>NC_134484.1:237499405-237799405 GCF_040206685.1 Ascaphus truei | reverse complement strand
GCACGCACGATAAGCTAGTTTTGGGCACGTCCGATAGAAAATGGGCTCAGGGCCTTAGTGAATCGCGCCGCCGGCTTCATTTTTTATCGGACGTGCTAATTTTTTTCAGGCCAGCGCAAAAGCTCGTAGCTTAGTGCATAGCCCCCAAAGTGCTTAAAATCACGCACTGTAATGCTCATAACAACACTGGAAACTAAACTAGAGTGAAACTTCATTTTAATAAATCTTACTTTTGTGTGCTTTGGAATTTGTCATTGGCTCTGTTTTTTTTTACTTATAATTTCCCGCTCTTTTTCTGGGCTGTTTCAATCATAAAGTAAATACGGTATTTTGTTTAATTAAACTGCTGTATATAAAGCATCACCAACAGGCACTGTCAGATCCTAATTACTCCCGTGTGTTTCTCTCCTTCCTTGCATAGCTGAAAGTACAGTATCTACTGTATCTAAAAACACATTTGATCACACAGCATTCCTCTGCGGGTTGGTTCCTTCCCTGTGCATTTAGCAGATTGGCACGATGATTGTACTTTTCTGATTAAAACCCTTTTTATCAGTTACTCCTGCTACTTCTCTCACACAAAAAAAATCACAGATGTTGCATGCATGGTAGAAATATTCCTGATCCCTTTGAACTGGCCAGCAGTGCATCTGTTCCCTGTAATATCATTAGTACACAGTATACACAATTTTGAGTGCATCAGCAGCTTTGCTACAGGTATGTGACACCTAGTCCTCCATGGAGACAGCACCTTTTTTTTCATAATCAATCCCAAGCTGTGTTTAAGGAGGAGAAAATATTGTGTGCTGAAAAAAAATAATCATTACTTGATTAAGATGCACAAGGAATAACTTAGCTGAGTCTTGAAAATGATGCATACTGCATCCTATGTATTTCACTCCTGCAGGTCTACCTACAGTATGGCCTATGTTATCACGAACTTGCTACTCTTATCCCCATTGGTTGTACTTTATTTACCATGCATTGCACATTTGTAAAGCAGACATGGTGTACGGTAGCAGAAGTGCATGTACAGTATCATAGGAAACAATGCTGCTTGCAATGGATGAGTGGGGCATAATGCACAGATGCAGGGTGCTTTTGCCACAAAAACCTATAGTATTTAATGGTTTGCTCTATTGTATAAACCTTATTATTTCCTGATGAAGGTATCAGGCAAGACCGAAACATTGTCTCTGCATTTCAAATATGTATGAACTTTTCTTTGTTTGGTATATTTTGCATTTTTATTATGCTTTTGCATATTCATCCGTCTACAAATTAAAAGCAATTCACGCTGTATTATATTTGCACCTTCAGGACTTGGTTCACTATGGGTTATTTATAACAAGTCCACAGTTTTCCTGTATGTTTTAGCTACTGTAAACACTTTTCCTTACTGTAAACATGCACACTTTAATCTGACAATTTCCATCCATAATGACATGATATTGTGACGTCATTGATTGTGGCCTTCTTAGAAAGAATATCTGTATTCAGAAAAAAAATTCACAACAAAATGTTATGCTAAAATGTTACATAATAAGAGTCCCCGGAGCCCTAGACTCAATTTGATACAGGCCCTTCAAGCATTGAAAGGTTTAGTTGCTGTTCCCTGACATGTTGCTTCTTTAACTTCACAATAACATTATGTGCAGCTTTCCTTATACTGTATTATGGCTTGTCAAATTCAAGTACAGTTCTGCTTCTGTGTTGTTGCATAGTTACATACTGTAGTTACATAGCGGATGAGGTAGAAAAAAGACATACAGTATGTCCATCAAGTTCAACCTATGCTAAATTTAGACGACAGATACTTCTTCTATATTTGTATTTACAGTATTTTGATACAGAGGAAGGCAAACAAAACTGTCAGTGATATACTGTATCCTCCAATGATGTCTCATAAGAGGAAAAAATAAATTAATTCCCTTCCTGAAAGGTAGCATTACTCCTATCCAGACCCTTAAATGTGGGATTTAGAGAGTGACCAAAGTTACCTAGTTGCCATTGTTCTGTTATACACAGGAGGTAGAAAATAATGAAAAGGAATGCCTTAGTCTATGTGCTAAATAGTGCTTGGAATTGCATTATATTAAAGTGACATATGAAACAAAATCGCCTCATAAAAATCATACTAATAACATTTAGAGTATAAGAAGTGAAAATAACATAAAAGACCAGATAAAAATAGGATAAAATTAAAATGGGCTAAAAAATAATGAAGGCAGTACAGTAATAACCGATTGCAGGATAAAATTAATTTAGATTATTAAAGGAGGAATCTCCCTTGCAACTCTTGTCGGGAGTCCTAAGGCCCTTCAATATAATCTAGCCAAAAGAGTGCAGATGAAGTGGAGCAATTGTCCATGGAACATGTTGGGAAGATCGCCTAATTGACAGCTGACTGAAGGGCAATATTGTTGGGGAGCTGTAAACGTGTATGTTGCAGAGAGAAGGGGTGACCAGTAACAACAGTACACACCAGACCAAACATCCTGCTCACAGCACAGGAGCCTGGGCTGCACTTACTATAGCAGAGGTGGGCAACCTATTTTTCAATGTACTGTAGCCACAGGTGTGGCGAATGACAAGTGAAAATCGCCACGCCATGTAAACATTGAGAAAGGTTGCTCAATCGAACATTTAAAACAACACACACTGTTCGTCTGCTTCACTCCCCTCAGCACTATCACCCGCTGCTGCGTCACTCACCTCAGCACTATCACCTGCTGCTGCGTCACTCACCTCAGCACTATCCCCTGCTGCTGCGTCACTCACCTCAGCACTATCACCTGCTGCTAGATCAATCACCTCAGCACTATCACCTGCTGCTGCGTCACTCACCTCAGCACTATCACCTGCTGCTGCGTCACTCACCTCAGCACTATCACCTGCTGCTAGATCACTCACCTCAGCACTATCACCTGCTGCTGCGTCACTCACCTCAGCACTATCACCTGCTGCTGCGTCACTCACCTCAGCACTATCACCTGCTGCGTCACTCACCTCAGCACTATTACCTGCTGCTACGTCACTCACCTCAGCACCATCACCTGCAGCTGCGTCACTCACCTCAGCACTATCACCTGCTGCTGCGTAACTCACCTCAGCACTATCACCTGCTGCTGCGTCACTCACCTCAGCACTATCACCTGCTGCTGCGTCACTCACCTCAGCACTATCACCTGCAGCTGCGTCACTCACCTCAGCACTATCACCTGCTGCTGCGTCACTCACCTCAGCACTATCCCCTGCTGCTGCGTCACTCACCTCAGCACTATCACCTGCTGCTGCGTCACTCACCTCAGCACTATCACCTGCTGCTGCGTCACTCAGAAGTGTATGTACAGAGCTCCAGGCATTTGGTAAGGAATCAGCTTTATTCTTTCTTTATTTGTTATATTTTGCTGTGGATCTGTGGGGGAGTATACTGTGAGTATACTGGGAGTTTTATAGAGGGGTTTGGGTGCATTTTCAGGCTTAAAAACCGTTTTTGGTTTTCACCCAGGGGCTGCAGTGATTTAACCCAGCATAGCTGCAGTTTAGCTGTCTGGAAAACTGCAGTCTCACCCCTCTCTCCTCCCTCACTACTGGAGGTTTTTACTGGTTGTTTAAACTTCCAATTTCACTCTTTTGTTTTTCTTAAGCCTGATTCCTTTTCTCACTTGCTATTGAGAGCTCTGTGTCTTTTCTATAAAGACTTGTAAATTGTGGTGTTTGCTTATTATAACAGAGAGAGAGAGTTAATAATAAAGGGAAAAAGATTTAAAGCTGCAGCAGGTTTTAAAAGCTGCTGTTTTTTTCCCCTTGCAGAGAAATCTCTTCTTAAAGGGACAGTTTTCTCTCAATACCTCTCTCACTAAGCAATACCTTCCCCTGACTTAGAGGCTTATTTGTTATCATGCCTGGAAAGGGGAATAGGACAAGTGCGGCAACGGGGTCGACGCCCGGATATAGAACACCAAAAACTGTGGCCCCTAGGAGCAACACTCTTAGTCACAGCCCTAGGCCTGGTCCTTCCAGTGCCCTGGCCACGCCTCCCCCAGCACCTGTTAGCAGCGTAACCCATGCAGTCCCAGTTCAAACATGGGCGCATGTGGCAGTTGCAGGCGTTAACCCCAGCAACAACAATGCTGGGGCCACGCCCTGTTTGAGCAGGAAGCTTGGGGTGAGGTGCCCAATGTCACCTGGCCTAAACATGGAGATATATGTGAGGGCTGTGGCTGATGTGGTGGGTCCCTCTGCTGTGGTGGCGGCCAGCAAAATGTATGGGAGGGGCATTTTCTTCCTTCGTACGCTGGCTGCCACTCACTACCTGGTGCAGAAAGGCATCAGTGTAGGGGGGAAATACATCCCTATGGAACCCATGGAGGGGTTAGGCACGAAGGTCATTCTGTCAAATGTGCCCCCTTTCATCCCAGATTGCCTCATGAAGCCGTACCTGCAAGCCCTGGGAGACATTAAGTCCCCCATAATAAAATTATCTTTGGGCTGCAGAGATAGGGCGCTGAGGCATGTACTCTCATTTAGGCGGCAGGTACAACTGCTGCTGCCAGGGAGCAATGAATCTGTGGAGGGTTCATTTAGGGTGCCCTACGAGGGCATAGCATACACTGTGTTTTATGGCACGGAGGGGGTTAGATGTTATCTGTGCAGAGAGCTGGGGCACACTCGTAGGAGTTGCCTCAGAGGGAACAGAGGACCCATCCCAACTCCTGCACCCGCCCCTCCCTCTGCCAAGACACCTGGTACCGCTGTGCCCACCACAGCGGGGCCCTCAGGGGCCCAGGTCCCTCCTGAGACCGCAGGAGATGTCGCTGTCCCATCCGGAACAGTGACTTCTGCACCTCTTCCTGGAGAGCGGAAGGAAGGAGAGGGGGTCACCCTGGAGCGGCCAGCCTCTGTTAGCGCTGTCTCCCCCCAGGGGGAAACGCCCTGTGCCGCTGCACCCACCGCAGCGGAGCCCTCGGGGGCCCAGGCCCCCGCTGGGACCACAGGAGA
Organism: Ascaphus truei; assembly: GCF_040206685.1. Taxonomy (NCBI): domain Eukaryota; kingdom Metazoa; phylum Chordata; class Amphibia; order Anura; family Ascaphidae; genus Ascaphus; species Ascaphus truei. Next base: position 237,794,401 of record NC_134484.1, on the reverse strand, counting down.
TGTCGCTGCCCCATCTCGGACAGTGACGTCTACACCTCTCCCCCAAAGAAGGAGAGAGAGGGAAAAGCCTTTGAAGGCCCAGGCCCCCTCTGGGACCGCAGAAGATGTCACTGCCCCATCTCAAACAGTGACATCTGAACCTCTCCCCAAAGAACAGAGGGAGAAGGAAAAGAGCTCGAGGGCCCAGGTCCCCCCTGGGACCACAGAAGATGTCACTGTCGCAACTCAAACAGTGACATCTGAACCTCTCCTCTCAAAAAAGAGGGGGAAGAACAAAGTCACCCCAAAACAGTCACCCTCTGTCGCTGTCCCCCCCCAAGAACCCCCTAACCCCATTGTAAGCACCGTACAGGGTGAAGGGGAGCGGCACCCTCTCCTGGGAAATCAATCCCCAGGAAGAGCAAATCAAAAACCAATAAGAGGGTGATTGAGGAGGTTGAGGGTGAACCAGATTACGTTTACCCTCTGAAGTCTCGGAAGCGGAAAGAAAAATCAGTTCCGCACAAGGTGGTCCTGCCCGACCCACTGGTTGGGATTAACCAGTGTAAGCCAGATCCCACAAATGTTCAGCCCCCCCCCCCTCGAATTTCTGGAGGGAATGCAGCTGGAGGTACCCGACGCCTCTGGGGACGTTGGGGAGCCTCCCAGCGCCCCTCTCGGTTGGAGAGCATCCCATGGAGAATTGTGCTTCGGTAAATTTGACATGCCGAGTGCACCTATCTTCAGAGCCAGCCAAGATCCCCCTTCGGCTATACCGCCTTCGGGTGACGCACATAGGGATAAAAAGCCCCGGTTTGCGTCACCAGAGGAAGGAGATGGGTTAGGGCTGACCCCCGTGGATGAGGGTTTGGAGGGTGTTGTGGTAAGCACTTCCGATTAAATCTGGGAGTTGTCTGACCTGAACCCTCTTGGTGCAGAGTTTTGGGCAGGCACTTTGTTGGGAGTGAACGCTGGGAAAGACCCTCCCTATGAAGCCCTTGCTAAGGAGTGCCCCCCCATGGTTGGTGAGAGCCCTCCCGCGGATGGTGGGTGCCCTCCCACGGATGGTGGGGGCCCTCCTGCGGATGGTGGGGGCCCTCCCGCGGATGGTGAGGGCCCTCCCGCGGACGGTGGGGGCCCTCCCGCGGATGGTGAGGGCCCTTCCGCGGTTGGTGAGTGCCCTCCCGTGGGTGATGCGAACACCCGTGGCATGTATGTTTCTGTGGCCCCCGAGGACTCTCGGGAGACCACTGCCTCTGCCATGTCGCCACCAGCTGCCCCTGAACATCCTGACTCGGGGATGGAGGTGGAGAGCACAGTGGACCCCCTCGTGGAAACACCGAGGAGGGGATCCAATTTAGGGCTGAGAGAGGCCCCCGCAGAGAAGGAAGGGGGTCTTGAATTCTCCAGCCGAGAGGAGCCTGGGGAGTTGGGGCTCAGAGGGGAGTCCTCTGGCACCATGGAGTCGGTGGACTCCTCGATCACCATTATCCCTGCCCGGGAGCTAGATAGTTTCCTGGATGATACCCTCTGTAGACACGGACATACGAAGGTGCAGTTGGCCCTTGAGAGGTGGAAGGATGCTTCGGTCATTCTCCACTCTCTCAGAGTATACATCAAGGCTAACCACAAGGCCAAACTTTCCGGGACTATCGAACATACTCGGGTCCTAAAGTTTAATAAAGTGTTGCGAGAGCACGTAAAGGCTTCTCGGGGTGTAGTACCCTGAGCGCCTATGGGAAGCAAGACTCTTGATTACCAATGGCTTTGAGCATCGGTACACTAAACGTAAATGGATGTAAGGACGGGTTTCGAAGGTTCCAGGTACTCTCCTTTTTACAAAAGGGAAAGTATTCTGTGAGTTTCCTGCAGGAAACCCATACCACTCCAGAGGCTGAAGCCAGCTGGCATCTGGAGTGGCGAGGCAAGGTCTTTTTCAGCCACCTCACTTCGACATCTTGTGGGGTGGTGACCCTGTTCTCTGAATCCTTTCAACCTGTGCTGCTGCTTGCCAAAGCTGTTGTTCCAGGTCGCCTGTTGCATATCAGGGTCCGACACGAGGACTACACGTTTAATTTCCTGAACGTGTATGCTCCTGCCAACGGACCCCTGAGAAGGCAGTTCTTCGTCAGAATGTCTGAATACCTGGAGACAGTCGACGCAGACGAATACGTGGTGCTCGGGGGTGATTTTAACTGTACCCTCGAGGCTCGGAAAGACCGGAATGGTCCGGAGCCACACCCGTGTTCTGCGTCGGCCTTGCGGGAGGTCATCACACGCTACTCCTTGGTAGACGTCTGGCGAGAACAACATCCTGAGGCATCCACTGAGTTCACCCATGTTAGGGTGTTTAGGGGTGAACGGATGTCCTGGTCCCGGATCGACAGGCTGTATATTTCCAGCCACAGCCTGTCACGAGCCCAGTCCAGTGCCATTAGGCTGGCGCCGTTTTCGGACCACAATTGTGCGTCCGTGACGGTGACGCTGCTACCTGCAGCACGCTCGGCCGCATATTGGCACTTCAACAATACGTTGTTGGAGGACAAGGGGTTTGCGACGACGGTCCGAGACTTTTGGATGGCCTGGAGAGGTTGCAGGTCAGACTTTGCCACGTTAGAGCAGTGGTGGGACGTGGGCAAGGTTCATCTGCGCCTCGTGTGTCAGGAGTACACTAAAGGTGCCAGCGGGCGGCGTGATGCTGAGATCAAGGCCCTCAGGGAGGAGGTGCTCGATCTCGAGAAGCGGCTGTCTGTGGCAGGAGACCAATACCTGCAGAGTATGTACGTGGAGAGGAAGTGCACTCTCCGGGACTTGGAAGATCGGAGAGCTCGGGGGGCGTATGTGCGATCCCGCATCAACTTCCTTCGAGAGATGGATCGCGGGTCGCGCCTCTTCTACGCACTGGAGAAAAAGAGGGGAAACCGTAGACATATCACATGCCTGTTGGCAGAGGACGGTACCCCTCTGACTGACCCGGAGAGCATCCGGGACAGAACCCGGAGATTCTATGTAGATCTTTTCTCTCCGGAGTCCATCCAGCCAGATAAATGCAGGGTCTTATGGGAGGGGCTTCCCACGGTCAGTGAGGATGGAAGGGAGCTGCTTGAGTTACCTTTGACTCTGGCCGAGCTCTCTGAAGCCCTCAGTCTCATGTCCCACGGAAAAGCGCCGGGGCTAGACGGGCTGACTGTGGAGTTCTTCCGGTTTTTCTGGGAGATGCTGGGACCTGATTTCACCGAGGTCCTAGCCGAAGCCCTTGAGATCGGTGAGATGCCACTTTCGTGTCGGCGGGCAATACTGTCTTTGCTGCCGAAGAAGGGGGATCTCCGTCAGATCTCTAATTGGCGACCGGTCTCACTGCTCAGCACGGACTATAAGATCGTAGCCAAAGCGCTTTCGCTGAGGCTCAAGTCCGTGCTGGCAGAGGTGATTCACCCCGACCAATCCTATACTGTCCCAGGCCGGAGCATTCATGACAACATTTTTCTGGTCCGGGACCTGATGCACTATGCGCAGAGGACTGGTCTATCACTCGCCTTCCTGTCCCTAGATCAGGAGAAGGCGTTTGACAGAGTGGATCACCGTTACCTTATGCAGACCCTGCGGGCGTTTGGCTTCGGCCCACAATTTGTGGGCTTTCTCCAGATGCTGTACGCCTCTGCAGAGTGTCTGGTGAAGATCAACTGGTCCCTGACGGCACCTTTTATGTTTGGTCGGGGAGTACGTCAAGGGTGCCCCCTGTCTGGGCAACTGTACGCGCTGGCCATTGAACCCTTCCTCTGCCTACTGAGGAGGAGGCTCACCGGGCTGGTGCTGCGGGAACCCGACATGCGAGTAGTCCTGTCGGCTTATGCCGATGACGTGCTCCTCGTGGCCCAGGACCTAGAGGATCTAGAGCGGGCACAAGCGTGCCAAGAGGTCTACACCGCGGCCTCTTCTGCTCGGATCAACTGGTCCAAGTGCTCCGGCATATTGGTGGGTCCCTTACAGGTGGACTCTTTGCCCCCCACGTTTCGGAATGTCTCATGGGAGAGCGATACTCTCAAGTATCTGGGAGTCTACCTGTCTGCTGCGGAGGACCCGGCCCCAGAAAACTTCAGTGATCTTGAAGAACGGGTCATTGCTCGTCTGGGGTCATGGGTGTATCTGTCGAGAATGCTTTCCCTTAGGGGAAGGACCCTGGTGATCAACCAGCTGGTGGCCAGTCAGCTTTGGCACCGGCTGATAGCCATGGGTCCGCCCCCAGAATTTATCAACAAGATCCAGAGGAGGTTGATGGATTTCCTCTGGATGGGGAAGCATTGGGTCTCTGCGGGAGTTGCGTGTCTCCCTTTGGAGGAGGGTGGACAGGGAGTGGTGTGTGTCCGCTCCCAGTTACACACTTTCCGCCTCCAGTACCTGCAGAGATACCTATTCGCAGATCCATCTCCGCAGTGGTGCCAGCTGGCGACCTTTTTCTTTCGCCAGCTGCACAATATGAGGTATGATCGGCAACTGTTTTTCATCAGGCCCGAGGGTTTAGGTAGAAACCTCTCGGTGCTGCCGGCATACTACCGGGACTTACTGAAGGCCTGGAAATTGGTCTCCGCGACCAGGAAGGAACGGGCGGCGGGGGTTGATTTCCTCGCTGAGCCCCTGCTGTATAATCCGGCAGTGGGGGCTCGGATGTTGGATTCACCCTCTATTTGCCGCCGACTAATCCTGGCGCAGGTGACCAGAGTCGGGGATCTCCTGGACTATGAGCGGCAGGACTGGGTAGGAGCAGAGGAGCTCGCGCCCCGTATGGGTCTGCTTACTGCCCGCGTCCCTCGTCGTTTGATCCAGGAGATTAAAGATGCCATCCACCCCGACTCACGCACCTTCATCGAGGGGGTTTTGCAAACCGGAGAGCCTTGTCAACCTATCAACTTCAGCTCTCCGAATCTTTGCGTAGAACCCAAACCAAGGCAACCCCCTCGAGTTCCTATCTCCCCAAACCTCAGCAGGTTGGGGGATATGTCCCCGGCATGTTTTCGCGGCATGCCGAGGAAAGTCCTGTATTCTCTGGTGCTCCATATAGTGCACTACCTCGCCCTTGTCACCCGCCCAGATACCATCTGGAGGCGGGTATTTTTTGGGAACGAGGACGAGAGACCCCGGTGGAGAGAGCTCTATTCAGCTTTGGTTCCCCGTCCCGCCGGGGATTTGAGTTGGAGGGTCCTCCACGGTGCACTGAGCACAGGAGAGTATTTGGCACACTTCACAGACTCCCCCGCCGCCTGTCCCTTCTGTGGCGAGCGGGAGTCCGTATTCCACATTTATCTGAGCTGCGCCAGACTGCAACCCCTCTTATCAACCTTGAGGAGCCTTCTTCTGCAGTTCTGGCTGGGTTTTTCCCCTCATCATTTTATTTTTGGGTGCCCAGTGTCCCGAGACAATAAGCCTAGGGATCTCCTAGTTAACCTGCTCCTGGCAGTGGCTAAGGTAGCCATTTACAAGACCAGGAAGCAGCGTTTGGAGAAGGGGGTCCCAACGAACATCGTGGCAGTGTTCCGGGCGCTGGTGCACTCCCGTATTCGGGCAGAGTTCACGTACGCCGAGTCCGCTGGGATGGTTTCGGAGTTTGCCTCCCAGTGGGCGTTAGGCGGGGTGCTCTGCTCGGTATCCCCCATCATGGGGTCTTCTGAGTTAACCCTTCTTTTTTAAGTGCACTTTTACAGTGCACTTGCTGATTCCCTTATATATTTGTTTGACTGGTTTTTCTTTGTTCTACTTGGCAACAAGTAGAATTGCTGTTTAACTGAATTGGCCGGCTTCGCCGGCCAATCAGTATTGAACCAGATCAAAATAGGCTGCGTCACTCACCTCAGCACTATCACCTGCAGCTGCGTCACTCACCTCAGCACTATCACCTGCTGCTGGTTCACTCACCTCAGCACTATTACCTGCTGCTGCGTCACTCACCTCAGCACTATCACCTGCTGCTGATTCACTCACCTCAGCACTATTACCTGCTGCTGCGTCACTCACCTCAGCACTATCACCTGCTGCTGCGTCACTCACCTCAGCACTATCACCTGCTGCTGCTTCACTCACCTCAGCACTATTACCTGCTGCTGCGTCACTCACCTCAGCACTATCACCTGCTGCTACGTCACTCACCTCAGCACTATCACCTGCTGCTGCGTCACTCACCTCAGCACTATCACCTGCTGCTGCGTCACTCACCTCAGCACTATCACCTGCAGCTGCGTCACTCACCTCAGCACTATCACCTGCTGCTGCGTCACTCACCTCGGCACTATCACCTGCTGCTGCGTCACTCAGAAGTGTATGTACAGAGCTCCAGGCATTTGGTAAGGAATCCGCTTTATTCTTTCTTTATTTGGTATTTTTTGCTGTGGATCTGTGGGGGAGTATACTGTGAGTATACTGTGAGTTTTATAGAGGGTTTTGGGTGCATTTTCAGGCTTAAAAACCGTTTTTGGTTTTCACCCAGGGGCTGCAGTGATTTAACCCAGCATAGCTGCAGTTTAGCTGGCTGGAAAACTGCAGTCTCACCCCTCTCTCCTCCCTCACTACTGGAGGTTTTTACTGGTTGTTTAAACTTCCAATTTCACTCTTTTGTTTTTCTTAAGCCTGATTCCTTTTCTCACTTGCTATTGAGAGCTCTGTGTCTTTTCTATAAAGACTTGTAAATTGTGGTGTTTGCTTACTATAACAGAGAGAGAGTTAATAATAAGAGGAAAAAGATTTAAAACTGCAGCAGGTTTTAAAAGCTGCTGTTTTTTCCCCTTGCAGAGAGATCTCTTCTAAAAGGGACAGTTTTCTCTCAATACCTCTCTCACTAAGCAATACCTTCCCCTGACTTAGAGGCTTATTTGTTTATCATGCCTGGAAAGGGGAATAGGACAAGTGCGGCAACAGGGGCGACGCCCGGATATAGAACACCAAAAACTGTGGCCCCTAGGAGCAACACTCTTAGTCACAGCCCTAGGCCTGGTCCTTCCAGTGCCCTGGCCACGCCTCCCCCAGCACCTGTTAGCAGCGTAACCCCTGCAGTCCCAGTTCAAACATGGGCGCATGTGGCAGTTGCAGGCGTTAACCCCAGCAACAACAATGCTGGGGCCACGCCCTGTTTGAGCAGGAAGCTTGGGGTGAGGTGCCCAATGTCACCTGGCCTAAACATGGAGATATATGTGAGGGCTGTGGCTGATGTGGTGGGACCCTCTGCTGTGGTGGCGGCCAGCAAAATGTATGGGAGGGGCATTTTCTTCCTTCGTACGCTGGCTGCCACTCACTACCTGGTGCAGAAAGGCATCAGTGTAGGGGGGAAATACATCCCTATGGAACCCATGGAGGGGTTAGGCACAAAGGTCATTCTGTCAAATGTGCCCCCCTTCATCCCAGATTGCCTCATGAAGCCGTACCTGCAAGCCCTGGGAGACATTAAGTCCCCCATAATAAAATTATCTTTGGGCTGCAGAGATAGGGCGCTGAGGCATGTACTCTCATTTAGGCGGCAGGTACAACTGCTGCTGCCAGGGAGCAATGAATCTGTGGAGGGTTCGTTTAGGGTGCCCTACGAGGGCATAGAATACACTGTGTTTTATGGCACGGAGGGGGTTAGATGTTATCTGTGCAGAGAGCTGGGGCACACTCGTAGGAGTTGCCTCAGAGGGAACAGAGGACCCATCCCAACTCCTGCACCCGCCCCTCCCTCTGCCAAGACACCCGGTACCGCTGTGCCCACCACAGCGGGGCCCTCAGGGGCCCAGGTCCCTCCTGAGACTGCAGGAGATGTCGCTGTCCCATCCGGAACAGTGACTTCTGCACCTCTTCCTGGAGAGCGGAAGGAAGGAGAGGGGGTCGCCCTGGAGCGGCCACCCTCTGTTAGCGCTGTCTCCCCCCAGGAGGAAATACCCTGTGCCGCTGCGCCCACCGCAGCGGAGCCCTCGGGGGCCCAGGCCCCCGCTGGGACCACAGGAGATGTCGCTGCCCCATCTCGGACAGTGACGTCTACACCTCTCCCCCAAAGAAAGAGAGAGAAGGAAAAGCCCTCGAAGGCCCAGGCCCCCTCTGGGACCGCAGAAGATGTCACTGCCCCATCTCGAACAGTGACATCTGAACCTCTCCCCAAAGAACAGAGGGAGAAGGAAAAGAGCTCGAGGGCCCAGGTCCCCCATGGGACCACAGAAGATGTCACTGTCGCAACTCAAACAGTGACATCTGAACCTCTCCTCTCAAAAAAGAGGGGGAAGAAAAAAGTCACCCCAAAACAGTCACCCTCTGTCGCTGTCCCCCCCCAAGAACCCCCTAACCCCATTGTAAGCACCGTACAGGGTGAAGGGGAGCGGGAGGAAACTCCTGCTATGGAAACAGCGGCACCCTCTCCTTGGAAATCAATCCCCAGGAAGAGCAAATTTAAAACCAATAAGAGGGTGATTGAGGAGGTTGAGAGTGAACCATATTATGTTTACCCTCTGAAGTCTCGGAAGCGGAAAGATAAATCAGTTCCGCACAAGGTGGTCCTGTCCGACCCACTGGTTGGGATTAACCAGTGTAAGCCGGATCCCACAAATGTACAGCCCACCCCCCTCGAATTTCTGGAGGGAATGCAGCTGGAGGTACCCGATGCCTCTGGGGACGTTGGGGAACCTCCCAGCGCCCCTCTCGGTTGGAGAGCATCCCCTGGAGAATTGTGCTTCGGTAAATTTGACATGCCGAGTGCACCTATCTTCAGAGCCAACCAAGATCCCCCTTCGGCTGTACCGCCTTCGGGTGACGCACATAGGGATAAAAAGCCCCGGTTTGCGTCACCAGAGGAAGGAGATGGGATAGGGCTGACCCCCGTGGATGAGGGTTTGGAGGGTGTTGTGGTGAGCACTTCCGATTACATCTGGGAGTTGTCTGACCTGAACCCTCTTGGTGCAGAGTTTTGGGCAGGCACTTTGTTGGGAGTGAACGCTGGGAAAGACCCTCCCTATGAAGCCCTTGCTAAGGAGTGCCCCCCCATGGTTGGTGAGAGCCCTCCCGCGGATGGTGGGTGCCGTCCTGCGGATGGTGGGGGCCCTCCTGCGGATGGTGGGGGCCCTCCCGCGGATGGTGGGGTCCCTCCCGCGGATGGTGAGGGCCCTCCTGCGGATGGTAGGGGCCCTCCCGCGGATGGTGAGGGCCCTCCCGCAGTTGGTGAGTGCCCTCCCGTGGGTGATGCGAACACCCGTGGCATGTGTGCTTCTGTGGCCTCCGAGGACTCTCGGGAGACCACTGCCTCTGCCATGCCGCCACCAGCTGCCCCTGAACATCCTGACTCGGGGATGGAGGTGGAGAGCACAGTGGACCCCCTCGTGGAAACACCGAGGAGGGGATCCAATCTAGGGCTGAGAGAGGCCCCCGCAGAGAAGGAAGGGGGTCTTGAATTCTCCAGCCAAGAGGAGCCTGGGGAGTTGGGGCTCAGAGGGGAGTCCTCTGGCACCATGGAGTCGGTGGACTCCTCGATCACCATTATCCCTGCCCGGGAGCTAGACAGTTTCCTGGATGATACTCTCTGTAGACATGGACATACGAAGGTGCAGTTGGCCCTTGAGAGGTGGAAGGATGCTTCGGTCATTCTCCAATCTCTCAGAGTATATATCAAGGCTAACCACAAGGCCAAACTTTCCGGGACTATCGAACATACTCGGGTCCTAAAGTTTAACAAAGTGTTGCGAGAGCACGTAAAGGCTTCTCGGGGTATAGTACCCTGAGCGCCTATGGGAAGCAAGACTCTTGATTACCAATGGCTTTGAGCATCGGTACGCTAAACGTTAATGGATGTAAGGACGGGTTTCGAAGGTTCCAGGTACTCTCCTTTTTACAAAAGGGAAAGTATTCTGTGAGTTTCCTGCAGGAAACCCATACCACTCCAGAGGCTGAAGCCAGCTGGCATCTGGAGTGGCGAGGCAAGGTCTTTTTCAGCCACCTCACTTCGACATCTTGTGGGGTGGTGACCCTGTTCTCTGAATCCTTTCAACCTGAGCTGCTGCTTGCCAAAGCTGTTGTTCCAGGTCGCCTTTTGCATATCAGGGTCCGACACGAGGACTACACGTTTAATTTCCTGAACGTGTATGCTCCTGCCAACGGACCCCTGAGAAGGCAGTTCTTCGTCAGAATGTCTGAATACCTGGAGACAGTCGACGCAGACGAATACGTGGTGCTCGGGGGTGATTTTAACTGTACCCTCGAGGCTCGGAAAGACCGGAATGGTCCGGAGCCACACCCGTGTTCTGCGTCGGCCTTGCGGGAGGTCATCACCCGCTACTCCTTGGTAGACGTCTGGCGAGAACAACATCCTGAGGCATCCACTGAGTTCACCCATGTTAGGGTGTTTAGGGGTGAACGGATGTCCTGGTCCCGGATCGACAGGCTGTATATTTCCAGCCACAGCCTGTCGCGAGCCCAGTCCAGTGCCATTAGGCTGGCGCCGTTTTCAGACCACAATTGTGCGTCCGTGACGGTGACGCTGCTACCTGCAGCACCCTCGGCCGCATATTGGCACTTCAACAATACGTTGTTGGAGGACAAGGGGTTTGCGACGACGGTCCGAGACTTTTGGATGGCCTGGAGAGGTTGCAGGTCAGACTTTGCCACGTTAGAGCAGTGGTGGGACGTGGGCAAGGTTCATCTGCGCCTCGTGTGTCAGGAGTACACAAAAGGTGCCAGCAGGCGGCGTGATGCTGAGATCGAGGCCCTCAGGGAGGAGGTGCTCGATCTCGAGAAGCGGCTGTCTGTGGCAGGAGACCAATACCTGCAGAGTATGTACGTGGAGAGGAAGTGCACTCTCCGGGACTTGGAAGATCGGAGAGCTCGGGGGGCGTATGTGCGATCCCGCATCAACTTCCTTCGAGAGATGGATCGCGGGTCGCGCCTCTTCTACGCGCTGGAGAAAAAGAGGGGAAACCGTAGACATATCACATGCCTGTTGGCAGAGGACGGTACCCCTCTGACTGACCCGGAGAGCATCCGGGACAGAACCCGGAGATTCTATGTAGATCTTTTCTCTCCGGAGTCCATCCAGCCAGATAAATGCAGGGTCTTATTAGAGGGGCTTCCCACGGTCAATGAGGATGGAAGGGAGCTGCTTGAGTTACCTTTGACTCTGGCCGAGCTCTCTGAAGCCCTCAGTCTCATGTCCCACGGAAAAGCGCCAGGGCTAGACGGGCTGACTGTGGAGTTCTTCCGGTTTTTCTGGGAGATGCTGGGACCTGATTTCACCGAGGTCCTAGCTGAAGCCCTTGAGATCGGTGAGATGCCACTTTCGTGTCGGCGGGCAATACTGACTTTGCTGCCGAAGAAGGGGGATCTCCGTCAGATCTCTAATTGGCGACCGGTCTCACTGCTCAGCACGGACTATAAGATCGTAGCCAAAGCGCTTTCGCTGAGGCTCAAGTCCGTGCTGGCAGAGGTGATTCACCCCGACCAGTCCTATACTGTCCCAGGCCGGAGCATTCATGACAACATTTTTCTGGTCCGGGACCTGATGCACTACGCGCAGAGGACTGGTCTGTCACTCGCCTTCCTGTCCCTAGATCAGGAGAAGGCGTTTGACAGAGTGGATCACCGTTACCTTATGGAGACCCTGCGGGCGTTTGGCTTCGGCCCACAATTTGTGGGCTTTCTCCAGATGCTGTACGCCTCTGCAGAGTGTCTGGTGAAGATCAACTGGTCCCTGACGGCACCTTTTGTGTTTGGTCGGGGAGTACGTCAAGGGTGCCCCCTGTCTGGGCAACTGTACGCGCTGGCTATTGAGCCCTTCCTCTGCCTACTGAGGAGGAGGCTCACCGGGCTGGTGCTGCGGGAGCCTGACATGCGAGTAGTCCTGTCGGCTTATGCCGATGACGTGCTCCTCGTGGCCCAGGACCTAGATGATCTAGAGCGGGCACAAGCGTGCCAAGAGGTCTACACCGCGGCCTCTTCTGCTCGGATCAACTGGTCCAAGTGCTCCGGCATATTGGTGGGTCCCTTACAGGTGGACTCTTTGCCCCCCACGTTTCGGAATGTCTTGTGGGAGAGCGATACTCTCAAGTATCTGGGAGTCTACCTGTCTGCTGCGGAGGACCCGGCCCCAGAAAACTTCAGTGATCTTGAAGAACGGGTCATTGCTCGTCTGGGGTCATGGGTGTATCTGTCAAGAATGCTTTCCCTTAGGGGAAGGACCCTGGTGATCAACCAGCTGGTGGCCAGTCAGCTTTGGCACCGGCTGATAGCCATGGGTCCAACCCCCGAATTTATCAACAAGATCCAGAGGAGGTTGATGGATTTCCTCTGGATGGGGAAGCATTGGGTCTCTGCGGGAGTTGCGTGTCTCCCTTTGGAGGAGGGTGGACAGGGAGTGGTGTGTGTCCGCTCCCAGTTACACACTTTCCGCCTCCAGTACCTGCAGAGATACCTATTCGCAGATCCGTCTCCGCAGTGGTGCCAGCTGGCAACCAGTTTCTTTCGCCAGCTGCGCAATATGAGGTATGACCGGCAACTGTTTATCATCAGGCCTGAGGGTTTAGGTAGAGACCTCTCGGTGCTGCCGGCATACTACCGGGACTTACTGAAGGCCTGGAAACTGGTCTCCGCGACCAGGAAGGAACGGGCGGCGGGGGTTGATTTCCTCGCTGAGCCCCTGCTGTATAATCCGGCAGTGGGGGCTCGGATGTTGGATTCACCCTCTATTTGCCGCCGGCTAATCCTGGCGCAGGTGACCAGAGTCGGGGATCTCCTGGACTATGAGCGGCGAGACTGGGTAGGAGCAGAGGAGCTCGCGCCCCGTATGGGTCTGCTTACTGCCCGCGTCCCTCGTCGTTTGATCCAGGAGATTAAAGATGCCATCCACCCCGACTCACGCACCTTCATCGAGGGGGTTTTGCAGACCGGAGAGCCTTGTCAACCTATCAACTTCAGCTCTCCGAATCTTTGCGTAGAACCCAAACCAAGGCAACCCCCTCGAGTTCCTATCTCCCCAAACCTCAGCAGGTTGGGGGATATGTCCCCGGCATGTTTTCGCGGCATGCCGAGGAAAGTCCTGTATTCTCTGGTGCTCCATATAGTGCACTACCTCGCCCTTGTGACCCGCCCAGATACCATCTGGAGGCGGGTATTTTTTGGGAACGAGGACGAGAGACCCCGGTGGAGAGAGCTCTATTCAGCTTTGGTTCCCCGTCCCGCCGGGGATTTGAGTTGGAGGGTCCTCCACGGTGCACTGAGCACAGGAGAGTATTTGGCACACTTCACGGACTCCCCCGCCTCCTGTCCCTTCTGTGGCGAGCGGGAGTCCGTATTCCACATTTATCTGAGCTGCGCCAGACTGCAGCCCCTCTTATCCACCTTGAGGAGCCTTCTTCTGCAGTTCTGGCTGGGTTTTTCCCCTCATCATTTTATTTTTGGGTGCCCAGTGTCCCGAGACAATAAGCCTAGGGATCTCCTAGTTAACCTGCTCCTGGCAGTGGCTAAGGTAGCCATTTACAAGACCAGGAAGCAGCGTTTGGAGAAGGGGGTCCCAACGAACATCGTGGCAGTGTTCCGGGCGCTGGTGCACTCCCGTATTCGGGCAGAGTTCACGTACGCCGAGTCCGCTGGGACGGTTTCGGAGTTTGCCTCCCAGTGGGCGTTAGGCGGGGTGCTCTGCTCGGTATCCCCCATCAGGGGTTCTTCTGAGTTAACCCTTCTTTTTTAAGTGCATTTTTTACAGTGCACTTGCTGATTCCCTTATATATTTGTTTGACTGGTTTTTCTTTGTTCTACTTGGCAACAAGTAGAATTGCTGTTTAACTGAATTGGCCGGCTTCGCCGGCCAATCAGTATTGAACCAGATCAAAATAGGCTGCGTCACTCACCTCAGCACTATCACCTGCTGCTGATTCACTCACCTCAGCACTATTACCTGCTGCTGCGTCACTCACCTCAGCACTATCACCTGCTGCTGCGTCACTCACCTCAGCACTATCACCTGCTGCTGCTTCACTCACCTCAGCACTATTACCTGCTGCTGCGTCACTCACCTCAGCACTATCACCTGCTGCTACGTCACTCACCTCAGCACTATCACCTGCTGCTGCGTCACTCACCTCAGCACTATCACCTGCTGCTGCGTCACTCACCTCAGCACTATCACCTGCAGCTGCGTCACTCACCTCAGCACTATCACCTGCTGCTGCGTCACTCACCTCAGCACTATCACCTGCTGCTGCGTCACTCAGAAGTGTATGTACAGAGCTCCAGGCATTTGGTAAGGAATCCGCTTTATTCTTTCTTTATTTGGTATTTTTTGCTGTGGATCTGTGGGGGAGTATACTGTGAGTATACTGTGAGTTTTATAGAGGGTTTTGGGTGCATTTTCAGGCTTAAAAACCGTTTTTGGTTTTCACCCAGGGGCTGCAGTGATTTAACCCAGCATAGCTGCAGTTTAGCTGGCTGGAAAACTGCAGTCTCACCCCTCTCTCCTCCCTCACTACTGGAGGTTTTTACTGGTTGTTTAAACTTCCAATTTCACTCTTTTGTTTTTCTTAAGCCTGATTCCTTTTCTCACTTGCTATTGAGAGCTCTGTGTCTTTTCTATACAGACTTGTAAATTGTGGTGTTTGCTTACTATAACAGAGAGAGAGAGTTAATAATAAAAGGAAAATATTTAAAGCTGCAGCAGGTTTTAAAAGCTGCTGTTTTTTTTCCCCTTGCAGAGAGATCTCTTCTTAAAAGAGACAGTTTTCTCTCAATACCTCTCTCCCTAAGCAATACCCTCCCCTGACTTAAAGGCTTATTTGTTATCATGCCTGGAAAGGGGAATAGGACAAGTGCGGCATCAGGGGCGACGCCCGGATATAGAACACCAAAAACTGTGGCCCCTAGGAGCAACACTCTTAGTCACAGCCCTAGGCCTGGTCCTTCCAGTGCCCTGGCAACGCCTCCCCCAGCACCTGTTAGCAGCGTAACCCCTGCAGTCCCAGTTCCAACATGGGCGCATGTGGCAGTTGCAGGTGTTGACCCCAGCAACAACAATGCTGGGGCCACGCCCTGTTTGAGCAGGAAGCTTGGGGTGAGGTGCCCAATGTCACCTGGCCTAAACATGGAGATATATGTGAGGGCTGTGGCTGATGTGGTGGGTCCCTCTGCTGTGGTGGCGGCCAGCAAAATGTATGGGAGGGGCATTTTCTTCCTTCGTACGCTGGCTGCCACTCACTACCTGGTGCAGAAAGGCATCAGTGTAGGGGGGAAATACATCCCTATGGAACCCATGGAGGGGTTAGGCACAAAGGTCATTCTGTCAAATGTGCCCCCCTTCATCCCAGATTGCCTCATGAAGCCGTACCTGCAAGCCCTGGGAGACATTAAGTCCCCCATAATAAAATTATCTTTGGGCTGCAGAGATAGGGCGCTGAGGCATGTACTCTCATTTAGGCGGCAGGTACAACTGCTGCTGCCAGGGAGCAATGAATCTGTGGAGGGTTCGTTTAGGGTGCCCTACGAGGGCATAGAATACACTGTGTTTTATGGCACAGAGGGGGTTAGATGTTATCTGTGCAGAGAGCTGGGGCACACTCGTAGGAGTTGCCTCAGAGGGAACAGAGGACCCATCCCAACTCCTGCACCCGCCCCTCCCTCTGCCAAGACACCTGGTACCGCTGTGCCCACCACAGCGGGGCCCTCAAGGGCCCCGCTGTGCCCATCACAGCGGGGCCCTCAAGGGCCCAGGTCCCTCCTGAGACCGCAGGAGATGTCGCTGTCCCATCCGGAACAGTGACTTCTGCACCTCTTCCTGGAGAGCGGAAGGAAGGAGAGGGGGTCGCCCTGGAGCGGCCAGCCTCTGTTAGCGCTGTCTCCCCCCAGGAGGAAACACCCTGTGCCGCTGCACCCACCGCAGCGGAGCCCTCGGGGGCCCAGGCCCCCGCTGGGACCACAGGAGATGTCGCTGCCCCATCTCGGACAGTGACGTCTACACCTCTCCCCCAAAGAAGGAGAGAGAGGGAAAAGCCCTCGAAGGCCCATGCCCCCTCTGGGACCGCAGAAGATGTCACTGCCCCATCTCAAACAGTGACATCTGAACCTCTCCCCAAAGAACAGAGGGAGAAGGAAAAGAGCTCGAGGGCCCAGGTCCCCCATGGGACCACAGAAGATGTCACTGTCGCAACTCAAACAGTGACATCTGAACCTCTCCTCTCAAAAAAGAGGGGGAAGAAAAAAGTCACCCCAAAACAGTCACCCTCTGTCGCTGTCCCCCCCCAAGAACCCCCTAACCCCATTGTAAGCACCGTACAGGGTGAAGGGGAGCGGGAGGAAACTCCTGCTATGGAGACAGCAGCACCCTCTCCTGGGAAATCAGTCCCCAGGAAGTGCAAATCTAAATCCAATAAGAGGGTGATTGAGGAGGTTGAGGATGAATCATATGACATTTACCCTCTGAAGTCTCGTTAGCGGAAAGGAAAATCAGTTCCGCACAAGGTGGTCCTGCCCGACCCACTGGTTGGGATTAACCAGTGTAAGCCGGATCCCACAAATGTACAGCCCCCCCCCCTTGAATTTCTGGAAGGAATGCAGCTGGAGGTACCCGATGCCTCTGGGGACGTTGGGGAACCTCCCAGCGCCCCTCTCGGTTGGAGAGCATCCCCTGGAGAATTGTGCTTCGGTAAATTTTACATGCCGAGTGCACCTATCTTCAGAGCCAACCAAGATCCCCCTTCGGCTGTACCGCCTTCGGGTGACGCACATAGGGATAAAAAGCCCCGGTTTGCGTCACCAGAGGAAGGAGATGGGTTAGGGCTGACCCCCGTGGATGAGGGTTTGGAGGGTGTTGTGGTGAGCACTTCCGATTACATCTGGGAGTTGTCTGACCTGAACCCTCTTGGTGCAGAGTTTTGGGCGGGCACTTTGTTGGGAGTGAACGCTGGGAAAGACCCTCCCAATGAAGCCCTTGCTAAGGAGTGCCCCCCCATGGTTGGTGAGAGCCCTCCCGCGGATGGTGGGTGCCCTCCCGCGGATGGTGGGGGCCCTCCCGCAGATGGTGGGGGCCCTCCCGCAGATGGTGAGGGCCCTCCTGCGGACGGTGGGGGCCCTCCCGCGGATGGTGAGGGCCCTCCCGCGGTTGGTGAGTGCCCTCCCGTGGGTGATGCGAACACCCGTGGCACGTGTGCTTCTGTGGCCCCCGAGGACTCTCGGGAGACCACTGCCTCTGCCATGTCGCCACCAGCTGCCCCTGAACATCCTGACTCGGGGATGGAGGTGGAGAACACAGTGGACCCCCTTGTGGAAACACCGAGGAGGGGATCCAATTTAGGGCTGAGAGAGGCCCCCGCAGAGAAGGAAGGGGGTCTTGAATTCTCCAGCCAAGAGGAGCCTGGGGAGTTGGGGCTCAGAGGGGAGTCCTCTGGCACCATGGAGTCGGTGGACTCCTCGATCACCATTATCCCTGCCCGGGAGCTAGATAGTTTCCTGGATGATACCCTCTGCAGACACGGACATACGAAGGTGCAGTTGGCCCTTGAGAGGTGGAAGGATGCTTCGGTCATTCTCCAATCTCTCAGAATATATATCAAGGCTAACCACAAGGCCAAACTTTCCGGGACTATCGAACATACTCGGGTCCTAAAGTTTAACAAAGTGTTGCGAGAGCACGTAAAGGCTTCTCGGGGTGTAGTACCCTGAGCGCCTATGGGAAGCAAGACTCTTGATTACCAATGGCTTTGAGCATCGGTACGCTAAACGTAAATGGATGTAAGGACGGGTTTCGAAGGTTCCAGGTACTCTCCTTTTTACAAAAAGGAAAGTATTCTGTGAGTTTCCTGCAGGAAACCCATACCACTCCAGAGGCTGAAGCCAGCTGGCATCTGGAGTGGCGAGGCAAGGTCTTTTTCAGCCACCTCACTTCGACATCTTGTGGGGTGGTGACCCTGTTCTCTGAATCCTTTCAACCTGAGCTGCTGCTTGCCAAAGCTGTTGTTCCAGGTCGCCTGTTGCATATCAGGGTCCGACACGAGGACTACACGTTTAATTTCCTGAACGTGTATGCTCCTGCCAACGGACCCCTGAGAAGGCAGTTCTTCGTCAGAATGTCTGAATACCTGGAGACAGTCGACGCAGACGAATACGTGGTGCCCGGGGGTGATTTTAACTGTACCCTCGAGGCTCGAAAAGACCGGAATGGTCCAGAGCCACACCCGTGTTCTGCGTCGGCCTTGCGGGAGGTCATCACCCGCTACTCCTTGGTAGACGTCTGGCGAGAACAACATCCTGAGGCATCCACTGAGTTCACCCATGTTAGGGTGTTTAGGGGTGAACGGATGTCCTGGTCCCGGATCGACAGGCTGTATATTTCCAGCCACAGCCTGTCACGAGCCCAGTCCAGTGCCATTAGGCTGGCGCCGTTTTCGGACCACAATTGTGCGTCCGTGACGGTGACGCTGCTACCTGCAGCACCCTCGGCCGCATATTGGCACTTCAACAATACGTTGTTGGAGGACAAGGGGTTTGCGACGACGGTCCGAGACTTTTGGATGGCCTGGAGAGGTTGCAGGTCAGACTTTGCCACGTTAGAGCAGTGGTGGGACGTGGGCAAGGTTCATCTGCGCCTCGTGTGTCAAGAGTACACGAAAGGTGCCAGCGGGCGGCGTGATGCTGAGATCGAGGCCCTCAGGGAGGAGGTGCTCGATCTTGAGAAGCGGCTGTCTGTGGCAGGAGACCAATACCTGCAGAGTATGTACGTGGAGAGGAAGTGCACTCTCCGGGACTTGGAAGATCGGAGAGCTCGGGGGCGTATGTGCGATCCCGCATCAAGTTCCTTCGAGAGATGGATCGCGGGTCGCGCCTCTTCTACGCGCTGGAGAAAAAGAGGGGTAACCGTAGACATATCACATGTTGGCAGAGGACGGTACCTCTCTGACTGACCCGGAGAGCATCCGGGACAGAACCCGGAGATTCTATGTAGATCTTTTCTCTCCGGAGTACATCCAGCCAGATAAATGCAGGGTCTTATTAGAGGGGCTTCCCACGGTCAGTGAGGATGGAAGGGAGCTGCTTGAGTTACCTTTGACTCTGGCCGAGCTCTCTGAAGCCCTCAGTCTCATGTCCCACGGAAAAGCGCCGGGGCTAGACGGGCTGACTGTGGAGTTCTTCCAGTTTTTCTGGGAGATGCTGGGACCTGATTTCACCGAGGTCCTAGCTGAAGCCCTTGAGATCGGTGAGATGCCACTTTCGTGTCGGCGGGCAATACTGTCTTTGCTGCCGAAGAAGGGGGATCTCCGTCAGATCTCTAATTGGCGACCGGTCTCACTGCTCAGCACGGACTATAAGATCGTAGCCAAAGCGCTTTCGCTGAGGCTCAAGTCCGTGCTGGCAGAGGTGATTCACCCCGACCAGTCCTATACTGTCCCAGGCCGGAGCATTCATGACAACATTTTTCTGGTCCGGGACCTGATGCACTACGCGCAGAGGACTGGTCTATCACTCGCCTTCCTGTCCCTAGATCAGGAGAAGGCGTTTGACAGAGTGGATCACCGTTACCTTATGGAGACCCTGCGGGCGTTTGGCTTCGGCCCACAATTTGTGGGCTTTCTCCAGATGCTGTACGCCTCTGCAGAGTGTCTGGTGAAGATCAACTGGTCCCTGACGGCACCTTTTGTGTTTGGTCGGGGAGTACGTCAAGGGTGCCCCCTGTCTGGGCAACTGTACGCGCTGGCCATTGAGCCCTTCCTCTGCCTACTGAGGAGGAGGCTCACCGGGCTGGTGCTGCGGGAGCCCGACATGCGAGTAGTCCTGTCGGCTTATGCCGATGACGTGCTCCTCGTGGCCCAGGACCTAGATGATCTAGAGCGGGCACAAGCGTGCCAAGAGGTCTACACCGCGGCCTCTTCTGCTCGGATCAACTGGTCCAAGTGCTCCGGCATATTGGTGGGTCCCTTACAGGTGGACTCTTTGCCCCCCACGTTTCGGAATGTCTCGTGGGAGAGCGATACTCTCAAGTATCTGGGAGTCTACCTGTCTGCTGCGGAGGACCCGGCCCCAGAAAACTTCAGTGATCTTGAAGAACGGGTCATTGCTCGTCTGGGGTCATGGGTGTATCTGTCGAGAATGCTTTCCCTTAGGGGAAGGACCCTGGTGATTAATCAGCTGGTGGCCAGTCAGCTTTGGCACCGGCTGATAGCCATGGGTCCAACCCCCGAATTTATCAACAAGATCCAGAGGAGGTTGATGGATTTCCTCTGGATGGGGAAGCATTGGGTCTCTGCGGGAGTTGCGTGTCTCCCTTTGGAGGAGGGTGGACAGGGAGTGGTGTGTGTCCGCTCCCAGTTACACACTTTCCGCCTCCAGTACCTGCAGAGATACCTATTCGCAGATCCGTCTCCGCAGTGGTGCCAGCTGGCGACCTTTTTCTTTCGCCAGCTGCGCAATATGAGGTATGACCGGCAACTGTTTATCATCAGGCCTGAGGGTTTAGGTAGAGACCTCTCGGTGCTGCCGGCATACTACCGGGACTTACTGAAGGCCTGGAAACTGGTCTCCGCGACCAGGAAGGAACGGGCGGCGGGGGTTGATTTCCTCGCTGAGCCCCTGCTGTATAATCCGGCAGTGGGGGCTCGGATGTTGGATTCACCCTCTATTTGCCGCCGGCTAATCCTGGCGCAGGTGACCAGAGTCGGGGATCTCCTGGACTATGAGCGGCGAGACTGGGTAGGAGCAGAGGAGCTTGCGCCCCGTATGGGTCTGCTTACTGCCCGCGTCCCTCGTCGTTTGATCCAGGAGATTAAAGATGCCATCCACCCCGACTCACGCACCTTCATCGAGGGGGTTTTGCAGACCGGAGAGCCTTGTCAACCTATCAACTTCAGCTCTCCGAATCTTTGCGTAGAACCCAGACCAAGGCAACCCCCTCGAGTTCCTATCTCCCCAAACCTCAGCAGGTTGGGGGATATGTCCCCGGCATGTTTTCGCGGCATGCCGAGGAAAGTCCTGTATTCTCTGGTGCTCCATATAGTGCACTACCTCGCCCTTGTCACCCGCCCAGATACCATCTGGAGGCGGGTATTTTTTGGGAACGAGGACGAGAGACCCCGGTGGAGAGAGCTCTATTCAGCTTTGGTTCCCCGTCCCGCCGGGGATTTGAGTTGGAGGGTCCTCCACGGTGCACTGAGCACAGGAGAGTATTTGGCACACTTCACGGACTCCCCCGCCGCCTGTCCCTTCTGTGGCGAGCGGGAGTCCGTATTCCACATTTATCTGAGCTGCGCCAGACTGCAGCCCCTCTTATCCACCTTGAGGAGCCTTCTTCTGCAGTTCTGGCTGGGTTTTTCCCCTCATCATTTTATTTTTGGGTGCCCAGTGTCCCGAGACAATAAGCCTAGGGATCTCCTAGTTAACCTGCTCCTGGCAGTGGCTAAGGTAGCCATTTACAAGACCAGGAAGCAGCGTTTGGAGAAGGGGGTCCCAACGAACATCGTGGCAGTGTTCCGGGCGCTGGTGCACTCCCGTATTCGGGCAGAGTTCACGTATGCCGAGTCCGCTGGGATGGTTTCGGAGTTTGCCTCCCAGTGGGCGTTAGGCGGGGTGCTCTGCTCGGTATCCCCCATCATGGGGTCTTCTGAGTTAACCCTTCTTTTTTAAGTGCACTTTTACAGTGCACTTGCTGATTCCCTTATATATTTGTTTGACTGGTTTTTTCTTTGTTCTACTTGGCAACAAGTAGAATTGCTGTTTAACTGAATTGGCCGGCTTCGCCGGCCAATCAGTATTGAACCAGATCAAAATAGGCTGCGTCACTCACCTCAGCACTATCACCTTCTGCTGCGTCACTCACCTCAGCACTATCACCTGCTGCTGCGTCACTCACCTCAGCACTATCACCTGCTGCTGCGTCACTCACCTCAGCACTATCACCTGCTGCTGCGTCACTCACCTCAGCACTATCACCTGCTGCTGCTTCACTTCGTTGACTCATTTAGAAAGCGGAAACCAGCACACGCCGTCCGGAAAAAAGTTTATTTTACTGTGGGAGCTGGCAAACTCAAATTTGCTACACTTTCATGGCCAATTCGACACTTGTGGCGATTGGCAGCAGGGTTGCCCACCTCAGTACAACAGCATAAGCTGCCTTTCATAATGTGCTTTCCAGCTTGGTGGTGCAATCATTTGTCTCTCTTCTTCCGTTGTATTAAAATGTTATTACACCCCTGTTTGCATTTGTTAGCTATTCTATAAACAGGAGGTGTCTTTCAGAGCTCAGTGATTAATGCTGCATTCCCAGCAGCGGGGTTTTAATAAGGAACTGACATTGGTCATTTCACCAACAAAATGATGCCTTGTGACATAAGCATTACTTTTTTAAGCCCTACAGTATTTAAATAAAGAAAGTACAATACTCCATGACCCAAAGCTATAGCACTTAGCACCACACAGCATATTTTCTTTGATGTATTTGTAGAAGAATGAGAGTGACCTTTTGTACTCCAAAAAAAAAACATTTCAACATTGTAGCATAGAAGAACATGAGTTTAAAAGATCTGTTATTGTGCAATGTAATAGGGCATAAAGCATAATGCTACTGAAACCGTTTACATAACTGGGGTTCTACTATTTAAGCCGTTGTTTGAGTTACTATAAGGCTACTAAATATAATCATCCTATTTTATTTTTAGTAAAAGCACGCCTCCACTTAATGGGGCATCACAATATTTTACAGTCAGTTAAAGAACAAACTAAAACAGTCTGCAGATAGGCAGACCCCTGGCCTGGAATCCAGTGCAAATCTCGTAAGATGGGAATAATACGCTCAAAGCGAGAAAAATTCTCAGCATCCAAACTGCAATGTTCTGCACAAGCTGGAGCCTCCGTATCAGGCCCACCAGTAAGGTTGCATATAAGGCATTCCCGTAGTCCAACCACATTGACACAAAGGCATGGACCACTGTCTCAAGGTTCATAGACAACAGGAGTGAACACGAACTCCGATTCAGCCACAGAAAGAAAACACACCCAGTCTTAACAACTGAGGCCAGTTGGACTCGCAAGTTGAGACTCTGGTCAAAGAGGATGCTGAAGTTACAAACCTTCGATATAGCCAGTGGCTGTACACCATTGATATGGGGCAGCTTGAAAACCCCTGTCCCATACTCGGGCATCCTGTCGAATCTATAATCATTAGTTCCATCTTGTCAGGGTTGAGCGTCAGCCAATCCATCTCCATCCATACCGCTACCATGTCTAAGCAAACCGTCAATGTAATAACAGCCCTCCCTGCACTACCCTGGAAAGAAACATTGATCTGGGTGTTATCATTATAGTAGTGGCACTTCAGACCATGCTTCCGCATGATCTCACCCAGCGGTCTTACTGTAAGTACACATTGAAAAGGAGCGTTGACAGCACTGACCCTTGAAGGACTCCAAAGGGGACAGGTCCCACTGGTACCCCATAGCCACCTGCTGGGTCTGGCCCTACAGGAACGAGGCAAGCCATTGTAGTATGGTCCTCACCTTCTCGATGCAGGCAGAGACATTATCGTCCAGAAAAAAATTAGGATAAATGGGCCCCCAGTGCAGCCCTAAACCTAATGGATTTAAGCAACCTCGTAGGCCGTCTTGAAAGTGAATGAAAACAAACACCCAAATTAGATATACTAAATAGAAATACTAAAATAGCATAGTAAAGCATGAAGAAAATCTTAAAATAAGTATACAATTCTAAAAACAATTAGGAAACTGATATTATTGAGAAATGGAAATAATTAAAAAAAAGATATGGGGAGAAACACCCTAAATGTTCAACTCCACTGTAGACAAGAATGTAAGGTTCTGGTACAGTAGGTTCAGATTTCACATACTGAGTTTTGCCCATCTCTTGTTTGTAACATTTGATACACCCAGCCAGACTTATGTGTCAGCATTCTTTCTACAGTTTGCTTGCAGTCCTGTGGAATCTGATGGTAGGGGGAGGTGAGGTGAGGGTAGAGAGGATGTGCACATTACATTACAAGATAATAGCATACAGGGAAGATCAACATAGGTGCATAACACATACAAGTAAACATACTGTAGGAGAATATGAGTCCCTGTCCTGAAGAGCTTACAAAATAACTGGTGTGAGACAGAGAGAGGAGTGCATTGAAGTGCAAATATTATATGGGGCAAATTAATTGGGCAAGTTAAAAAACAAAATATGTCAAACGAAAAAATAAAACAATATATTGTATATATCACATAGAATACCATGTTTTGTGCCAAGCATTATAAGAGTTAGGAATGTCTATGATTATATATTCTTTGCATTTGGAGCTTTATAAAGTATACTGTTATTGGTCTTTAGAGAATTGGGAAATTGTGTATTTGGAGTGAGCTTTACCCCCTGTGCCTGAGATACCAATAAAGTAGAAATAAGGTAGTGATTGTGCCTGTAAAGTTCCTGCACAGAACTGAACACACAATCAATGCTATACCCAAAAACATTTTATTCTTAAATAAGTATATCTAGGACCATTTAAAAAAAAAATTGAACTACAGTACAAGTTAAGGAAACCTTAATAAGGATGTGAAGATATAATCATCAAATAAAAGCTAAATAATTAAGACACCCTTATTTTCTCCCCTGGAGTCAGGATACAGTCATATTTGATTTGGAATGTCACTGGAGAAGGAAGCATGCTGCTTCTGATTTTTATCCCTTCCCCTGCAGCTACAGTACACCCTGTGTACACAGTACCCTTTCTTCACGTAATGTTTTAAACAGCATTAACGCCTGCTACCTGTTTCTGCTAGTTATAAATTGGCAGAGACTAGCAATGTACTGTACATCATATTCCAGTACACACATTTTAAGATTTGTATTCTTGTGTAGCCCTTGTAGTTTGAGGTATCAGTTAATTGGTAAGAGTAGATCAGTAAAAAAAACTTTCACACTTACAGTGCGGTGCAACTTTACTAAGAGTTTAAATGGACTTTTATATCTGTTTTCCAAAGTTGTTGTAAGCAAATGCCTAAATAAGCTTGTCAATTGCACTCATTTGCTACTAAAAGCAAGAAGAAGTAAAATCCTGATGAAGAAAGTCTTACTCCTCAAAGCTAATGAAAAAGTATTTTCCATTAGTTTGACTACTAGGGTTTGTCAAACATATCCTCAGAGTCCCCATAATTGGATGATAAAAAAAACAATATCCCACTCACATGCTAAATATATACAATGTTATGTTTGTTACTGTCATTAATTTGGCATTCCTAAATGTTTTGTGGCTGAGGTTCATATAAGACTGCTTTAAATACTGTAGTCAGAATGACATATTTCAGGGTTGCTAGGCTGACACCATCAAAGCATCAGAATAAAACAAAATCAACAACATAAACATAATTTCATAATTAGTGAGAATCTTGGTTTGTTATATGGAGTTGCAGGGACCATAGCAGTGTACAAATAATCTGTCAGGCACAATATTTACAATCTATTAGTAAGGTGTAAGCACCAGACATGACTTGCCAAAGGTTATCAGTGGAAGTTGAACCACGTTTATCATCATTAAATGTTATGGCATTACCACTGGAATACTGTACACCACTGATGATGGGGAAACATTTATCAGTACCTACATTTAAATGTACAAGCATGCAATATCTAGGAAACTTTTACTTTATTTCATGGCACACCGAGTACACAAACAAGTTATGTTGAGTGGCAAATACCCACCACTGTACAGAG
The DNA here is from genome assembly GCF_040206685.1 of Ascaphus truei. Classification (NCBI taxonomy): domain Eukaryota; kingdom Metazoa; phylum Chordata; class Amphibia; order Anura; family Ascaphidae; genus Ascaphus; species Ascaphus truei. The sequence goes on along the minus strand of NC_134484.1, from coordinate 237,768,754 downwards.
TACAGTCATGATAAAGAACCTGTATGAGCACCTTCCCATGCCACGGACAGCTCCCCAAACCTCCATTACCCCATAATCACACAGCAGACAGTATAGTGTAGCCAGGGATTCTAGGTTATAACATGCAAATGAGCACTCATAGTGTGCCACGTTGTTATACAAAAATAACAAATCTTTATTCTAAAATATCAACGTACATCATCTGTCCTGAGGAAGGTGTAATTACTCCACCAAAACATTGATATTTTAGAATAAAGATTTGTTATTTTTGCACACGTCTGGTGTACCTTCCCCTTTCACAGAACACAATGATGTTGGCCACTGCAGTTCCTGCCAGGACAGAGCACCCAGCGAGTTCAGGTTTATATGATGGAGGTGCATTTCCATTTTTGTACAATACGCTTTGTTTCTTAGCCACTTTAATATGGTGGTGCACAATTAGCGCTCATTTGCATGTTATTTCCCACAATCCCCGGCTTCTGTGGAACCACCGTATGCTATGTGATTATTGGTTTATGGGAACTGTCTGTGATATGGTAATGAGCTTATAAGTGTTCTTTAGCACTTAAGTGCAATAAAACAATCACAAAACATTGCAGCCTTTTTCCCTCACTTTGGTATAAAGTTTGGTGTGTTGGCATTAAGGTCTCTTTAGTAATATGCAGCATCACAAGTAGGGGGATTAAAGGTTAGAAAACTAGCAGGGAAGCAAAAATGGGAAATTCCCACAGAGAACATAATTAGTTACAGCTGTCATAATAGAAATCTCTTGATGGGGTGCTCCCCCCCACCCCCTTGCCATTTATATATTTATATGATGCTATGTGGTCTCTGACATTGTATTGTCAAAGTATTTAATTATTTAGTCATATCACCATTTCTGAAATCCAGGGTTGTTTCCTGGCAGAACACATTTCTCTCTGCTTTACATTATGCAAAAGACACGCGGGAGGGATTCCATCAAAGAATGAGGTTGCATTGTAGTGAGAAGGTCTTGTTATCTTCAACTATAAATAGTGAATCACTTTATACATGATTAAAAGGGATACAATTACATTTCTTCAAATAAAACAAAGAATTGTTTAATATACAGTATGTTCATCTGCTAAATAATGAATATAGGAATCAGATGGATTTCGGTATTTTGTAAACTGCAATAAATTAAGACAGAATATAATCAGTTAGATACTGTATTAAAAGGTATTTTAATGTCAATATTTATATTTATGTTGTTTGAAATAAAATATGTAATATCGTTCATGCATCATAGTTTGTGATGTGTTGTTTCCCCCCCCCCATCTAACATTCAGTATTATACAAGATTCAGAATTAGTACAGAAGCTGTAGCATGCATTTAATGTGACCTGAGCCAAGCACAAATACATCTAACCACAGCTCTCTTGTACAGTATCTCTAGTGCTGACCAAGCATTTGAGCAAAACTTTTTGAAAATAGTGACAGTGTTTGCAATAAATAGTACCAATGAGGTAATACCTATAAAGCAACTATTTTTGTTTCCTCGATAGAATCTATTTTCTGTTGAAACCTCACTTCAACAGCACAACATAAAAATCAACAACTACTCTTTAGAGCAGTGGTGCTAAACTTTTTTTGGTTAAGGAACCCTATAATTATATATTGTGAGATTCTGTCGAACTCCAATTGTCTCTCATAGCGCCTCTAAGATTAGATGCATTGTAAGGAACCCAACCCTCTCTATAAGCACGTATGAGATCAGATGCATTGTAAGGAACCCCAACCCTCCTAATAGCGCGTCTGAGATCAGATGCATTGTAAAGAACCCCAACACTCTCAAATAGAGAGTCAGAGATCAGATGCATTGTAAGGAACCCCATCCCTCTCTAATTGAACATCTGATATCAGATAATTGTAAGGAAAACCAACCCTGTTACACACAAAGGGACAGGTCCACAAAAGAGTGCTAAGCTTTAGCATGTGTTTACTCCCATTATTGGAGCTTAGTGAATTCCAGTGAAAGATCCCTAAAAGTAATGTGTGAAAAATTCTTAGAAATGTGCAAAAGTAGTGAATTTTGGACATTCAAGGTTTGAGATATATATATATATATATGTTGTTATACTTTATTTCTACAGCTCTTTATGGTATACAAAAATAAAGTAGCAATTTGATAACACAATTCTTGAAAATTGGGTGATTCGCAAGACAAAAATATTTGCAGAAAGGGGAAGAGGCATAATTCAATAAACTAAACAGAAATAAGATCTGTATACTTTTTTCTACTGTATTTAGTAAATTGGTACAGTAGTTTATCTTTTGCTGCAGTTTGTGATGCAGTTCAATAAATGGTACCAGTGGTCATATTGGTACCAGGATGATAGAGATACGTTGTAGTTTGTGATACCTATTAATGGAACAAACATATCAATCATGCAAGGTTTTCCTGTACAAAAGCATTTGAGACTGCAAAGGTCTCATCACATGTGATCTCTAGACTGGGGATGGGAGGCTTAAATACATGACTCATACATGAGGATGCTGTAGTTCAGGATTTGTTCTCTTGTGTATTCATCCATGAATGTGATGTTAATAGGATAAGTATACTAAGGCAAGTGTATTGTCCTTAGATATCAGTGTGGGATGTGAAAAGATGCAGTATTGGTGTGAATACGACTGTAGACACCTTCTCCTAGTAGGTGTTAGGGGCATCCATAGTAATTTATGAATATAACAGCGCTGATTCAAACTGTTTTTCCTTGAGCCCAAAATACCTATGTATTGCCAATGCCATGTCCTTATGTACTCAGTACTGAACTTAGAACTAATACCTAAGAACTAATAAAGCATTAGTAGAATGTCTGGGTACTGAAAAGTGCTGACCAACTGGTGTTCTCGTGGCGGGGTTTGATATGCTATATCTGCGGTGACTTATCCTTTTTTATGGAAGGCTTGTTTGGATTCCCCAACATACTTCAAGTTGTTGTACTGTATATCTTATCCAATGTAATAAATAATCTTTTGTTTGATTTGCAAGTGAATGATCCTTTTACTTCTATGGCTCGTTGGTGTGCTGTGTACATTGTAGTTTCTGTGGAAATGGGTTTGCAATTTTCACATTTCAATCTTGCAACAGGGTAAATTAGCTAATGCAGATGTTTCCATAGATGGCAGTCTGTTCCTGATAAGTACTGTAGGTTACAGAGATTGACTGGTTTAATGGACAATTCAGTGAATATAAATCTGAGTGTCTCATAGTCAGTGAGCATTTGTTTTACAATGTCTTTGAATGGCGATACTATATTGTTGTATGTGATAACAAGTGGAATATGGCCCGTCGGTTTTTAGTTTCTGTATTGGAGCAAGTTCTCCCTGCTCTAAACCTTATAGTACATTCTATTTCTCAGTCTATTTGTCCCACTAAGTTGTCCTTTTTTGAATCCTCATCAGAGCAGATGCAGTGGTAGCGGATGGTTTAATTGTAAAGTACATTACCAATTTTTGTGTGTGTCTAGGCTGGAAGCTGGTGCTATGAAGCTGAGTTTCTGCCTTTTTTTTATACTGGAGTGTTCATTTTTTCATTCAATCTGAGGATAATGATTGTACTCAGAAAGTTGTTACTGTGTGTATTATACTGGGATTTAATTTGTTGTAATCTTCATTAAATGTTACCAGTAACACTAAGTGATTTCTCACCTCCTGTCCAGATAATGAACATGTAATTGATGTAGCAATATATATATATATATAGATATAGATATATATTTGCTACATCAATTACATGTTCATTATCTGGACAGGATATATATATATATTAGAGGTTGAAGTTGTTGCTGAGAAAATTCTGGGGCCATACACATCCCATATGCTGTCCCCAATGGTCTGTCCTCTTTCATTGAAAGAAAGTTGATCTTTTGGAGAACACCACAGGTTGTATGATTTGTACTTTCCAAAATCTCCTCTGTGTCCACCCTTTTGAAGACATTTCTTGCAGACTGAAATTCCATCATCGTGAGACATGTTGGGATATAGGCAACCAACTAACATCCACCGTGACCAGGTCAAGTAAGATATTAATTCATAAATTCTGCTGAGCTGTCTGAGAAGGTCTTCTATTCATGGTTTCTGGATTGTTTCTATAACTCCTGTTTAGGATTGCGTCCATGTTTGTATGTGTGGAGGGGGTCTAATCTAATGTCATATGGAGTTGTTACATTATGAATAGTGTATTAGAGTCTACTGTATATGATAATTTTTGTTTCCCCTGACATAGTTCACATTGTTGCATTTTCCTATTTCAAATGACTAATAATTAGCAAAATGTCAGCATAATATCGCCAGACAGTAAGTGAAACATAGTCTGTGTACCATATTTGTAGTCTACCCATTAAGCGGATCTGGCAATTTTCAGAACTTTTGAAAGCGAATGTAGAGATTTTAGAGAATTTCTCAAATTAGCATATAAAATGAAAATTTCAATGTGCATTGAAAATACATGGCAAATCATCTATGAACTGGCTTTTTTTAAACGATTTAAAAAAGTACATTTAGCATTGTTTACCACCTGATGTGGAAGGTTTCTACATTTCTATTTGTAGAGTAATTATCAGTATACAGAAAATCTACACTTCTTCAGGACAAATATGACTTCTACAGCTTTGAACTACATCATTGTACTTTATTTATTTATTTTGTTTATGTCCTTCAAGGAAACTGTATTTATTTTTGTCACAATGTAGAGCCAGAGCTTTGATAAATATATGTTTAAAAATGGTATTACTGTTATACTTAAGATGGCCATATTAATCTCCTTTATTATACTAGCAAACTATTTATTTTTAAGACTCTCCTACACTTACCTAAAAAATGTCATGCTTGTTCTTCATCTATTCCTTATTATCCACCTCAATATTTAATTGCGTCTTTACATCCCAAATCACACCAATTTGTTAATATATTACTGGCTTCTATTTAACAATATATGGTTATAAAATGGCCATCATCAGCAACTCAATCCAATAAGTTTATACAATATATGCTGAACAGTCTACCCTCACTCTGTGTTTATGAAAACTGATGTTAAGAAAGGAAGTACAATTGTAACATGCATTACTATCCATGTTAATGCAGAATTACGCAAGAAATTAAGAGATAAAGCACGTTATCATTGTTTGCAATAGTGCCCACATTAAATCTTTTGGTAATAATGATGTAGCATTAACGGGTGCAATAACGCCTGCTGCGCTTGAACATCTGTACATTAAAATACTATCATACATAGCTTGTATAAAGTGTATACAGAAAGATGAACAATTCATTGTAAAACAGATCTTCCTCTGACTATAAAAAAAAAAAAAAAAACATTTTTGGGGACTTATCAATGATGGAAGATGTACAGTGCAACTTTTTTTAATTTAATTTCTACCACTGAAATCTTTCCCTTATAGTTAAGATAGATGATAAAAAATAAGAAACATATAGTTATATTATGCAGACATTAGTAAAATGTCTCTATTAGGAGATGGTAATAAACCAGACTGTCACTGAACAAGCTTACAAACACAACTTTGACAGAAGAGTACATTTCATGCCTTTCTAGCATAACCGCTACAAATTCAGTGTTAAGGCTCTTTCACAGAAGAGTACATTTCAAGCCGGTCTTGCATAACCTCTGCAAATGCAATATTAGACCTTTTAGTTTGGCATTCACTCAACTGTAATGCGGGGTATCGCACCCCAATCAGGTGTTAACTGCCATTGACTTGAAAGACAGTTAACACTGGATTACAGTACGACACCCAACATCGCAGCTTTATGAATCCCAGCCTTAGTGCTTTTAATTCCCAATAGACTAACGAAGTTGAGCAATGTGTAGCCAGTCCACCCAACAGTGAATGCGTTGTGTAAAATATGTCACGCTTGCACCTTATTTTGTGCGCAAAAAGTGCACTCCTCGCCATTAAAAGGAATTTAAAGAGCAACAAAAACCTCAATCTGTACAATAACAAAAGAGAACATCTATAAAATTATGTATCAGTGGTACCTGACTCCAGCTAGACTGAGCCAAATTTACCCCGGCACGTTAGACCTTTGCTGGCGGGGATGTGGTGAAAAGGGGGACATGGCCCACATTTGGTGGTCGTGTCCGGAGATACAAAGGTACTGGACCATGATCCAGGCGCTTATCTTTGGAGTAACAGGACTTTCCCTCCCCCTCGATCCATTGACTCTGGTGTTGAACAAACCAATAGAGGATACCCCCTCCCCAATGTCCAGGCTCATCATGGCCATACTAACGGCAGCCAGGTGCTCCATAGCAGCAGCCTGGAAACAAACCAAGGCCCCCTCAAGAACCTCAGTGATCAGGAGAGTAGACGAGGTGATGAATATGGAGAAGCTGACTGCTATGCTCCAGAAGAAGATGCCTCAATTCCAAAATACCTGGGACCCTTGGATAGAGAGATAAACCCTGAAAAGGACTAATGGGGGAAACCCTAAATTGGACAAATCTGTAATGAAACTAAGGCGAGGACTCCAGGAGGACCTCGGGGCCCTACACCCCCACCCCCCCCTCCCTTTGTCAGTCTACCTCCCTCCCCTCCCCCTGCCCCCAATCCCTCTACATCTTTTCCTTGCTCTTTTCTTTCTCTCTCACCTCTTCCTCTATACTAGGAAAACGAGAAAAAGATGTTGGTCACGATGTACCAAAACTATGGTAAAGGTCATGGGCTCATGACAACAATGTATGTACAATAATATGTACAGTAAACATGACCAATAAAAGAAATTGTTACAAAAAAAAAGGAATTTAAAGAAAATAATTCACTCTTACTTCTTCTGATGAAATAATGTAGTGTGTTCCTGCATTAACAAAAGACAGCAAATGTATTGCTTCAGATAAGAGAATGGGGTGGACATTTTTTTTAATGTTACCCAAAAATTAAATATTTTGTAAGTGAATAGATATACAGTATAGTAGTAGGCATCAGTTAACAGCCTTGTGTAATTGACTTCCTTAGAAAGATTTCATCGCTCTTCTGTAAAACTTTCACATATTTTCTTCCTGTGTAAAAATGTATATGCTTTGATTTTCTTCATATCAATGTAATTCTAATCCAAACTAGTATTTAGTGTCCTTACCCTTTGTCTTTTATTAATGATGGTACAATACCGTATTTCCTCGATTCTAAGACGCACTTTTTTTCCATTTTTCACGTGTCTGAAATAGGGACTGCGTCCTAGAATCGATGTACTCAAAAAAACACAGAAAAAAAACCAGCCAGGGGGCGCTGCAGAAGCCACAGCAGCTTTCAGCGTTTGCCCTGCGTTTCTGCCACCCCCGCCCCCCCACACAGAGGAGCAGTGTGTCCCGTTGCATGCCCCGCGACTCTGCCACCAAACCCCCCCCCTCCCTCCAAGTGCCGGTCCCCAAAGGAGCAGTGTATGATCGGCTGCATGTCCAGCGCTCCCCACTAGCTTGCTCCAAGTGCCGGTCCCCAAAGGAGCAGTGTATGTTCGGCTGCATGCCCCGTGCTTCCCCCCCCCCCCTTGCTGGAATTACCGCCCCCACACAGGAGAGATTCATTCGGCGTGTGGCTGCTGCATGCCCCAAGTTCCCTCTGTCTGCCTCTGCTACTCACAGCTGTGCTGCCTGCACCACAAGCCACCCCCCACCCCGTGTCTGTCTCTCTGTGTTTTTCTCTTTCAGTGTGTGTGTGTGTGTGTGTGTGTGTGTGTGTGTGTGTGTGTGTGTGTGTGTGTGTGTGTCCTTTCATTCTCTCCCCTTCCCTCCAATCTCTCTCCCACTTCTCTCCTTTCTCTCCCCAATTCCCCCCACTCCCCTCTCTCCCTCTCTTCCCCCTTCTCTCTCTCCTCTCACCCCCCTCTCCTCTTTTCCCCCCTCTCTCTCCTCTCTCTCCTCTTTCCCCTCTTTCCCCTCTCTCTCTCTCCCTCCTTTCTGCCCCCCCCTCTCTCTCCTCTCTCCCCCCCTCTCTCTCCTCTCTCCCTCCTCTCTCTCTCATCTCCCCCTCTCTCTCTCATCTCCCCCCTCTCTCTCCTCTCCCCCGTCTCTCTCCTCTCCCCCCTCTCTCTCCTCTCCCCCCTCTCTCTCTCTTCTCCCCTCTCTCTCTTCTCCCCCCTCTCTCCTCTCCCCCCTCTCTCCCTTCTCTCCCCCTCTCTCTTCCCCCCTCTCTCTCTTCCCCCCTCTCTCTCTCTCTTCCCCCCTCTCTCTCTCTCTTCCCCCCTCTCGCACTCTCTCTTCCCCCTTCTGTCTCTCTTTCTCTCTTCCCCCCTCTGTCCCTCTCTCTTCACCCCCCTCTCTCTCTTCACCCCCCCTCTCTCTCGCTTCCCCCCTCTCTCTCTTCCCCCGTCCTCTCTCTCTTCCCACTCTCTCTCTCTTCCCCCCAACTCTCCCTCCCACCCCCTCTCTCTCTCTCTCTTCCCCCCTCGCTCGCTCTCTTCCCCCCTCAGTCTCTCTTTCTCTCTTCCCCCTCTGTCCCTCTCTCTCCCCCCCTCTCTCTCTTCACCCCCCCTCTCTCTCTCCCCCCTCTCTCTCGTCCCCCCTCTCTCTCTTCCCCCCTCTCTCTCTCTTCCCCCTCTCTCTCTTCCCCCCAACTGTCCCTCCCACCCCCTTCTCTCTCTCTCTTCCCCCCTCTCTCTTTCCTCTCTCTTCCCTCCAACTCTCCCTCTCTCTCTTCCCACTCTCTCTCTCTTCCCCCCCTCTCTCTCTCCCCCCTCCCCTCTCTTCCCCCTCTCTCTCTTCCCTCTCTCTTCACCCCAATTCTCCCTCTCTCTCTCTTCCCCCCCTATCTCTCTCTTCCCCCCCACTCTCTCTCTCTTCCCTCTCTCTTCCCTCTCTCTCCCCCCCTCTCTCTATCTCTTCTCCCCCCTCTCTCTCTCCTCCCCCCTCTCTCTCTCTCTCTTCCCCCCTCTCTCTCTCTTCCCCCCCTCTTTCTCTCTCTTCCCCCCTCTTTCTCTCTTCCCTCTCTGTTCCCTCTCTCTCTCTTCCCCCAACTCTCCCTCTCTCTCTCTTCCCCCTCTCTCTCTCCCCCCTCCCCTCTCTCTCTTCCCCCCTCTCTCTCTTCCCTCTCTCTCTCTTCCCCCCCCTCTCTCTCTTCTCTCTCTTCCCTCTCTCTTCCCCCCAATTCTCTCTCTCTCTCTCTTCCCCCCCATCTCTCTCTTCCCCCCCCACTCTCTCTCTCTTCCCTCTCTCTATCTCTTCTCCCCCCCTCTCTCTCTCCTCCCCCCTCTCTCTCTCTCTCTTCCCCCCTCTCTCTCTTCCCCCCCTCTTTCTCTCTCTTCCCCCCTCTCTTTCTCTCTTCCCTCTCTGTTCCCTCTCTCTCTTCCCCCAACTCTCCCTCTCTCTCTCTTCCCCCCCCCTCTCTCCCTCTCTCTCTCTCCCGAAAAAAATTCTGCACATTTAATATAGTGGGGGGTTTTTCCTCAATTTTTTTTATTAAATCAAGGGTGCGTCTTAGAATCGATGGCGTCTTAGAATCGAGGAAATAGGGTAATTAGTTTAAAAAAAATAATAAAAAAAAAATTTGGGAGCAATAATTTAATCTGCATATACAACAGTCTTATCAAGTTACAAATCCTTAAAAAGACTATTATTAGAACGTATTACTGTTGATAAATACAATTTAAAACAACTCTGGGAAAATATGTATACTGTACATATTGTGACAAACGGCTTACTCCGGGGCTCCGCCGTCTGTCCGGGACTGTTAGAACACGGTCTTTTAGGGTAGGTTAAATGATGAGACGTCACGTACTGTTCCTTTAAACAGGCTATGCCTGGTTTATTCAGTCCCAGGCACTGAGACTGCCACAGTTTAAACAGAAAACAAAGCCAAACAAAAAGCTGCTCGTCTGAGCGATAACTTAAACTTAGATGTCCCTGACTCAGAGTTGGAAGTGGCTTGTCCACTTCCACCAACAAAATAAGTACCTTTGCAGTCTTTAGACAAACTAACAGAATGAATGAAGCGATTTGGGAAAGAGGCTTTCTCACCCCTCTGCAGTTCAGCAGCCTTCCAGGCTCTTGGGCGGGGCCCAGAGGAAACAGGAAACAGGTCTTATATACCTGAACTCTAATCAGCATGACAGGTGACAGAAAACAGGCAGCAGACAAACTGTGGAATGGAGTGCCTGTACCACGAGGCTGCCCTGTTCAGCTTAGACAGGACAGAAACTGTTCAGTATCCTGGGAGCCCTGTATATGGAGTTTATTACCAACCCCTGGTTTCTGTCACATATCCTCCCCCCCAGCTCAGACCTCGAGGGGTGAGCGACCATGGATATTAGGGAGTGCATCCTTGACAACCCGTCGGCATTGCCATGTTTGTGCCCCGACCTGTGTTCCACAGAAAATTTAAAGGGCTGTAGGCTTAGGAACCACCTGGTCACCCTAGCGTTCTTCTCCCTATTTTGACACATCCAGGTAAGGGGTGCATGATCTGTGACCAATCGGAACTTTCTCCCCAACAGATAATACTTGAGTGTCTCTACAGCCCACTTTATTGCGAGACACTCTTTCTCGACTATGGAGTAATTTTTCTCCTGGGGATTTAGTTTCCTACTTAAATAAAGGATGGGGTGCTCCTCCCCTTGAGACTCCTGGGAGAGTACCGCCCCCAGCCCTACCTCAGATGCGTCGGTTTGGACTACGAACTCTTTGGAGAAGTCAGGTGTGACCAACACTGGTTGGGCACAGAGAGCTTCTTTCAGGCTTCTAAAGGCCTGTTCGGCTTCGGGGGACCACTTTACCATTAGCGGTCCTCTTGCTTTTGTGAGGTCGGTTAGTGGGGTTGCCTTAGTTGCAAAATTGGGAATAAACCTCCTATAGTAGCCAATTAACCCCAAAAAGGTCCTTACTTGTTTTTTTGTGACTGGCCTTGGCCAATTTTGTATCGCCTCTACTTTGAGTGTTTGTGGTTTGAGTAACCCTCTACCAATAGAATACCCCAGATACTTGGCCTCCTCCAGACCAATAGTGCATTTAGCGGGGTTAGCAGTTTGTCCAGCAGACCGAACTGCGTCGAGCACAGCTTGGACCTTTGGAAGGTGGGACTGCCAATCTTCACTATGGATTACCACATCATCCAGGTAGGCGGCAGCGTACCGAACATGTGGTTTTAAAATTTTATCCATCATTCTTTGGAATGTGGCGGGAGCTCCATGTAAGCCAAAAGGCAGCACCTTATATTGAAAGAGGCCGTCTGGGGTTGAGAAGGCTGTTTTTTCTTTTGCCCTTTCTGTGAGGGGAACCTGCCAGTACCCTTTTGTTAGGTCTAGGGTTGTGAGATATCGGGCTTTGCCCAGTCTCTCTACAAGTTCATCCACCCTGGGCATAGGATAAGTATCAAATTTTGACACCGCGTTTAGTTTCCGGTAGTCATTACAAAACCTTGTTGTACCGTCTGGCTTTGGGACTAAAACTATAGGGCTGTTCCACCCACTTTGGGATTCCTCAATTACGCCTAGTTTTAGCATTTTTTTAACCTCTAAACTTATAGCCTCTCTCTTGGCCTCTGGGATTCGGTACGGTTTAAGGTTAACTCGGACCCCCGGTTCAGAGACTATGTCATGTTTAATTACGTTAGTTTTACCTGGCTGTGTAGAGAAGATTTCTTTGTTCCTTCTCACTAAACTCTGGACCTCTCGTTTCTGATGCACGGACAGTGTTTCAGCTATGCTAACCTCTGGGTCAGTTTCTTGATTCTCTGACGGACCTGGGGGTACTAGGGTTAACAAGACCTCTCTATCTTTCCAGGGCTTGAGTAGGTTTATATGGTAAATTTGCTCAGGTTTCCTCCTACCTGGCTGCCTTACCCTATAATTTACTTCTCCCACTCTTTCCAAGACCTCATATGGCCCATGCCATTTAGCAAGGAATTTACTCTCCACGGTGGGAACCAGAACTAGTACCCTATCACCTGGAAAAAAAATTCTGACCCTAGCACCCTTATTATACGTATTCCTTTGTGCTTCTTGAGCTTTCTCCATGTGTTCCCTCACTATGGGTAGGACTGCAGCAATGCGGTCCTGAATTTGGGCAACATGCTCTATTACACTTCTGTAAGGGGTAACCTCGTGTTCCCAAGTTTCTTTGGCTATATCCAGTAAGCCCCTTGGATGTCGGCCATACAATAGTTCAAACGGGGAGAAGCCTGTGGATGACTGGGGAACTTCCCTAATGGCAAATAACAGGTATGGTAACAAACAGTCCCAGTTTTTCCCATCCTTATCGACCGCCCGGCGTAACATGCTCTTTAAGGTTTTATTGAACCTTTCCACTAAACCATCTGTTTGTGGATGATAGACTGAGGTTCTGAGATGCTTGATTTTTAGGAGTTTACATAGCTCTTTTGTTACTTGGGACATAAATGGTGTTCCCTGGTCAGATAAGATCTCTTTAGGAATTCCGACCCGGGAAAACAGAAGTACTAACTCTTTTGCTATGTTTTTAGCAGAGGTGCTACGTAGGGGAACTGCCTCCGGATATCGGGTAGCATAATCTAATATTACCAATATATGCTGATGTCCCCTAGCAGACTTTATTAGGGGTCCTACTAGATCCATAGCAATCCGGTCAAATGGTACCTCTATTATGGGAAGGGGTACCAATGGGCTGCGGTATGCTTTGAACGGGGCGGTGATCTGACATTCTGGGCATGAGGAACAATAGTTTGTAATTTCTGCCAGAACCCCAGGCCAATAAAAGCTTCGGAGAACCTTTTCTTTTGTCTTTTCCACCCCTAGGTGTCCCCCCAATGGATGACTATGTGCGAGGTGTAATACTACGTTACGGAATGTCCGTGGTACCAACAATTGTTTAGTTGTAACTGATTTTCTTTTATCAACCCGATATACTAGGTCGTTCTCTACCTCGAAGTAGGGGTAAGCAAGTGACCTATCTGGTTGGCCATGAGTACTATTCTGGTCCCGTATATTTCCCCTTGCTACCGCTAATGTGGGGTCCTCCCACTGGGCCTTCTTAAAACTCCCAGGACTGACCTCTAGGTCAGCGAGGGTCTTATCCTGTACTGGGGTGGTAAGTGCCTGATCAACATCTTGATTTGGGGTATTCCCTACCAAAGTAGTGATGGGGAAGGGAATTTCACAGCACTCCTCCTTTTCCCCTTTCTTATTTGGGCCCTCGTCAACCTCCATTTCTGAAAAAGGGAAAGGATTTGTTTCTTCTAACACTTCGTTATGGTCTGCTATTGAACTCTGGGCGCTATTCTGAGCTGGGGACCACATTTTTAGAAAATGGGGAAAGTCGGTCCCTATTAACACATCATGTGCCAGTTTGGGTACAACACCCACCTTGAAATCTAAAGAACCAAATTCTGTTTAAAAAAAAACATCAACAGTGGAATATTCATGATTATCCCCATGTATACAACAAATTGCCACTCTTTGTGAACTGTTTACCTGTTTCTTCTTAATGGGCAATAGGTATTCGGACACTAGTGTGACCATACTCCCAGAGTCAAGAAGTGCCCGAACCCTCTTACCATTAACCTTTACAAATGCCCACAGATGGTTATTCAAGGGGTCCTCTGGGCTAGGGCCCATACATTGGGACAACAGCGAATAAGGTTCCACGCTGTTGCATTGCATGGGCTCATCATTTAGTGGGCAGATTTTTGCTGTGTGGCCCCTCTCATGACAATTTACACATTTAGGTACATAGTCTGTGTCCCACTTAGAGCCTTTTCCCGGCTCCCCATGTTGGCTATTGCCCTTAGTGTGCGGACCACTGTTGCTGGTGCTGCGTGAAGGTGGTCGCCGCTCTACAGCTCCCCTTAACCCCGGTACCCTTTTACCGTCTCTGGAAGAGTCCTGGAACCTCGGGTAGTGGGGTTGCTCCACGACTGTGGGTTGCGGGTGCTCTCCTGCTGCATTGTACCTTTCTACGAGGGCCACAAGCTCATCCGCATTGTGGGGGTCACTCCGACTGACCCAATGGCGTAAGGCAGAGGGAAGTTTCCTCAAGAACTGGTCCATGACCAACCGTTCCACGATGTGGCTTGCTGAGTTGATCTTGGGTTGTAGCCACTTCCGGGCGAGGTGGATGAGGTCATACATCTGGCTTCGGGTGGCTTTATCCATCGTGAAGGACCATGCGTGAAACCTTTGGGCGCGAACAGCCGTGGTTACGCCGAGGCGGGCGAGGATCTCGAACTTCAATTTTGCATAGACGTTAGCTTCGGCTGGCTCTAGATCAAAGTAAGCCTTCTGGGGTTCGCCGCTTAGGAAGGGTGCGATTAGACCAGCCCACTCAGCTTCTGGCCATCCCTCTCTCTGTGCCGTGCATTCAAACGTGAGAAGATAGGCTTCCACATCATCCGAGGGTCCCATCTTCTGAAGGTAGTGGCTTGCCCTGGTCATTTTCTGAACTGGGGCTGCCGCTGCCAGTGGAAGGTTACTGATAGTCTCCCTCAGGATCTCGAGTTCCTGCTGTAAGCCCTGAGCGAACCGCTGTTGCTCCTCTTTCAGCAAGCGGTTTGTCTCTTGCTGGTTTGCATTCGCCTGTTGCAGGGCTTCATTCGCGTCTCTCTGGACAGCGACATTGCGTACCAGCGCACTCACCACGTCTTCCATCTTGTTTGGAGAGAGAGAAAAAAAACTTTTTTTTTTTTTTTTTTTTTTTTTTCTTTAAAGTTCTTTAACCCCCAGACCTTTTAGTGTTCTGCCCGCATTCTCCACCATATGTGACAAACGGCTTACTCCGGGGCTCCGCCGTCTGTCCGGGACTGTTAGAACACGGTCTTTTAGGGTAGGTTAAATGATGAGACGTCACGTACTGTTCCTTTAAACAGGCTATGCCTGGTTTATTCAGTCCCAGGCACTGAGACTGCCACAGTTTAAACAGAAAACAAAGCCAAACAAAAAGCTGCTCGTCTGAGCGATAACTTAAACTTAGATGTCCCTGACTCAGAGTTGGAAGTGGCTTGTCCACTTCCACCAACAAAATAAGTACCTTTGCAGTCTTTAGACAAACTAACAGAATGAATGAAGCGATTTGGGAAAGAGGCTTTCTCACCCCTCTGCAGTTCAGCAGCCTTCCAGGCTCTTGGGTGGGGCCCAGAGGAAACAGGAAACAGGTCTTATATACCTGAACTCTAATCAGCATGACAGGTGACAGAAAACAGGCAGCAGACAAACTGTGGAATGGAGTGCCTGTACCACGAGGCTGCCCTGTTCAGCTTAGACAGGACAGAAACTGTTCAGTATCCTGGGAGCCCTGTATATGGAGTTTATTACCAACCCCTGGTTTCTGTCACAATATCTAATTTTTTAATGTGTTTCACAGTACCTATATTTAATCCAATAAACATGCCACTGCCATATGATCCTAAGAGGGACAGTCTCTTTGAGGCAGATATATTTGTATTGCTACAACAGCGCCAGCCTTTATTCTAAAACCTCGCCCGGCATACCCCTCTGAATACCTGGTCATGACGCGCTACTGATGCAGCGGGCGTTATTCGAACACTTCACGCGTACATCGGAATCCCGATTTGAAACCGCGGGATGAATTCCAGCCTCCCCGCACTAAGATGTGAGCGTGGCGAGTGCAGAAAAACAAATTTTAGTGTTCTGGCTATTAAAAACATGAAATTGACACAGTATCACATTAGCACAGTACTGTACACATTACAATTCATCCATTTTATTGCAAACAAAGAAACAGAATCCATGAAAATCAAACAAAACATCCGCGATAAGCGCGGGTGCCTGGGGCGATTGGCCGCGTCCATGCTGTGTTGGGAACAGCAGAGAACTCAAAATCGGCGCCGAGATGTGTTCGAATAATGGCCGCTGCATCAGTATGTTTTCAAACCGTATAGCAATTGACTCGGGTTTCTATCATGTTTCTATCGGGCGCAGAAAATTGCATTTTAGCGTTGTCTGCAATACCGTCTAGAAACTCAAGTGGGCAATCACGAGCTATTGTCTTAAAAGTCTAATAGCAATTCAACCTACTGTACAGCCGTACAGTTCTGCAAGTCTGTGTGTGTGTGTAAAGTAATTGTAATTTGAAGATTTATATTTGAAGCAGAGATTAACGTTACGAGTTCATACTGGAGCCTTAGTCTGAGGCTCCTTAGCCATACCCATAAAAAATATGAGGACACATACTGTACTGTATATAGGATAATAAAGGGAAAAAAGTACAGTATTACAAAAATATACTGTAGCGTTGCGTCTTCCGAATATAAAAAAATGTTTCCGCACATGCGGATTAGAACCTTGCTGAAACGCATACTGTATGCGTGTCATCACATTTTTATATGTATTATTTATTCTAGGGTTTCTCTTCTTTTCATACTGTTTTTATTTTATATGCATGCGTGTACTGTACGTCTCATTGGAACCTTGTTGAAACGCATATGCGTGTTATCACATTTATGCGCATGCGTGTATGTCTCATTGGAACCTTGTTGAAACGCATATGCGTGTCATCACATTTAGACGCATGCGTGTATGACTTCTCATTCAATGTGAATTTCAAGTCATGGGCTTGCATAACAATTTTTGCTATTCTGAGAATCAATCACTACTGTAGCTTTTTAATTCTACACTAGTCATGTACGTACTTTATGAGGTGGGTGGCATACTGTGATTTTTATTTGGGGGTGTGGGGTTTAAAACATTATGATGACCTGTTGAAAATATTTCTTTGAACTAATAATCCAGCATACAGCCCTCTTCCCCCCCCGCCACACACACACACACAAGGCAAAATTATTTCTACTTCTTATCGACACCTCCCCCAAACCATTAATTTATCTTTTATCTAGAAGTTGTGTTTGGAATTACTGTATACTGCAACAGGTTGATATACTGCAACAGGTTGACAAAATTAAAATGATGCTTCACATGTACAGTAGTTTTATTAAGCCTTCCTCCAGGGTCTCCACCCCTTAAATAAGGAAAGTAGTAACATTTACTGTACTAAGGGATTTTCTTTTTACATCCACTGTTACATCAAAAACACCTGGTAGTGTTAGGCTTTGCAAGAAAAGTGTTCATATTTTAATGTGTGATCACTTTTAAGTATACAGGGAGTTTGGCCAAGAGGTAAATATAAGAGGATTGTGAACAGATAATCACATATTAATATAAATATATATAAAGATTTACTATGGTGAAAAAATTATCAAAAGTGAAAACATATTCTGTGATTCAAACAATTATAATTTGTGACTTTGGGCTATAATAGTGGATATGGTGAATGAAGTAACAAATCATAAAAAAAAAAAACAGTTTGCTGCTCTTGATCCCAAAAAGAACCATCCTCTGTAGTTCTGGAAGTTGTTGTCTCAATGATAAGGGGAGTACAAATCCAGAAAATATAAGAGTACAATATAGTGTAATATTGCTTAGGTAATGTGAACAATATAAATATTCATGAGTCTCTAAAATTTTCACACATATGGCCCACAGGGCATATAGGGTATAGACCCCTGGTGAAATTTCCTTTGCTGAGCTTGAAATCCCTCATGGAATGAAGTATTCAGAAATATGGTAATCCCCTGAGGAAGCAGGAACCACCTGCGAAACCGGTAGGGTGACGGGAGACCAGAAAGAGTGCAACACCCAAGAAACCAGAAGTGACATCAGACGCCGGCTGGTATGGCGAGGACAACCGGGGGGGAGTGCGAAGACTCATCAGCTGGCTCTGTTTTTATGTATGGACTCTGTCTTAGGAGTTGTACCTGTTTTTTTGTATATAAAGAAGCCTTTTTTTTAACTTTTCGAAGGAGGTATGTTTTTTCTTTGAAAAGTCATCCTGTGTGGAGGAAAGGAGGAAAAGATACCTTTAAGTGCCTCGGCTCAGGCACTTTCATGTAAGTGCATATCTCACTATTGCTTCATCAAGAGCCTTGTTGAGAACTTGCTTCACTATTGTATTTTCTTTATCTCTTTTTTGAGGTGCGCTGATGTTTTCCTGGACACCATTTCACCTGGAACTGGGAATAGTTCCTCTTTCATGCAGCACTCATTTAGTTAGTTATTTAGTTTATTATAGACCATTAGAAAGTGCTTCCTTTGTATATTGTATTCAGAAATGTGGCTCATATTTCACCAGAATAAAAAGAGAGCGCAAAAATGGTACAGAGCGTAGTAAAAGGTGTAATACTTTATTTAATCATCTTGCAGATGCACACTTACAAGAACATGGCTCTTTAAAGCAATGAGTAAGTAGATATGAGTATACATGTTCTCCCTGATCGGGAAAATATTTTCACCACCGCTGCCGAGATTTCCCAGTGCCGTCAGCTGATAAAAACACCGGCGTCTCCTCGGATCTTGTGTTGGCAAGCATGATGATGTCTCCCTCCTCCAATTGGTAACTGCTGGTAACGCTTTTATATTTTATTTTTATATTTCCCTTAATAACCTTAGTGGCTAGTAACTGCTATAGTAATTAAGGGGTTAACCTCCCTTCCCCACTACCCACCCAGGAGGCCTAACCACCCTTCCCAGGGCAATAACCCCCACCCTGCACCCCCGCTACCCATTGCTTGGCACAGTGTTAAACCATGCCCCCAATATGGGCATGGATTGCCACACTGACAATGAATGGGTAAGCTAAAAAAACAGGCACAAAATAAAACACATCACATTTAAATAAAACAAGCATTTGACATTAAACCAATTGATTGGCACAGTGGTAAACCATGCCCATAATTTGAGCATGGTTTGCCACTACGGTAATGAATGAGCAAGCTGCAAATAAAAAACAAACACCAAATAAAATACATTACATTTCAATAAGAAAAAAAAATGCCAATAAACCAATTGATTGGCATAGTGGTACATCATGCCCATATAATATGGGCATGGTTTGCCACTGTGGCAGTCGATGGGCAACCTAAATAATAAACAAGCACCAAAAATACAATACATAATAATTAAATAAAAACAAGCATTTGGAAAAAAAATGCATTGCTTGTCACTGTGCATATCTATACCCTGTGCAGTAAAACTAAAAGAAACTGCTTTAATGCATCAGGCTGTAGCTTGCCAAAAGTATTGCACGCTTTTAAAGTACTATATGCTTATCACAGTTTAGTGAATAGCAGTTTCTGGCAAAAAATGCGATTTCGGGAATTTTTTGGCTTATTGTACGACTTATTTTAGCCAAACTGTTATAGTACTATAAAAAGCCATTTTAGTGAGATATTGCCCTGTTATCGGAGCTTTGTGAATAGCTACACAGGCAATATCACACTATGAGGGCATTTACAGTGCTATAAGTCACTTATCAAAGTTTAGTGAATAAGCCCCTTTACCAGGACAATCTATATTTACCAAGCATTGCAGCTACAGTTTACATCGGGCAAGCTGTATTGGTGAAACACACTGTAGCCCACCAATTGTTTAATACCTGTACGTTGCCTTTCACTGTCTGTGTCCAATGTAAAAACATAGACCTCTGGGTTGATATACTTGACACAATACTCCTACTGCTCCACATAATTCCTACCATGGTAAATGATGCTGGCACAATCGGGACTAGCGATGAACAAAACATTTGCACATCTCTGCGATTTTGAAGAATTCTGCAGCAGGCGAAACAATTCTCACTGATAGGAAACTTCACCAAGAATCCACAACTAGGAATACCTTATGTAGCCAGGGTCCTTCTGGTCCCCCTGTCTGCAGGTTTCTTTCCAACTTGCGTGTGTGCTGCTGCGGGGGCGAGCGCGTTCTTGGGGGTTCCCGGTGGCAGCTGCGGCAGGACGCCGCCATGTTTAATGTGTCCGCGCATGTGCGGAGGCTTGCGCGTAAGCAGAGCAGTCGCGGTGGCCATGTTGAGATTGGCGCGGGAGTTCACGCCTGTGCAGTGCAATGCACAGAGGTTGGCAAGCATAGAGGTGGCCATTACATGTGTGCAAGAGCTCTTGGAAGTTGCGCATGCTCAGTTAAGAGTAACAGTGGCCATTACAGATTCAGACATGCGCAGTAAAGATTGCGCACGCGGTCCCCATAGGAAAGAGCTGTACCAAGAACTACAATTCCCAGCAGCCTCTGGGGACTGCACTTTCACCCTGGTCACAGGCAGCATTGAAGCCAATAGAGCTGGCAGCTTCTCCTGCAGCAAAGAAGATACACTGTTGTGTGCAGACAGAGTTTTGTCAGTTGGATCCAGGAAGCGATTGGGGAAGGTAGTGTACACAGCTGCAGTGCTCTGCTGTACTAGGCCCCAGACACCCCAGGCCAAGGTAGGCCCCACTCCCCACTAGGTTAGTGGGTAAGTTCATAGGGAAGGCATCTTAGACCCTGCCCTTATTCGAGTCTGAGTCTTGTCAGTGACACAGCTGCAGTGCTGTGTGCTATGACAAGAAGAGACAGTGTGGCTTGCAGTGCAGCCACATCAGTTAGTTTGGCAGTTTCAGGAAAGGCCCCTTTCAGTGCAAGGGGGGGTTTGCTTTCTATAGTACCCAGTTCTATGTGATATCACCGGTGCCAGTTGCACTCAGTGATCGCGGCCTGCGTCTGGGCTCACAAAGGCTCTACTACAAGAGACATTTTGTGGGTGCGACGCTCCACGAGGGAGACACCTCACGCGGAGGCGGATTCCTGTTCCTGCGTCAGACCCTTTTTGAAGAGCTTTACACTCGGGCACGGACGTGTGCCCGGGCAGGTATCTATAAGTGCACCAACTTTACCAACAGTCACTCACTTGGGGTATTGTGGGACATTTGGAACTATTGATATAACGTGTGGGGTACAAAGCCCTGCGTGGTGACCGGGTAGTTGTGCCTATTAGTGTTATAGAGGGACACTGTCAATGTCATATTGTTGAAGTATGTTATGTTGTGTTATTTGCCATATAGTAAACCCTTTTAGCCATAACATTTGGTGTGGGCTGGTTACTTTATGGATGTTCCTATGTGAGCGCCACTCTACACTCCTAGAATCTCACATAGGTGGAGGCGCTGACAAGAAACGTTCCAGAGGTTCACCCCATGCTCTCACTAGCGGAGGCTCAGACCTCCTGTGGGCCTGACAGGTATAACGCACTACACCTGGTAACATATAGGTTCCCCCTCACATACACTCTATATGCGATTGGGTGGGGGAATACCCGTTACACTTAGTTAGAGAGCAATTTGACATCAACTTTTGTGACTATTTCCAAATATTGTCAAAGACACAACTAGCGATTGATGGTGAATATTAACATGATTTGTTGAGAAGTACAAATGATGAAATCTGTGAATTAACAAGTAGAGTTTACTCCAACATTTGTTAAGACATTCACTGGAATGGATATCAGGACAAAGTACTTTAATACTGTGCCCTTAGGAGGCAAACATGGTAATGTTTTTAAAAGCAAATTGCTCACTTTCACACATTATTACACAATGACGTGTAAAAACTGTCTAGCATAACCCATAATTAATTGACAATGTTACATATAATATAGGAATTAAATTGTAAAAAAGGAGCATGATTATGTCATTTGGTGTATGTGACAAACATTTAAATTAAGTAGTAAAACCTACTAAGATTATTTTGCATATCTTATACAGGCATACCCCGCTTTAAGGACACTCACTTTAAGTACACTCGCGAGTAAGGACATATCACTCAACAGGCAAACGGCAGCTCACGCATGCGCCTGTCAGAACGTCATGAACAGCAATATCGGCTCCCTACCTGTACCGAAGCTGTGCGCAAGCGGGGAGACTATAGAGCCTGTTACAAATGCGTTATTTACATCAGTTATGCACGTATATGACGATTGCAGTACAGTACATGCATCGATAAGTGGAAAAAAAGGTAGTGCTTCAGTTTAAGTACATTTTCGCTTTACATACAGTACATGCTCCGATCCCATTGCGTACGTTAATGCGGGGTATGCCTGTACTGTAGTACCAAAAATGTAGGACACTGAGCACTGTTTTCCTTATGAAATATACTTTTAACGTTGCTGTTTAATTTAAACATTATTCAAAATAAAAATGCTCAAATGTCTCTGAATTTAAAGGACATCCATTCTATTATCTGCTTGCGGGCGCAGCCAAAGCTCTGTAATACAATTGACCCTTTTGTTTAAATCTAGTCAAATGTGCCTTGATTAATTTAGCAAAGGTTATTTTCAGTTTTCGTCAAAATGCATAAGGTAACTGAAGAAATGACTCAGATAGTCCAATGTGTTCTGTATGTACAATGAAGAATACTTGTGCAAAGTAAGCCTCCAGACTAAAACAAGCTGCATCTGTTTAAGGGATACTGGGAATTAGGAAGGTATTAACATGGCACATTAAGGATTAGACCCATAAAGTTAATGATGTATAAATACACAAATTAAATCCTTTGACTCCCTCGTTCTTCCATGATGTTTACTGCACTGTCTCATCTCATACGTAAAATAAATCTTAACTCCTGTTTTTGTTTTTTTGTATCACATTTATTTTTTTCATCTTATACAAAGCAACTGATTTTATGTGGGAATTATGGCAACCTTTTATTTGTCAAAATATAATTAATAGAAATTATTATATTATAATAATTAATAGAAATGTGGAAATCTGGTAATTATTAATCCATACAGAAGCTCTGAATGTTGGTCACTACAAATAGACCAGGAACAATTGCCTCTGTCTCAAAAGAAAATCCATTTGAGATTCCAGTAACTACAGCTTCTCAGTCCTTCTGAGCACTAATATTGAAACCGCCATGGGAGACAAATCTTGTGTTGGTTACTCATTGGGGGTAGAGGTTAGTGGAACCACACATTGTACCACAGTAACATCACAAATATGTCAGATTTTTGGGAATCGGAACTAGTAGGAGGTGCAGGAATGATTGACCTACAATACGTAACAAGAGTGATTATTTCCTCTTTTTATGCTGAAGCACTATATATATCTGCTTGCATTTTAATTTCAGCAATGTAACAAATGGCTGGTTTTACTCATATGGAGTCAATGTTGCAATCTGAATGAAATGCAAATTAAATTATTTTTAAGGATAATAAAACCCAAAACAATTGCTGAATATTTTGTAAGTGTTGTGATTTTCAGTTTCATTCTCGTAAAGAAAATGGTTTAGGGGACTGCACCTTACTGAAGATATGCTCATCTCAGTTTAATTATTGCAACAGCCTCAACACCAGTCAAGACCCCCCAACAGGTTATGTTTAAACTATATCCCAGCTTTAGCACAGGTGGCTCAATCAGTGGCTCAGTCAAAGAATGCACCTCCTGTGCTGAAGCAGGGATATCCTGAAAACCTTACCTGTTGGAGGGTCATAAGGACTGTAGTTGAGTACCCCTGGCCTAGGCCACCCCAAAAAAATCATACTTTCATACTTTACTGTTTTTGGAACATCCATCAGGGAGTGGTTTTCTTTTATCTGCCAGATGCTATGCGTTATAGTATGTATTAATGTTTTCATATGGGTTTTTGATGAAGTCAGTATTATCTGTAAATGAAAGGTTGAGAAAAAATATAATCTGCTGACAAAAGGTTGAATGACTCTATCAGTCGTATAAAAGGTTTCCTGCTCTTTTAACCTTTCTTAATCAGTTGCTGTGGGATTTTTTTCTAAAAGGATTGCAGAAGTACTGTACTTTAGGTGTTTCCATCAAGCGTATGTGATTTCTTTGCTTCTGAGGCTTAGGGCCTCATGCAGTCCGATAGACTGCAGTCCGATAGAAAAAATCGCCACGATTTTAAAATCGCCATTTTTGACAGCGTTGCTATCACGGTATGCAGAAAGCCCTGAATACCAGTGATAGCAACATTTGCAAACATGGCGAGTAGCCGACGATGAGATGATCGGCCCTCTGAAAAGGGCTCACGTGGGAGTTCTCTCTGCTGCAGAGAGAGAGAGACGCCTCTCTCTGCGCAAATCTCGCCCGAAATAATAAAAAATGTATTCAAATGTTATTACTAGTGTAGATGAGCAGGGGGTCTCCAGAGCAGAACCGTGTTGTTTTCAGGTCCAAGGACCACCTGCTTTTCACAATCTGACTGGCTGAAGTACCATGTGACGGCAGCCATGTGGATTTTGCGAAGCCATGTTAAAGGGAAAGGAAGCACAGCCATTCTGATTGGCTGGCTCCAGTCCCTTTACATGACGTCACATTAAAAAAACAAAGGAAAAAAAAAAGGGGTCACATGGTTTTCACAGCCAATCAGAAGGCATGTGTGCCATTTGCCATTTTCCCACAGGCCATATTTAAGGCCGTGACGTCTCATTTGAACTCAAGAAGATGACGGGTCAACATCGTGGATTTAACATGGGGTTTTTGAATTAACTGATGAAGACAGAAGATAAAGACAGAAGATAAAGAAAATAAAGAAATAATCACAGATGAAGAAAGAAGAAGATGAGAGACGATTAAAGAAAGAAGAATTTGGTTACCTATTCCGGATTTTCACGGTGGATGGCGTTGGATTGAGTTTCATGACGTCACGGTACGAGAGCTTGCTGATTACCCAGAATTCGGAGGGCCATCACTTCTAAAGATAAGATAAATATCGAAAATATGTACTTTAATTTTTAGAGGTTTTTTGATTCGAATTTTTGTTTGTTTATGTTTTTCATTCCCTAATGTATTAATCTGTGACTGTTTAGGGTACAGATGAATACACTGGTAGCCAATGCATTTTTGGCCTAATGCATTTCTTCTATTGACTGTTATATTCTCTATTTCTGTTTATTGTTTAGATTACATTATTTTGAATTGTGATGGCTTATGAATTTTTTCGGGGATAGATTGGTTAGCGTTTTAATTAAATGATATTTTGTTGGCTACTGGTTCTCATTTATGTGTTGCCTAGTGATTGTGTTAATTCATTGTTGTGTTGCTTACTGCTTTTATGTATTAAATGTATTGTTTTGCTAGTGGTATGAGTTATGTAATTGATTGCATAGTGGTTTTAATGATTTTATTTAATGCCAGTGGTTTTATTTCTTAAATTGAATGGCTAGTGGTTTTATTTAGGTAATTGATTGGTTGGCTACTGCTTTTAATTTTTGGTTTTGGGGGTTTAGGTGCTTGTTGTATATGTTTGATTATTGTGTATTTTGGACATTCATGCTTTTGTATTAGGGTGACCATTGACTGCTATAGTAGCTTATCATGCCCATATTATATGGGTATGATGTACTACTATGTCACTCAATGGATAAAGGGTGGGTATAATGGGTTCGGTGCGGGTGGTTAGACCTCCCGGGTGGGTAGTGGGGGAGGGTGGGTTAACCCCTTAATTACTATAGCGGTTATTAACCGCTAGGGTGATTAAGGGGTTATTTTATTTATTTATTTATTTATAAAATGTTTTACCAGGAAGTAATACATTGAGAGTTACCTCTCGTTTTCAAGTATGTCCTGGGCATAGTTAATATGACAAATAATACATGGTTTAAAAATACAGTTACATAAATGGTTAGGGGCCATTAGATTGTATTTTTTATGGCAACGGAGGACATGGCCCTGCAGTATGCTGATGAGCACACCCTTCATAATGGCAGGTGTAAGTAGAACGGTTTTATTTACTTTATTTTTGCTGGTTGATGTTTTTTTTAAAAATGGGCAAATTATCTATTATCCATATCTGGATAATGGTTAGTTTGCACATTACTGTACAGTATGTGTTGGGGGGGGGGGTGTATTTATTGAAATGGAGGCAATCTTAATTTTTTTTTACAACATGAATGGTACCGCAGATCAGCGGGGACCCACGGGGACCACCCGAGGGCCCCCCCACACCCCTGGGGACCACCCGGGTACCCATGCCGGCCTATGGTATTAATCCTGTATATAAAACAATAAATAATGGTTTTATGTGGTGGCACAGGGGGTGGGTGGGTTGTGTATTGGTGTTTATTACATATTGTAATGGTTATTGGTGGCCTAGGAGGTGGTTAGTAAGGTTGTTGTGTGTATTTTTGTTTACTGTGGGTAGCGGGGATGGGTGAGGGGGTTAGTAGCCCCAAGGATGGGTGTTTAGGCCTACCGGGTGGGTAGCGGGAGGGGTTAACCCCTTCATTACCTTAGCGGTATTAACGGCTACAGTAATGAAGGGGTTAAGTAAACCCGCGAACCCCCCCCAACCAGGCCTAAACACCCACCAAGGGCCAAATACCTCCTTCACCCATCCCCGCTACCCACAATAAGCATGGCACTGGTGGTTAACCCCTTCATTGCCTTAGCGGTTAGCCACTACGGTAATGAAGTTGCCTGTAAATGCATTTTTATTGCATGGTATTCATGCCGGGGGTCTCCGGTGGTGATATTAATGGATATCAGCTCCGGAGTTTCCAGGCATCAATCCAATACAGGAAAAATGCGTTTTTTTTTCTAAGTCCCGTCTCGCCTCTTATCGGCAGCTTCTCACCACCTTCTTGCCAACTTTTTCTGATTTGGAGAGGAAATTTCAATTCTAGAGCAGCAATCAGCCTCGATAAGCTGATCGGGGCTACTAGAATTGAGCGAGTTTGAGAAACTGGCCTTAAGTGGTTTATCGCTGCGCGTTTGGCGATTTTTTTTCTTGGCCAAAAAACCCGGTGATTTTTGCTCTTATCGCCGACTTATCAGGGTTTACTGAATTGCTGTAGACTTTTCTGGCGATAAGTAGCTTATCGGTGCTTACTGCATAGCCCCTAATGTCTTTAAAAATCAACACTGGGATATAATAATGGCAATGTAAACTCAATCATTATTTTAGAACTGAACTGAACCAAAATCTAGCAAACAGGCTTAAAGCAAGGTTTTCATTTTCCTGTCAAGTGTACATGGTATAATTTGTGGTACAGTAGGAAAAGAGCAGCAGATTATTGTCAGTCTTTGCAGATAAACCATTACAGAAGCTGTGTTAACACAACTTTGCTCCTAGAGGAGGAAAACAAAAGCATCAACCTAAAAGCGTCATTGAGACTAAACAATTAGGCGGTCTTCATAATTAGTTTTTGACAGTGTTTAGGGCATTCTTCATAAACTATGCAGTGTTTCTCAATCCTAGCCAAGCCATATTTTGAGATAACCAGCTAATCTCACATTCACGCACCTGTATAATGCAAACGTGTCAAATTTGATCTGGCATGGAGGTCCCAAGGAGAGAGTTGAGAAACAAAGAGCTACACTGTACCAGTGTCAGTGCAGATATAGACATATATTGTGTATTGTGTTATTTACCAGGTGGATGAAATTCTATTTTCCCTACTTGTATATGCCTTTTACCTGCTTTGCCACAGCGATTTAAAACACAAAGGTCCATACTTATTAAGCAGCCTTCTGCCATAAGCCACTACAATGTGCCGTAAGGGGTCTTTCAGTGCCAGAAAGGGTCTTATGGTTGAAGACTGCTTAGTATATATGCTTGATGTTCATGTAAGTTTTTCTCATATACAGATGTAGTCAAATTACTGTCCCCAGAGCCGCAGTAAGAAAAGTAATACACCCGGAGGGTCTCAGTTAGGCTGGCTGCTTTGTTGGAGCAATCAGCCCAATTAGACCTAAAAAAATTGTAAGTGTCCATGACTTATATGATATCACATAGGGCCACTTGTGGGCGAGGCCCTATGCAATACAGGGTACGTCATTGGGGCACTGAAAAGGTTAAATATAAATAATTGATTATTGTGTCCCAATTATTACCTATTAATTCAGTACACTACTTGTACTGTATAAACTTTAGTTAAAATTCATATATACTTTCTGTACCGCCTTTACAGAAAATGTGCATGAACTTTGCGTAACTGCAGCTTCATCCAGCATTAGTTTTGCTGCATATTGTGGCATCTAAGTTTAGTAAATGACATAAAATAATGCAGGATACACATACAGATACAGCCGCCGGTTTTAGACCACTTGCCTTGAAAAATATGTGACTATCTCGGAGTAACTCGTGAGATGGTCCAGAGCAGGCTGAAATGGCCCATCAGATTAACACAGCGGCGGCCCCTACCTTTGAATGGGACTCGCAGCCCGGTAGGATTCACACAGCATGAGTCCCATTCAAATGCAGGGACCCCCGCTGTGTTAATCCGATGGGCCATTAGTCTGGCTGCAGCAATCTCGCAGCGTTACTGCGAGATAGCCACAGATTTTCCATGGCAAATGGTGCAAATGGCAAATGTGGCTGCAGCTGTATAGGGCTATAGTAGTACTGAACTACTGCCCTTAAAGCTCATAGAAACCAACAATAAAGTTTAGTTACTTAAATGTTTAAAAAAGTTACAAGATGCTACCCATTTTTAAATGTATTAATAGGAGATGAGACTAGCCTGTATTATACTGTATAGAATTGATTATAAGTAATATAGCAATTGTGTAAGCTATACTGTATGCAATAGATCACTGGCCATAGCTATAGATGTGTTAAACATACAGTCATGTGAAAAAGAAAGTACACCCTCTTTGAATTCCTTGGTTTTACATATCAGGACATAATAACAATCATCAGTTCCTTAGCAGGTCTAAAAATTAGGTAAATACAACCTCATATGAAGAACAACACATGACATATTACACCGTGTCATGATTTATTTAACAAAAATAAATCCAAAATGGAGAAGCTATGTGTGAAAACTAAGTACACCCTTACTGCTTTCACAGGAATTAAGATGCTAAGTAGCAGACAGGTGCTGCTAATCAAATGCCCTTGATTAATTGATCATCAGCAAGTGTGGCCACCTCTATAAAAGCCAAAGTTTTAGCAGTCTGCTGGTCTGGAGCATTCAGGTGTGTGTTAACACAATGCCAAGGAGGAAAGACAGCAGCAATGATCTTAGAGAAGCAATTGTTGCTGCCCATCAATATGGGAAGGGTTATAAGGCCATTTCCAAACAATTTAAAGTCCATCATTCTACAGTGAGAAAGATTATTCAAAAGTGGAAAATATTCAAGACAGTTGTAATTTCCCAGGAGTGGACGTCCCAGCAAATTCACCCAAGGTCAGACCGTGCAATGCTCAGAGAAATTGCAAAAAACTCAAGAGTTATATCTCAGACTCTACAGGCCTCAGTTAGCATGTTAAATGTTAAAGTTCATGACAGTATAATTAGAAAAAGACTGAACAAGTATGGTTTGTTTGGAAGGGTTGCCAGGAGAAAGCCTCTTCTCTCTAAAAAGAACATGGCAGCACGACTTAGGTTTGCAAAGTTGCATCTGAACAAACCACAAGACTTCTGGACCAATGTCCTTTGGACAGACGAGACCAAAGTTGAGATGTTTGGCCATAATGCACAGCGCCACGTTTGGCGAAAACCAAACACAGCATATCAGCACAAACACCTCATACCAACTGTCAAGCACAATGGTGGAGGGGTGATGATTTTTGGCTTGTTTTTGCAGGCACAGGACGTGGGAACCTTGCAGTCATTGAGTCGACCATGAACTCCTCTATATACCAAAGTATTCTAGAGTCAAATGTTAGGCCATCTGTCCGACAGATAAAGCTTGGCCGAAATTGAGTCATGCAACAGGACAATGATCCCAAGCACACTAGCAAATCTACAACAGAATGGCTGAAAAAGAAAAGAATCAAGGTGTTGCAATGGCCCAGTCAAAGTCCAGACCTCAACCCAATTGAAATGTTGTTGCTGGACCTTAAGAGAGCTGTGCATAAACAAATGCCCACAAACCTCAATGAACTGAAGCAACAATGTAAAGAAGAGTGGGCCAAAATTCCTCCACAGCGCTGTGAGATACTGATGAATTCATACAGAAAATGATTACGTCAAGTTATTGCTTCTAAAGGTGGTTCTACAAGCTATTGAATCATATGGTGTACTTAGTTTTTCACACATGGCTTCTCAATTTTGGCTTTATTTTTGTTAAATAAATCATGACACGGTGTAATATGTCATGTGTTGTTGTTCATCTGAGGTTGTATTTACCTAATTTTAAGACCTGCTAAGGAACAGATGATTGTTATTATGTCCTGATATGTAAAACCATGGAATTCAAAGAGGGTGTACTTTCTTTTTCACATGACTGTATGTGTGTGTATATATATATATATTTTTATATATATATATATATATATATATATACATACACACACACACTCACACACACACACACACACAAACATCTATGTTCACATTTCTATATTTGTAACTCCTTGTTCAGATTCCTGGAGACTCAATTGCATTCAGTGATATAGTTTCTATGGAAACTTTATTTGTTGCAGTATGCTATTAAAATGGCATACCACGTGCATAACTTGCCATCTTGTTGGCTATTTCCAATAAATGTGTGCTGTTTTGTTATATCCAAGACTACATACATTATAAATGTGTGACTGGATTTTTCTGAAACTTCAACAGATTGGATCTACAAACAAAGTAACTGGTCTTTATAATTTTTCAGTTTTTAAAGCCATACAGTATGTGGACCACAAAGAGTCCAAACCATTTGTGGTGGACTAGTGGTTTACAATTTAAAGAAGGTAATTGAAGTGAATTAAAATACAATATCATACCATCCAATAGTTAAGTAAGTTAAAGAAGACACAAAAACAAAGAGAGAATGGGAGTAAGGAACTGGCATGGAGAGGGCATGGGAGTCAGGGATTGTGTTGAATCAAGGGGGCTAAAGCAGTCAGAGATAAGCATGAAAAGGACAGGGCAGTTAGTTACCAGATTAGGGGGGACAGTCAGAGATTGAATTGAGGGGGCAGGACGTCAGTGATTTGATTGAAAAGGTAGGGGAGTCTAGGATTTGATTGGGGGGCATGAAGAATGTTATGGTCTAGTAGGGGAGAGAGGGATAAGTATGTGTATTTGGAGATGCTTTTCTGCCTCCTGTCTTCCTTCTGTGCTGGGAACACTCCTGAGGTAGATGAGGAATTTTACCCACCTCCCCTCCCCCACTCAGCTGTTTTCTTCTGGTGTCCCCAGAAGAGCAGGAAGATCTAATCTGCATACCAGATGGAAGACGCAGAGTGGAGGGGACAGAGAGAAATTATTATTTGCCTCGGGGAGCTTTCAGCTCTCTCTGTACAGAAGCCAGTTAAAAAGCACACTAGCACAGCAGCAAACTGCAAGGAGGATAGAGGAACAAACCTCCCCTCACCAAGACAGAGGGATGAGGGGAGAAACCTTGGGTAGTTCTGCTCAAATAAAAAAAATGTATGAGCTATGCTATATTATAGATGTTTGATGAAGACATGGACATATACAGTGGTGGCCGAGCTGAGTCTTATTCGGCTGCCACCGCAATGCGCGGGAAGACGCGGCTTGTTTGTTTTTTTCCCACTGCGTGCACCGCCTCACTGATGCGCGGTCACACGGTACAGGGTGCGTGCGCGCATGGCGCGCGTGCCCAGGGCTCCCCGAAGGTGGTGGCGTTGTAAGGGGGGATGTGGCAAGGCAGAGGGGGACCCGGGGGACCCGGAGAAGCAGAGACAGAGGTCGCGAGAGGAGAGGAACGACCAGGGAAGATTCGGCTGGCGCGCGGCCAAGTTCGGATCTTGTTATAGACCAAAGACAAGTGAACAAAGTCCCAAATTATCAGTGCATCAGAATGTTCTTATATGACAGTGTATAAATGTCAAGGTGACCCTTTTGATTAATTTAGAGGACATAAATGTTGTAAACCTGTAAGTCTGTTCAAGTATACTGTGACCAATGAGCATATATTGAGCATATATTGAGGGGTATGTAAATGTCTGGATCTGGAGGATATTATAACCAACTACTGCCTGTGAGAGCAGTTATGGCTCTTATCTCTTCCTGTTCTTACAGGCTATATACCCTAGAGCATAATGGTTTATAGGCAATTCATAATCTTCATCCACATAAAAAATGTTGTACTCACAATTTTAGGTGTAAAATGTCCAAAACTGCGTGCGTACAACCAGATAATAACAGCAGGAGAAGATCCAATGAAGGAACAAAAAGTGGAGAACAGCATATGCACAAACTGGGGATAAGCAAACCAAAAGTGGTTAAAAATACAATTTATTGAAAGGCGCGATTGCAGCGCGAAACGCGTCAGAGTACTCGTGCCACCTTCCAATGTTGTCACCCTTTCAATAAATTGTATTTTTAACCACTTTTGGTTTGCTTAGTCCAAGTTTGTGCATATGCTTTGCTCTGCTTTTTGCTCCTTCATTGGATCTTCTCCTGCTGTATCTTGTTATAAAGCAGGGGTGTGCAAATTGGGAGGATGCAAGATTTTCCTGGGGTGGGGGGCGAGACTGTTGCAGATGCCCCACGCACTTCCTCAAGGAATTCAAATTAAAGGTCGTGGATTGCGTGACGCCTTTGCAGCATCCCTTACCTTGTCAAATGTCGCCGCGGTGTCACGTGATGTCAAGTTGCCATGGCAATGTGACATAACTTGAAGCCGAAGACAAGGTAAGTAGGGGGGTGTGAGCAGGGGAGGAGAGCAGGCAGGGGAGCACTCCTGTTATAGCGTATACATACAGTTTATGAAAATAGTCTAGAAGGAAAAAGTAAGATATTGTGGGGGCTCTGATTCCTTTTAATGGACCAGTATATCTGCTTTTGAGACTGCAGAGGTAATTTCATCAGATGTGATGAACATATGTCAATAGTGTCGAAAGCTTATGCAGAAGTCAACCTTATACGATTGATTTATTGGTCAATTAAAAGGTATCACTGTCCACAAAGTATCTTAATCTTTCAAGGACCAATAGAGCTCCCAGCATTCCTTAATGTAGAATGAAAAAGTTTATAGATTCAGACATGAATACATCCCTACTGCTGTAGTTTGTTTAGAAAACTTAACTGTTCTACATTCTGTAGTACTCAATATACTACATTGAGCCAACATTATACACACTACACCACTATTCTTTGGTTGAAAGCTTGCATTTTGTTTTTTTCTGACCTTGCTTTCTACATTGGAGGGAGAGCTTGTGGTCCATCCAAAAATTCCACTTTCCTTTTCATATTGTACTGCAAAGAAAAGGAAAAAAACACACCATGTGTATAGTACTATGCAGCCATTGATTAAAATTATTATCCACATCTGTGTATTGTATGAGGGGGATAGACATGGGTAATAAAAAAACGTACTGTTTGATACCAGAGCTAGGGAAACACTAAGAAAAAAACATTGTATTTCCTCAGTGGAGATCTCAATAGACAATTAGTTTCGAGGCATATAGTATCCCTGTGCTATTAACCGGTCGATATCCATACACATTTTCAAAATGCTGAATACTGAATGTTATAAAGAGTTATTTATTTGCTCTTTTTCAGGTGATCAGTACATAATTGTACTTACTGTACAGTACTGTACATTTTGGTCATCATCAATGGTTTGGAGAAAACTACCAACTACACTTCTTTGCCCCAACACTCTTATCATTGCCTCTGACAACCCATCTCATTCACATTCCTTGCCAAAGACTTTTCTATTCACCACAACATCTAAGCATATAACATCGAATTAGTGATGTCTGGGTTAAACCTGTTTATTAGACATACTGTAAACTGCTGGAAAGCACGTTCCCGTAATATTAAAGATTTAGAGAAAGTAAGACAATTATATATATTTATAGTGCTAGCATTGTGTAACCCATATTCTTTCACCACTAAGTACAGTATGTTATAACCAAAATAAAACTTATGTAACTCTAGTGTAATTGCCTAAGCAAAATATAAGCGTGTCAATTTAAATAAAACTCTTCCAGATACTAGGAGCACATTAAAAATTGTCACATTAGAGAGGTTCACATGACAACGTCTTAAATTAAGCCCTGCCAAGTTAAGTAGCACAAATTGGGTATCCATGAATCTGTTCAAGAAATTCACAGGTGAAAAAATAATGTTTCAAATCCTGTAATGATTTCCATTTAGATAGCCATATCCAATTCTGATGTCTAATGCAGAAATATGCCTTTGGCATTACATCTCTCTGATTGGAATGAATTGAAGCAGACTTCGGCATATTCACGGTGAGGCACTGTTATTAGAACAACTTACGTTTTAATCTCTGAGACCGTTAAGGTTAAATGTAGAAAATTGAGATACTATTGTAGCTTTGCGGGGGAGAAAAGACATGTTTGATTTCAACATATTGTAGATCAAAAGGTTTGAACTAGCTAAAAGATATTTCAAAGAGTTAGAATAGGATAAGAAAACATACAGTACAAACACCTTTAATGGACTTAATAGTATGGTTAAAGCAGATTGCATGAAGACTGATTTGAGTATGCAAACTTCCTGAGGTGTAGCTACGGAAACTACAGTAAGTATTTGCTTATGGAGGGAATCAATAAGTTCAAGTCCTCAAGAATGAGAGTATCTTCTATTAAAACTCCCTGCCACCCATATTTTCAGCCATTTATGGATTATGCTCCGTAAACGACACTGCTTCATCTTTTATAAGGTAAGGAGCAATGTGTCATGGAGGCCAGCGGCAGGATCTTCAATACGTTTCTAATTATTCTGCTCCATTGATCTCGATTTAAGGTGGCTTTTTGGGCTTCGGCTACTGTGAAGTGGAGCTGTTTGAGATCTTGGTCCTCCTGGTTTGACCATGTTTTCTTTGGAGCATTTTGGTCCACTTTCCAGCCTATGGGTCATGTGGTGTTGAGGCACTGGTATGTTAATCTGGTGATGTCCATACGGCAGACATGGCTAAACCACTCCCTCTGCCCTTTAAGGACTTTGCCCTTTAACTAGTTGCCAGTTGCAAAGTCTGCCCTCACACAAACTGCTCACATATTTCATAGTAGTGATGTGATGTAAATGCTAGGAATTTAGAGCCTCCTATTTTAGTATTGTGTGGTTTTTCATACTTCTGGGAATGTGTGAAACCATAACAAAATTGGCTAATTTTGATATTTTGTGGCTAGTAAAAAAGTAATGAACTTATCTCCCAACAGAACACCAACCACGAATATCTTACATAAACTAACTTGACACTAACTTTTTTTTTAAATGTAGTGGGAAAAGTTGACTAGTATCATTAAAGGTTGGTGAATATCGGGAAATATTTGGGAGTTTCACCAATAGTAACATAAAAGCAAATAGAGGAATATCCTTCTCTTGAATGCTTCACTGATTAGTGAATGTCTTAATGTGTGGGAACGTTCAGAAAGTGAACTGGCACAGTTTTGTTACAGCTTCTACATATGGTTTAAATTTTAAAAACGTTAAAATGACCTCTAAGGTCTTTAAGGACAGTTTCAATATACAGTAGAGTAAATGGTGTATGTTGTAGTGTAGGGGTGCTCAAGTTCAGTGCTTAAAACCCCCCAACAGGTCAGGTTTTCAGGATATCCCTGCTTAAGCACAGGTAGCTCAATCAGTGGCTCAGTCAAATACTGAGCCACTGATTTAGCCACCTATGCTGAAGCTTGGGCAGACTGAAAATACTGACCCATTGGGGGGTCTTGAAGACTGGACTTGAGCACCCCCGATGTTGAGGACAAAAGGACAGGGCACTTATTGGTGATTTTCAGACTTATTGCACGAAGCAATGTGTGAACGAAGAGTCGGCACCATATTTACTATATGGAAGGGATTGATTAAGTGCTTGGAGAAATAAAAGTAGGAAATACAGTAGAACCGGGTTTAAGGAAACCAATATTGGTAAGCAACTTATGAACCAGAAAACTAAGTAGGAGGCTATACTGTAGGTATACTGTAGGTAGATACAAAATAACGAGAAAGGAAGACAGAGACGAGCCTGAACCAATATTGTCTGAGGAATCAACAGTAGTTTTCTGCGCTCTGCTGCACTCAACAATATTGAATAAGGACCCAAGGAAACCAATGATAAAAACAAAGGCCAAAATACGATATGCTACAAAGCCGTCTTCAATGTGCTGACACATTTTTTAGTCTGACTCATGTGAATGGAGCTTAACTGGTAGAGGCATAATGAATTGGAACCTACTTTAAATCCACTGCTTTAGCCGTTTGGATACTAACACTATAGTGCATGCTATCTATTTGTGTCCTTGTCAGAATCAGTTTTTAATCAGTGTAAGGTGTTATAGCTCCTCTCATGTCATGTCTCCCTGACTTCTTTCAGTTCATTTTTAAATAACAAACCATATTGGAAGAAACTGTCAGAGAAGGCTTCACCTGCCATGCCAGTACAATGCCACCTTTCCATTTGCAAATGAGTAATATAAGATCATTGCAAGCTCTCAGCCATGAAGGCAACTGTAAGAGAGGCTACTGAGTGAGGGGAAAGGAACAGGATTCTTCTTTGAACTACGCAATAAAATATCCATAGTTTAATATTGCAGAACATTTTCTATCAATAATTACAATCAGAAAGATCACAGTCATCTAGTGTATAAGATACAGTAAATACAATTTTTACAGTCACAGTGACACAACTTAGAAGGTATTGTTGTACTATGGCCCCAGAAATGTCATATACTTTACTCTCTCATGTATAACAGTAACCTTTCAATAGACAAATTAACTTCATGTGGATTTTTCACAACTATTGCTATCCAAATTTTTTTTATTATAAGATCTAGAATATGTATTAAATCTGTATTAAATATTTTGTTATTGAAATGGAAAAGGGCAGTATATAACTGTTACCGATAATGTTCAGCCTTATCCAGAAATAGAAAAGGATAGAGGCTGGGGCGCTCCCTTATTTATTAGGCTTGTTGTATGGCCTATTTTTAATGTATAACCAAAATAAGGGGTAGTGTATACTTGCCCTTGTTGTTTTCTGCAGCTGGACCTGTAGAGAAGATAAAGCCCGGAATCTTCTTGAAATGGCAGTAGAATCGATGGATCGGTCAGCGCATGGATTTTTTTGCTCACAGGATGAAAAGAGGAAAATGGGGGACACGTGATTAGTGTTTAAATAGACAAAACATTTAACCAATAATACAATGTGGTTGTCTAAAATAGATCTTGTTTGAAATAAAATAAAATAAAATAAAAAATAAAATAGATAAAAAATATATATATAAAAAATATATGTATATATATATATATATAATGGAGAGGGAAAATGTATATACCTTGGTTAAAAGCCTGAATTTGGGCTTGGATGGAAAGGTCTGAATAAAAACCACTTCATAAATTTAAAAAGTTTTTAAATGGAATTCTGTTGTTAATGGTGGGATGAGGGATGTTAAATAAAAGCTGTAAGAACGGTGGGGGCAGGTGATTGGCGCGCTCTTGCGCAGCCTGCTGCCAAACAGGGACGGTTTATGCTGTTAGTGCAGTGCTATGCAGCCTACTGTCTGGCTAAAAATAGTGATGCTGGTTTGGCAGTGTTCGTTGTATTTAAATGTTGCCTGAAGCAGTAGCTTCCTCCTCCTTCTACTTGGGGTGGTATGCGGTGCTAGTTTAGTAAAAGATTATAGCAAGATAGAATAGAGTTTCTGGTGTGGGGGTGACTGCCTACTCCTCCTAATGGAGGCGGTTCGCAAGTGACTTCTCTCCCGGGTGCCCGATTCAAAGGAATGAAGGGCCAAAACCGGTGAGTGGATGAAAAATAAGTTTATTAGGTGCATAAACAGCAAACAGGAAAAACACTTACAATACAGCTTAGGCAACAGCCCAGCCTCAGCTCGATCGTCCGATGGCGCTCCTCCGACCGGTGTATCCCCCGTGATCGCGTCCGATGGCGGGAACCGGAAGGGGAGGGCTTACCGGATGTCAACAGGCTGGCTGGGTCCTTCAGGTAATGGGCTCCGGCAGGGAACTACGCGTTTCGCAGTGATGCTTCGTCAGGTTCCTGACGAAGCATCACTGCGAAACGCGTAGTTCCCTGCCGGAGCCCATTACCTGAAGGACCCAGCCAGCCTGTTGACATCCGGTAAGCCCTCCCCTTCCGGTTCCCGCCATCGGACGCGATCACGGGGGATACACCGGTCGGAGGAGCGCCATCGGACGATCGAGCTGAGGCTGGGCTGTTGCCTAAGCTGTATTGTAAGTGTTTTTCCTGTTTGCTGTTTATGCACCTAATAAACTTATTTTTCA
The DNA here is from genome assembly GCF_040206685.1 of Ascaphus truei. Taxonomy (NCBI): domain Eukaryota; kingdom Metazoa; phylum Chordata; class Amphibia; order Anura; family Ascaphidae; genus Ascaphus; species Ascaphus truei. The sequence goes on along the minus strand of NC_134484.1, from coordinate 237,730,845 downwards.
TCCACTCACCGGTTTTGGCCCTTCATTCCTTTGAATCGGGCACCCGGGAGAGAAGTCACTTGCGAACCGCCTCCATTAGGAGGAGTAGGCAGTCACCCCCACACCAGAAACTCTATTCTATCTTGCTATAATCTTTTACTAAACTAGCACCGCATACCACCCCAAGTAGAAGGAGGAGGAAGCTACTGCTTCAGGCAACATTTAAATACAACGAACACTGCCAAACCAGCATCACTATTTTTAGCCAGACAGTAGGCTGCATAGCACTGCACTAACAGCATAAACCGTCCCTGTTTGGCAGCAGGCTGCGCAAGAGCGCGCCAATCACCTGCCCCCACCGTTCTTACAGCTTTTATTTAACATCCCTCATCCCACCATTAACAACAGAATTCCATTTAAAAACTTTTTAAATTTATGAAGTGGTTTTTATTCAGACCTTTCCATCCAAGCCCAAATTCAGGCTTTTAACCAAGGTATATACATTTTCCCTCTCCATTATATATATATATATATACATATATTTTTTATATATATATTTTTTATCTATTTTATTTTTTATTTTATTTTATTTTATTTCAAACAAGATCTATTTTAGACAACCACATTGTATTATTGGTTAAATGTTTTGTCTATTTAAACACTAATCACTTATCCAGAAATAGACATATAGATGCATTTATTACATACATATATATATTGTGTTAAGCACTGTATATACTGTGGGCTCTCCATTCATTTTTATTCACACTGATACACATACACACTCTTTCTTCACTTGCTTTCAGGAACCTTTTGACACCTCTAGTCATTAAACATATGGGAGAAGGACCAGCACAGATAACATTCCAAGAGACACTTTTTTTAAGTATGCCCTTGCTTCATTCATTGTAACATCGCCGGAAGAAGAGATCAGTGTATCTCGAAAGCTCGCACAAATAAAAGCATTTCGTTAGCCACAGAATGGTATCATCTATTTATTTTTTGATTATTGAAGCTCGGCTAACACGGTACTGATACATATATATATATATATATATATATATATATATATATAGCTTATAAGAATTAACAGGCAAATAAGTTTTTAGCCTTGTCCAGAAATAGAAATACAGATGTATTTATTACTTATCCATCTGTAAAAGTTACTCTGGCTTATAAGCATTAATATAATAATACTAGCAAAACTATTACTTAAGGAAATAGATGTGTAAATATATATTCAAATAGGATACACATTTATACATGTATATCCTGGTTTACGAGGATTTAAGACACGATAGAGATGGCTTCAATCAAATAAACAGAAATGTATTAGAACAGCAAACAAAATATAATAATTATACATGGTCATACTAATTATACTTCCTTATAAGGTTTGTACTTATTACAGGCCTAACAAAACAATACAATATAATTCATTTGATCTAACCATACATTGATATAAAATACAGATATATACAGATTTCAAATTTACAAGAATTATGATCATAATTACCTGAAATTGTGTCTATTGGAATTCCTATAGGTCTCTCTTCCCTTCTCTTCGTGACTCCTTTACTCTCCATCCTCCTGACTGGCCTCCTTACAGTATATGTGGGTTACTTCACATTTCCCAACATGTAGAAGGTTTCTGATTGTGCGAGGAAAGATATACTCAAACTAACTAATATGTGTGTGTCTTAATCTCATTTGATGTTTTAGAATTCCTATTAATGCCTGATCTATCATGTTCTGTAATGTACTGGTGGACAGGTCAAAAGGTTACCCAGGGTTTGATCTCTGCCAAGGAATGTGCATCTATTTCCCCTGGGGTCTAAATGTAAATTATAAAACATAAGGGATGTTTAAAGTTCTGGAAAACAAACAAGAGACTGGTTATACCAAGGGTGTGGGGTAAACAAACGTTGTTTGTCCATTGCCCTCACTCCTTGCAGAAAAAGAAGCTCAAGCTCCATTGTGTAACTCAATAAGACAGTTTAATTAAGCTAAAAAGAGACAGTCACCAGGACTTGCACTCACAAGGGGAGAATAAATCCTCGCATTTGAGAAAAAAATTTCTAGTGAAGGGACGTCACCAAATCAAAGCGGAGAACGGTCCCTATGTCAGTACACGGAGGGAAAGTCGCCAACTGCAGCTGAAGGAAACCCCGGGATAAGGCCATCTCGGGTTGAATTCCGTAGGTGTAGATTCCGAGGACCGTAGATGAATTCCACGATAACCTTAGTGCAGGTGGGTGAGTTTGTGGCTCACGACCAAAACAGCTGTTAGAGCTGCAATAACATTTGGATCACGCACTGGTCTCCGTCTCTCATTGGTTAACGTCAATCACGTCCCAACGCGTTTCATCACGTGAGTTACTTCATCAGGGAATGATTGGCTGACTCTGGTTGTAGGTTTAAAATGCCTCTGTTGCCCAGCAACAGACAACACAGGTGAAAACAGTCAGCCATAGTCACTGCAGTGAGCAACATGATGTCGTGATCAAATCACTACAGGCATGTATGTAAAGCGAAAATTTACTTAAAGTGAAGCACTACCTTTTTTCCAGTTATCGATTCATGTACTATACTGCAATCATCATATACGTGCATAACTGTTGTAAATAACGCATTTGCAACAGGCTCTATAGTCTCCCTGCTTGCCCACAGGTAGAGAGTCGGTATTGCTGTTCAGGACATGCTGACAGGTGCATGAGCGAGCTGACGTTTGCCTATTGGGCAATATGTCCTTACTCGCGAGTGTACTTAAAGTGAGTGTCCTTAAACCGGGGCATGCCTGTATACAGGAGAGGTTTAAGGTGTATTTAACAACTAAAAATGCTGAATGTATTAGATGGCTATAACTCTTTTGTGTGATGAGCTCCTCTACTAGGTGACAAATAGTTATAATAACAAAAAATACTAATATGACTAACCATTATAGTAACAATGTTAGAAAATACAAAAAATGTACAATAAAAAAAAAATCACAAGCACTTAAGTGCATACAATATCTGAACAAATTGAAACGAGACCGTAGTGGAAGACTTTATGAACACTGTATCCTTTGACCAGAGTGAGAAAGTTACCTTAATATTAATGAACAGTAAGTTTCTGAGTACTGAATATATTAGGGCAACTGAGGATTACATAACTAACTGCAGCAGGATCAAAAAGGGAACCGCAACAAGAACATGATGTCTACATATGCAGCGCCCATTATTCGAACAAATCACTGAGCTGTTTTCGTGTGCGCTGCTGTACTCCACGCAGCATTAACGCGGCCAATCGCCCCAGGCACACGTGTTTATCGCGGTTGCTTTCTTTGAATTTCATGGATTGTATGCAATTAAATACAATGAAATTAATTAATTGTAATGTGTTCAGTACTGTGCTACTGTGCTACTGTGTCAATTTCAGGTGTATAAACACCAGACCACTAAAATGCCATATTCTGCACTCGCGTCTAAAGGTGGAACGGTTGGAAGAAATCACGCGCCATTACATGGGTATTCCGAGGTATACAACGTGTGAAGTGTTCGAATAACGGCTGCTGCATCTGTATATGCATAAACATGCAACTAAATGGACATAGTTGAATATAAACTGACATTCTATACCAGAATACTGGTATTAATGCATTCATTGAGACCTAATGATGAACGTGTACCCAAACAGTAGATCCAGTAGTACTCACAAATACAGAGTGTCTTGAATCTGTCCCCTCCTAGTTTAGAGACTGGGACAGACTTAATGGCCATGATCCCGAGGCTGGCTGGATCCCTAGAGTGAACAGAAGAAAAATGCCAGAGAACACTATGTGTAAGGACTTCAAAATTGCACGTCGATGTTCTAGGCACCTCACACATAATGACCGTTTGGTGCATCCAATATATTGGAAATTTCAAGAGCAGGAGAGAGCATACACAATATGAGAAGTTAGGCAGTTAATAGGGCTTTTTATAGAGAGAATATTCCCTTTAGAGAAAGAGGCAAACGAGTTATCAACAACAATATGTTTACTTATGAGGCACCTTGACCTGCCACATTTGTCACTACCGTTCACCACAGGGCAAGTGTTGTTAGGTGCTTTTGCCTCACATACACAAGCTGTGCACTGCCTGCACATCCTCTCCAGGACACAGCTTTCCAGAATCCATGGTGTAGTAGAACGCAGACTACAGGACTACAGGATTACACTGCTAAGTGTGAGTACTTTCATTTGTTTGACTGTTATCTTCAGCGCTTTACAGTCTACATAGTCTAGATCCAGGGGAATGATTTTATATATGAAGCTTTAAGCTGGGGTCCGGCGGTCCATTCACTCTGGAAAGCTAGGTCAGCCCATCTGTTTGCGTTCCACTCTAGTCCTCCCCCTAATTGGAGCATTATGTGACTAGATCTGCAAGCAAGACTTTATTTTCAAATTACCTGTGATCAACATGGACTTGATTTTACATTTGGATATGTTACATGATGTTGCATGCTTATCTCTGAGCATGGATACAGAGCTGTGCTCTATTTCTTCTGTATCAGGTGCACCAAGTTCTCTGAGTTCCTGGGTGGAAGTTTTTTATTAATATTCATTGGCCTGCGGAAGACTACAAGTGCTGATTTGGTCAAATGACTTTTGGTATGGAAGTACCCATTCCACAACAAAAAACAAACAAAAAGGCTCGAAGAATTATATTCGATACAACTAAAGCATTAATGATTGCTTTATTAGAATAGAGCACCCCGGCATGATGGGCGGGTACTGGACATTACACGTCATGTTTGGGTATGTTCGATTATAGCAACTTTCGTAGGAGAAAGATTGAATAGACCATTCTGAACCGATCACTTCCATCTGCTACCACACAAGTACCTGCCCCTATACCATTACCAGTACGGACCAACCAACTTCTAAAATGAGATTAATCTGCATCCCAGCTACATGATCGAGTCGAGTAACTGCGGGCAGCATACCCCTTTCATCAATTCATATAACTTCTACAATGAATACCTGCCACCCAATTTTCAGGCTCTGCTCATGGATAATCAAGGTAAATGTACAGTAAGTTTAAATACAGTAGAACTGTAATTCCCAATTGACCCGCATATGCTTTCCATAGAGCATGCATGCGCCTATATTCAAAGACATGTATTTTTTTTAATTTACATATAATAATACAATTTTCAACTTATTCCTACTAACTTCTTCAAGTATAGGCAAAGTGACTCTTCCCCAGTCCCTGCTTCTAAGGTCCTGGTTGTGACTATTCCAATAAGCAAACAACTGGAAAAATACCAGTGGCTAAAGTCCCACCTAATTTTTCAGCCTTTCATTCATAAGATGACAATTCCCCCCACCCCCCTACTCTAAAATTCAAAGACACGCATATGCATTCCATAGACACGCATGCGCATAGACAGGACTTTTAGCCTTTATTTCTTCAAGTTTTCAAGTATAGGCTAAGTTACACAGTGTAATATTTTCTACATTTTTACTATAATAATCGGAGTAGGCATATAGAGACATCTATATTATCATACTATGAGAGTTTAACTTAAAATAAAAACTTTGTAACTACAAAACATTGTAACTGCAATGGACAGGTACCAAAACTTGTATCTGGAAGAGTACAATCAATATAGTAGGATACATTTTATTTTAAAATTCTATACTATAATAACATTCCTGTAGCCATTGCAAATCATTCACTAACAAACGGTAACACATTATTTATATGATAAATATAATTATTGCAAGTTACAACACATAGACTCATCGCAGTAATTAAGAAATCTTCTTTGTTTGCTTGCTTGATATATTTCCTCAGATGATGTTTCACTGCATGCCACACCAATTCTATGTGGTTCAAATCAGGCGATATGCAAATGTAGGTACAAAGACAGTACACAGTACAGTTATTGCCAAGAATAAAATAAGCAAACACAGCAGCACAGCACAGTTAATAGTATATTACTGCTCAAAACAGTTACAGTACTTATGCTGCGGTGTTCTGACCCAGTTGATTCCAATATCCGTAATAAAGGTAGCAGAGTGTCATGATTCCTCCTGCAGTACTCCTCGGAGATCTGTAGGGTGTACAGAGGAGTTAGATTCAGACTCTGGGCCGGTTTGAACTAATACAGTCTATGAGGTCAGTGGCCATTTTAGATTAGGTATAAAATCCCCCCCCCCGTCTGTTAGTTCTTTGCGTCCAGTTTTGCAAATTTTCAGATACCTTCTTGTTTGTTGTCTTGTATTCCCCTTGCACTATTTGCCCCCTATTCATTATTTATCCCCTGTTAATATTGCTTTTTGCATATACTGTAGCACTGCAATGCTTGCAGCTAACTTTTATTTATTTTGTTATTTCCCTTAGTACCATTTGTCTCCTGCCTTTCGTTTGTTCCCTTAGTTACCATAGCCTTTGCTTGCAGCTGTACATACAGTACTTTGCAGACTCAATTTTGTTTTCCCAGTCTTCTTTACTTTAGTATAACAATAAACCCTGTCCATTTTTATGTATTTTGGTCTCTTGTGGTTTTGTGGGTTTCCATGTTACCTCCGAGGGTTCCATATATCCTGTTAAAGAGGCACCTGTTTTGGGTCGTTATCTTGGAAGAACTGGGGACCAGATGAGAAGAAATCTGAAACATATGGTGCTATCTGTGAGATAATGGCCTCCTATAAGAACGCTTTATCCATGATTCCTGGAGTAAAAAAACAAATATAACACTGCTATACAGGGACAGGGAACTTACCTTCAAATACAACTATGAGTCCTGGTCCAAGTCTTGAGATTGCCCCCCACACACGAAGCTTGAGTGGATCCTTCGGCCGAGGTTTCAGGGCTAAACAATGTTTTCCTTAATGCCGTAGTAGAAAACCTTTCCAGAGAGACTGATGTCTCATCAAAAAATATAACATCATCAAGCCTTTCTCCACTCTCAATCCATGCAAATGTTTGGTCAACACTTTTAATCTTGTTAACTTCCCTTATCATAGGAAACACTGCAATATTAATAAAAAATGGGGTAAATAAAAAAAATGTGGGGTATATTTACATGTGTTAAGTGCTGACAGTGATTTGGGATTTGGCTATTATAGACAAATAAAGCATACCCAGAAACGCAGTTATACGGAATCAAGGACATTCCTTTACAGGCAACCTTCCCTCACCCTTCCCCTTCGTTTTTGAAGAAGACAAGAATACGATATGTTGCAGTACAGTACTTCATAGAATAAGCCATACAGTACTTCATTGTAATATTGAAACTTTTCTACATAAACATGCTAACAGTTAACAGAGATATTAAACTTTATGTACTTTATTAATACTTTATGTACAGCATAGTACTTTACCTCACACGTCCAAAGACCCAGCCAAAATTGCATCTCATTAGATTGATGCTAGACTCAGACACTGTAATCTTATTCTTCTTCTTCAGAATTCCAGAACCTCTGCAGCAGACCACTCATTTTCCAGGCTGATCTCATCCACCAGCCAAATAATTTCACTGTGAAAGACAAAATTAAAAAGATTAAAAGAGTGCAGATCTATAGGCATACTGTGTGGCTATGTGAAGAAAAACAGAGGCAAAAGTGTATATAGTACTGTATTTACTCAGTTCTAACCTTGCGTGCCATTTTACAAATCTTTGTCTTCCCTTGGGCATCATAGTGAACACAGCGTATTGTCATATGAATGTCCGCTTCCGTAGCCACCATTGGATATCCCTTGTTGTGAATCCCTTCTTGTTCATGTTCACTATTGGAATGCTAGTTTGTTTGTACATGTTTATGGTCATAGCTGCTATTCAGAATGTACTGAACAACTAATGAATGTGTTTTCAATGTCTATTGCTTCTTCTTTGTGCTGTATTATGCAAAAAGATAGAGAAAGAAGTGCTCCCCATGAAAAAATTAATGGTGATATTTAATGTGTCAGTGACTTGAACAGACATAAAAACAGTGACTTGTGAAAAATGATCAGTGATTTTTGAACCAATGCAACTCCAACCTCTAAAGACTGTGTGTTTCAGTCTTTCAATAGAAGGAAAAGGCTGGGGCTGTTGGTGCGCAAAAATCCCCCAAAAAAACAATATATAATATATTCAAATATATTCCAGTCATTAATATAGCGATATAGTGACATTAGTGGGAAAAAATGTTTAATTTCATGGGCGCACATACAGTAATTATTGGGTATTTCTGTCATTTAGTTTTCTTTCTTTTGGTCCTCACTGATGTGTGGGTCCAACCGCTCACTCAGAAAGAAAAACCAAACATAGTACAGATCGTACAAAATATGTATATTTTAAGAAACAGGAATCTTGGGATTCCCACTCATATTTGTTAGAATTGGGCATTTGACGTCACTTCTGGTTCCTCAATTCCGCTATGTTCTGCCCTCTCTACCATCCTCCCTGCACACACAGGGTTCACCGCAGACTCTTCACTTTTTGACTTTTTTGGCAAATTCAAGATGGAACTTCTTGTTTGAGTTTTACATTTCAATTGCCAATGTAATATTGCATCATTATTCAAATGATGGGATTAAAATGTATGTTCTCATTAGGCAGTGAGATAGGAATATGATTGTGAAAGTAATACTTTTTATGGCTGTAGGTCCCTTATGCATCTTGTATTAGTCTTATGTATCTTGTATATTTTTTCTAGAAGAATGAGATGTATTCAAATTATTCGGAACTAACATTTTTTTCTCTTTTTTCCTATGATTAACAAATTGAGCTTATGATATATTTACAATGGGAGTAATGGGATTTGAATATGTCAGCTAAAAGTGTTTTATGTGATTTGTGTTATTTTACTTCAATATAGGAATCTATAAGTATATATATAAATAGTTCCTTGTCTATAGGTATATTTTTATCCATTGTGTATTAATAAATTGTTTGGTGTATTGTATTTTAATTTGTATAATTATATGTGCAAATGTAATTAACTATAGGAGGGTAATCATATCCCATGACAGACAATTGGTATTATTCTGTAGTCCATTTTAAATGAGTGATTGTTTAATTATTCAATTGAGTACCATCATGATGGACAGAACAATATAAGGTCTGACACTGTTGACCAGTGAACATTGCTACCTGGGGAATCCCAAAATAGGTGAAACACTTCGAGTCCAAGTGTGAGCAGAGCCTACTGTGAACCCTGTGCAGGTAGGACAGTAGAGATTGTGGCACCGAGCGGGATTCAGGAATCGGAAGTGACGTCAGATGCGCAGAGAGATGAGGGCTCCTGGAGCATGGAGGTCTGTCAGTGCTTTGGCAGTTGTGGATCCTGTTGTGTGATGTGCACTACATGCATGTTGATATTCTAACAAATGTGAGTTGGACTTCCCTAAAATTCCTGTTTCTTATAATATACATATTTTGTACGATCTGTACTATGTTTGGTTTTTCTTTCTGAGTGAGTGGTGGTACCCACATATCAGTGAGCACCAAAAGAAACCTACATGACAGAAACACCCTATTATTACTGATGTGAGTTCGTGGAATTTTTCACATTTACACATTTACATTTTTTCACTAATGACACAGTATCACTATATTCACAATTGGCATATATTATATATTGTAATTTTTCCATGCCAACAATCACAATTTTGTGCTGTATAATACATGTAAAATGACAGGTACAGGTATACACCTACTTTTTACACCTTGCAACAATAAAAAGAAACAATCACCAACTTAGTGCCGCCCCTGTGACATCAGCGATACTGTACATAAATTCTCACAGAATTAATATTGCCACACTCACTGATCGCGATCAGAATTAACTCTTATACTAACTATTGTGCTTTCAGAAATCATGTACTTCAATGATGGATAGATCCAGCTTATACGGATGCAATAACATGCTTACTGCTGTTGCAGCAAAAGATGTCCGCGGACCTAAAACTACCTGAAACCCTCGAAAACAAAAAGAATATAGTGAGGAAAGAAAAGAAAGCAGCAAAAGTGAAGAACTCGGGAACGTTGAGGAGAAAGAAGATGATGACCAAAACCCTTGTCATTTATGTACCCAGGAAACCTGCTTCTGCACCAGGTATCTGTACCCCAAACCCCATCGTTCCTAGCTCCAGACCCTTCTCACCTCACGCTCAGCCCAACTTTTGGACACTGTTCACTTTTCCCCAGACACTGCTCGCCTGAATTCAGATACAGAGGTACGCGTACTAACTCCCACCAAAGTACAGTGCTTTGTGTGTCTCTATTCTATTCTAGGCCTACAACAGCAGCAGAGAGCAAGACATCTGGAAGAACCCTCTCACCCTGTCTCCATGCCATACCCAGATGCTACACAACATCCCAGATGAAGAGGAAATTGCGGCTACAAACCATGGTGATACAGGTACAGATCTGCAGGAAAGTGGCATCCCAGAACAGTTAGCTGTGCCTGCTTTCCAAAGCACACCTTTGGCTCCGAGGGCTGCAAAGACCTGAGATGATCCATGGAGATGCACTAGATGACATCCAGCTTCATGTAATACCAGGGAAAATTTTGGAAAGATATGTTGCAGACAACAGAGGACAGTCGATTTGCATAGCTAATCTTCCAACACCATGAGCCTTTTCAATTTTATGCACAGTGGTACAAAAAAGTAAACTTTGACAACTCCAGGGGTAAGAAGGCTTTTTGAAGACAATTTGAGGAGAGCTATTTTAGAAGAACTAAAGAAGAAATTTAAATGCACTGCTGCACAATTCAAGATTGTGAAACACAATCAATCCACTTTTACGGCATCGCAGGACTGTGGGCTCGAGTAATCAGTGACTGAAACTGATGATTGAAACATGAGATTAGTTAATACAGTGATTTATTTTAGTCATTGTTTTTATCCTTGTTTGTTTTGCATGTTTATCAGGCTGATGATCAACACAATGTTCATGTAGAAAACACATTCCGCGATACTGTAAGATTAGGTAATTCATGCATCTATTTATTTTTTACATAACTATATCATAATTATTTTACAGTTAAACCTGTAAAAGAGACAGAAAGATGTCTGTTGAAGAAAATTATATTATTTCAAAAACTATTTATATTATTTTAGTGATTGTTTAATCCTTGTTTTCCTTTTTTGCAGATTTCAGCAGGCTGATGAACATCAACACCATGTTTGTCTGGGAAATACATCCAGCGATAATGAAGGTAATGTGTGCGTTTCATTCAATTCTCAATACCTGTACTGCGCATGCATTCCCTGCAGTTGCTACATAAAGTTTGCATGCGCAAAAATTCAATGACACATAAGCATTTCAACCAGGTTCCATTGAACACACATGCGCAAAAATTCAATGACACGCATATTTGTTCCTTACCAGTTCTATAATACAGGCATGCATAGAAATTGAATGACACGGTTATGCCTTCCATACAAGTTTATTGGTAGTGCATTCCTTAAACCTTTAACCACACAGCGTAATTCATGCATCTATTTCTTCTTGATTATTAATAAATAATAGTCTCACAATTATTTTACAGGTGAAACTGTACAAGAAGGAATAAAAAGGAATGAAGATGGGGCACACGGATTTCCAAAATAAAGAGATTTATTAAAGCATACACAACCCGACTTGACAAAGACCTTAGGGTCGAAACGTTGTGTATGCTTTAATAAATCTCTTTATTTTGGAAATCCGTGTGCCCCATCTTCATTCCTTTTTGTATGCCGTGGATTGGATGCCGCCGATCGTACATTGATGGGAGCACCGGTAATTGTACCACTCTTTATGATATTGGGGTGTGCAGCATTTACTCTTTGTTATATCATGGAACTGTACAAGAGACAACACGAAGAAGGTTTCAGATGAAGATTGTATTTTTGGAAGTAGATTGTGCTATTTCCCAAAATCTTTGTTATGTATCTCTAAGCTCTAATTTACTCTAATAAAAATGTGATACTTTAAAAATACTTTAGTCATCTGAAGTTTTTAGGTGAATAAGTGGCAGGTTACATTGAAATAAATAGGATATCATAAATCATGTGAAAGGAACAGGAATAAGGGATGGGTTACATTGCATTTAGATTAAAGACACACACTTGCACACTAGTGTCGCGTATCATCATTGAAGAATGCTACGACTGAGGCTAAAACTGAATTTGTTTTCGTTCGCGGTTTATTCACGCATTCAATTAGCAAAATGAAAATAATTGCATGGGATTTTTGTGGCGATAGAGGGGTTAATGAGGCCCTTAATAAAGGCATTATACCCGGCTGATTAACCCTAAATCGCATTGGGACTTAAGGGGTTAACTGTATGTGCACCACACTGATATGTTTCCCCCTACACCATCTTTCTTGTCCCCATTTTGCAGCTTATTCCCTAGCTGCAGTAATAGGAATGTATACAAACTGTGCCAATTGGTTTTGAGACACAAGAGGGAGCTGTGAGCGCTAAACCAAGCGCTGATTGAAGACGCGTGGCTATGTATGAGTGGCCGCGTTGAAAGTATAGGGATCACTTTCTAAGCTTTCGACCTCGCAACCGCAAGGTTAAGTGAGTAAGTGGCTTGCGGTCCAGCTGAAGTGGTTTCTGTCAAAATGTATCCGCTACCTTGTTAGCTTCATAACTTGAAAGAGGGAAAGTCAATTGACGTGAGAATTGGGTTAAACCGCAAAACCACATCATAGCCCGTTCAATTAAGCTAACTCGCGAACGTAATAAGATAGCACTCTAATTTTTGGAGTGCAGTGAGGGATAAAGAAACCATATACATACATATAAAGTTTATAGCAGTAGCACAAGCAGAACATACTGTATTAAAAAACTGTGTTATACTGTTGGTTTTAAATGTGAAGACAGGAAAACTTTTTTTCTGTGAGCCCGGGAAAAATCCTTTAGCATGCAAATATGCTAAGGGTGAATGAACTGAGGGATTTCTCAACTCCGTGTTTCAGAGAGGGTGCCTCAATGTCTATGAGAAGTCTGGAGTTGAAAAGCATCAGCAATCCTAGGTGTTTGGAGGGCCGGGATATTGTGAGTGCCAGATACCGGTGTAAAGTATGGGTACTTCACACTTGGTGGCCAGACTCAGTGTTGCCAGGTAAGGGGCTGACCCCGGTTTGCTAAGGAGCTCAGGTGTGAAGTTGACACATGCTCCGTGCAATCCGTGAGGCAGCTCCTTCCCCTTCTGCGAAGTACTGGCAAGTCGGGGATATGTAGGGAAAATATTCCCATGGCCGGGATTGGGTACATATGTTAAGTATAGGACCCTGAACCCTATAAAAATGCCTGCAGCCCAGTCCCAGTCAGATTCACCTGATTTTAACAACGATTTGACCAAGTTCAGCGTCTGCGATTCCGGAGTGTGCGGGGTTAATAATATCGTAACCAAGGATCATCCCCCTCTTCTGGAATTCTTTAGAGCTAAGGGTTCCCGAACTAACCCTCTAAGGACTGAACAAACTTTTTCCTGTTGACTGAGATATAGGTCTGGCAAGTTGCGCCCTAGCCAGGAACAACTACATGTATCCTTTTGCGCATCCACTTGCAGGGGTGCCCAGAGACTTTGTTTTGTTCCAAGGACATTTGTTTTAATTTCCCCATCCCAGTAAGTGTTTTATTGAGTGTATATTGTGAAGATTTGTGTGTCTGTCTGAAAAGAAATAAATTACAATTTATTTTACCCAACTTGTGTGCTCAGGGCAGAATCCCGGTATTAATTTGTGTATATAAGTCTTGACAATTTTGACTTAGTTTCTCTTGGACACAGGGACAGCAAGTCTGGCTACATCCAGAGATGGTAAAATAGTATATTTAATTTCAAGGTTTATAAATGTTCCACATTGACAACATCACAGTTTATTTCTGTTTGGATGGGAAAGATTAAGATTACATGAAAGTATACAGTATATATAGCACATTCCAGCCAGGGTTCTCAATGTCTCTTAGAGATATTTGGGAACTAGCTAAAAGGAATAGCTAATGTCCTATGACCTGGGTTAGCAAGACCTTATGTCCCAAATAAATAACACTGCACACAATATGAAGAACATATATATCAGGATGTCTGGTGGTGCGTCCTTCCTCCTTGGCAACATCCTTTTAAAACTGGTCACTACGTTTTCTTTGTAAATAATTAGCCAGATCTTTGTAATAAGATAATATTCCGTTAAGGAATAGTAAGAGAAAACTTAGCTAAAAGGGTTATTCGGTCCTGAACATACATACTGTAGATACCAGACAGGGTGATTGACTATCTACTTACGATACTACAAAGTGGATCGTGATATTGTCTTTTACAGGCTGGTATTTGATATTCTATTGAATCTTCGTGCTGCACAGTGATAACTTACATTTTAGGATGTATGTATGCCTCTTATTTGCTAATGTCTTGTAACGGCAAATGAGGTTAAGCGCACTTACACTGCCAGCTGTACCAAGTGAACTCTATGGACGTGCTGAAATGTAGTATTGGGTAATTGAACAAAAATAAACTGTAATGATGAGTTTCACTTGAACAACTAAGCTAAAAAACATTTAAGCCTTTTAGGTACTGTAGTAAATGTGGGTCAAAGTTACTATATTTTTCTCTCTGGCATCGAAGCGTACATTAAATATATTTTTTTCTAAATGGAATTTATTCCTCCCAATATTACGTTATATTATATGATATTAACAGTGTTATGTGTTAAACTTCATGGCAGCTCTTTGTGAGGATGAAGGTTAAATATATTCAATCCAATCTATTGCTTTGGAAATATATCCTGTTTTTCCCATTCTAAATACCATCTATTTTGATCTGAATGCAATCTCTCCGGGGCTATGGCTCAGTTGTCTGTATTATCCCCCACAGAGTGTTTATGCTGTGCTGCTGAACAGTCTTGTTATCAAGTGGGCATCATTAACTCCCTCTGTGAATTCATCACAGTCCCTGCATAATGCTCACACAATTCATTCAGCACTATTCTTTTGCAGGTATATGCACTGTTAATTATACAACAATAGTTATAGCAGACAGTTACATGAGATTAATGCAGAACCTTTATTTTACGCATAGTATTTTCTCATAATATGTCATGGAAATTTGTGGTAGAAATTAAATATTGCTGATTAATAGAATTGACAAGGCTAAAAGGTAAACCATTTTAGTCACTGTAATAATAAAAAAAGGGGAGTGTGTGCTGTACACACGCATTGTAAGTGAAACTTCATTGTGCGTTGTCAGTGACATTGTAAGCTGTGATGTGCTACCCATGGGCTGGTGATGGTGGTAAAGACTTTTGCACATGCGCAGTGTATTAGGCAGTGAATTCCGCATGTGCATGATGTGTAAAGTAGATGATGTGCATGCGCAAGTGAAGTCGACATTTCAGTAGTAATGGACTTGCCGAAGGAATGGTGTGCATGCGTCGTGAGTGCTGGATATTATCCAATGGTGCCGCGATCACGAGTGCATGTTTTCCAGCACTGACTTGTGTGCTCGTGCACGTACCCTGCATCTGCGCATGCGTGATTGACACTTTGTGCCGTGCGTGCTCGTGCATGCACTTAACATCATATCTGTTCCACTTTCGCATCTCCACGATGCAGGTTTGTACTATCAAAATTTTGTACATGCCACTAAAGAAGTTTCACTTCAAAAAAACAACTGTCTGTTGGACATTTTCTGCTAAATTATAAGAGACAAATTTGATGTAGACATTACCTAATAGATGTATTCTTTGAAAATAGACTGCTCTTGGAAAAAAAACAAAAAAACACTGAGTCATTGAAGAAGCTAGTGGTGCATTGCAATTTCTAACCACCAAGCACCAGTTCCTTGAGGCTGATTAATCGACAGTGAAAGAGATTGAAATAGAAGCAGAATGATCAGGCATTATCAAGACATTCAAAACTGTCTTTTTGTCATGTGCAGTGTTAGTTATTGTTTCTGTAAGTCATTGAAACTGATCCCATTAGATATCACGGGCGATAATTACTAAACAGTGATCTGGACCACACAGAATGGCTCGGTATATGACGGCGGCATGCCACAGTATTACCAAGCCATTTTACTAATTCCATGCTGTGTCTTGTGGATATAGCTGTAAGGTGCCTTGGCATCACACAGTGGGGGATATCCAAAAAGTTTAATTAGGCTATTTAACCTGATGTTAACGTAAAGTAACATTAGGTTAATTATAACACCTATGCACTAAGACAAATAACATAACGTTAACCCAGTTATGCTCCTTAAATAATTGATGGTTATGTTTGGCTATGTTTTTTCAGTCTCTCTCCCCTTCCCACACTCTCTGCCTTCCCCTCCATATTTCCATGTCTGAAGGGAGATAATGCCACCTTTAGGTAAGACAGGTGTAATGTGAGTCATGGTAATCTAATGCAAGCAGTGGTAATTTAACATGGCTTTAACCCTATTCTAATGAAATAAACAACGGCCGTTCTTTTTGAATATAATTAGCTTAGTGGTTTGACACTAAACTCAAGGAAAATAATGTCTGTTGCCTATTTAGGTAACATCACGATATTTGCCCTGATTTAACGAAGCTCTGTCTCAGTGTCTGTATCGTCTTTGTCTTCTAAAATTACCGCCAAACTGCCACCGTAGAAGTCCATAAGCCACAAGGTTGCAGATAGAACTTTATACAGGTCATTATACTGCATTGAGTGCCAGTAAGTGACCTTAACTTCTGATAATGACAAAACCAGAAGAACAGCAAGGCAAGTAATCTGGATAATATCCAAGCGCAAACCTAGACTATGATTAATTGCATTTCTGGTAAAAAAGTGCTTATTCTGTTTCAAGAAGCCATGAACAACTACAGTATGACAACAGTTGGCAATGAAGCAGAAAATACCGCAACTAATGTAAAATGCTGTGTGGTGAATTAAAAACAGAAGGTATGCCTAATGACTTCATTTATTTATGTCATGAGTCTCTATATCATCATTTATGACCTATGGTTGCTATGTCCTTAAATTTCAAGCGAACATTTACTTTGTAGCATGATGTTACAAAAAGACCAATAAACCATATGCCCAGGACATACTTGAAAACGAGAGGTAACACAATGTATTTTTTCCTTGTAAAATATTTAATACATAAATATTTTTACTAGATTATTACAATGTTTTGTATACATTATTTTCATGCCAACCTACCTTTTATTACAATAAATAAAGCCAACAACTTTTTCATTTTCACTCACTCACAAGCACTCTAATACATGTTGGCTGAGGATATCCTAATGTATAGTGCCATGATACCCACATTGTGATGAATCAAGCTCTCACCGATATTTTCTTTGTGAATGACCTCTCAAACAATGCGAAATGTGATAGCCAAAATAACACTACAACCATGTATTTTGTAACATTTTAGCCTTGGAATACCATAGTTTTTAATTTCTTTATCTTATACAGGTGTCAGCATCTGAGCAGTGCAAGTAGTACTGGGCTGAGATCAATTGCAAATAACAAAATTAAACAATATTGGGATGTGTGTTATGGGGGCCCCGAGAAATGTGTGATGGGGTACCTGTCTGGTTGTAACGGGTGCTCACCACAAACAGGACAGGACCATGAGGCTGAGGTGGGGATGTTCGTGTACACCGATCTCCAGCCGCGAGAGTGCGTTCGGAGTGCAGAGTGATAGTCATATAGCCAGGTCAGAGTTGGAGAAGTTATAATAGTCGTGATACTCGCCTTGGTCAGGGGTTGGAGAAGTTGGGTCGGATTGTCATAGAGGGTAGCCGGGTCCAGATGCAAGCCGAGGTCAAGGAAGGGAGAAGTCAGGGGTCCAGGTACAAGCCAAGGTCAAAACACAGAGACAAGACAGGATCAAAATTCACAAGGCAACAGGACAAGGCAGCAGGATGCTTGGGGTAAGCACTACATTCAGCAATGAAGAATAAGGCCTCGGACATGCTTACCGCTGGCATGCTGATGCACGCTGAGGCTTAGGGAAAGCGGGTGCTTTCCCTGGCCTTGCGGTTGCTTGTCCTGCTCGCCATAAGGGGGCATGCCGGGGGCGGGCACGTCACTGGCCAGGGGCGGGCCAATGACGTCACGGAGCTGGTTTGCCCTCATTGGGCGAACCGCTCACGTGACCGGCCTGTCGCGGTGGCAAGCGGGGGAATTTAAAATTCTCCTAAGACCTGCGCTACCGCAAGCGCGCGGAAGCGCAGGTGAGCAACTACTAAAGCTGCTCTAATTGCGGCTGTAGGGGCTCAGTGCTGAGCGGGAGCGCGCGTCAGCGAGCTTCCGCCAGCAAGCAGCCAACATGGCCGAGGCCTTATGCTCATTCAATTTGCCAGAGGGCTGGCTGAGCACATAAAGGGCAGGTAGCCAATGAGCAGCCAGCAAGCAGCTGCCACAAATTAGCTTCAACCGCCCACTAGTACAAGCGCCCAATACTAGTCAGGAGGCGGAGTGAGCCGCAGGTGCAGGTGATCCTGGGTTAGTGCAGAGTTTAGGGATTAACCCCTCACGTGATCTTCTTAGGGCGGCGCCTGCGTGTGATTTCCTGCACGTGGGTGCGTCACCTGTGTCGTCACCGGACGTGATGCTGGAGTGTATTTTTGGACTCCAGGCATGTGTGTCTGTAGATTTAATGTATGTGCTATGGCTATCATGGTGCAATAACCATGAATTATGTTAATTTCCACGTTTATAATTGGTTCACGCTTATATCAATAGTCTAAGTAGAGAGGTATTTAAACACTAGCCTATAGCAATTAAATTCTCCTGAAGAAACCTCGGATGAGGAGAAACGCGTTTAGTGATACCAAGAGGGAAGCCCCTCACAGCACCACCTGTCCATCCTGAACCACCGTGAGAGTTCCCGTGAACCCGGATGTGCGGGAGACGAGAGGTGATCGCTCAGTATACCGAGTAAAGAGACTGTTCTGGGACCTCCGTCGGCGGCGTAGATCATAGATCAAACTGCACAATTTATATTGAGTGGGTTTTGCAATATTTTAATGCAGATAAAAGTTTGCATTACAGTCTATATGTAGGAGGACGTGCGCAGAGGTATGCAAGGGAGACTTGTTAAGGTGAAATTAAATAAAGCTTTTATTGCGCCTGTTCCTTTAACATAAGAAAAAACATCCAAACATATTCAAAAAAGGGATCAAACAACGCTTCTGTTCCACTTGGGAGTATTTCAAGTGAAACCTATGCAGTCCACAACTCCCTTTAGATAAGCATGTCTCCCAGCCCCAAACATATATCTTGATATGTGCAGATATACCAAAAGTTTTATCTGTTTCTTGTAGTTGGAGGGAAAATCTTCTCTGTTCCTGGGTTGCTGCCTTTTTCCTCAGGCTATGTCAGCATTCAGGTTTAGAGGTTCTTTCCCCTGTGTCTTGTTGAATTAAGGTTGAGCAGCATCCTACTAAGTTGTTTATATTTATTTGCACTTATAATTTCCACTTTGGATAATCACCAAACACTACAGGATTTATTTAAATCACTTGTAAAATAAGATTCACTTTATTGTATGGTATCCTCACTCACAGTATCACGATTTAGATTTGAGCGCTATTGGATAACACACTTTTTCATCACTAGCTATAAAGACAGTGATTAAACATGTGGCCCAACAGGTGGAGATGAAAGGAAAGGAGGTGAGGCCAAAAATGGCTCAGGAAATGTTGATATGTTCTGCTGTTTTGGAGTTCATACCCCATGCTACTGTGGCTCTTCAACAAGAAGGAAACAGCCAAATGGTCACACTGACTTTGGAGTCAGTACTAACTCCTCCTGTGCCATCTGTGCCACAGCAAATGTTTCCTCTTAGAGCCGGCAGGAGGCAATTTGGCATCCAGACAGGCAACTCACTGAGGACATCCTGCTGTCCCAGCAACAGCTATTCAACAGTACAAGCATACCCCGCATTAACGTACGCAATGGGGCTAGAGCATATATGTAAAGCGAAAATGTACTTAAAGCAAAGCATTACCTTTTTCCACTTATTGATTCAATCGTCATATACGTGCATAACGAATGTAATGTAAATAACGCATTTGTAACAGGCTCTATAGTCTCCCCGCCTGCGCACAGCTTCGGTACAGGTAGGGAGCCGGTAGTGCTGTTCAGGACGTGCTGACAGGCGCATGTGCGAGCTGCCATTTGCCTATTGGGCGATATGTCCTTACTCGCGAGTGTACTTAAAATGAGTCCTTAAACCGGGGTATGCCTGTACACATAAATGCTGGGTGTAATACTGTATGGAAGGGAAAAGGACATTATCTCACAACCAAGTCCATGTTACTCCCCTGTCCAGCTGTTGCTTATGTCAGTAAGATGTTGGAAACAACACTGGAATCAATGGTTCAAAAGATGCTCCATACACATGAACATCTGTGTGACATTGTTGCATCTCTTGAAGTATTGGTGACTGTGACAGAGCCACAGAACCATCCAGTCACATCCCTTGCCACCCATTCGACCACCTCTGGCATTCAGTGTCTCGGAGAAAGGGAAATCTGGAGCACAAATATTCTCCAAGGGTATATCAAATACAAACAGCAAAAAATATATATAGTGTAACACTCTTTAAATCTCTTCTAGTACCATAGAACAGATAAGTATTTCACTCGTGTTATATGAGAAAAGCAGGCAGTGTGGTTGTTAAAGTAACCAACGTATAGATGAGTCTTGGGCCTTGGCACCCCCAACAATGTGAACACAGTCACATTATTGTTCTTTGATTTATTAATAATATTAATATTTCACACACTAATGTATTTTCTGAACGCCCCAGTAGAAATCTTGATGACATGACAAGGTGTGGAACATATAGAAGATATAGAGGATGGACTACTTTCACCAGGACCAGAATTTTTAAGCAACCTACATCTAAATTAGATGATCTCACATTCTTGGGAGCCTGGAATACAATCATAGACGGGTGTTTTGCAGATTTGATGAGGTTACTGATTAAACAACATCAGAAGTGTTTAAAAGATTTGGATATTTCTTTTAATGGAAAGGGAGGGTACCCCCTAAGGAGTAAGTGTGTACCCCGCACAGACACCCAGGAGGGTCAAAGAGTATTACACAGATACAGTCAAACTCCACTACAATAGATGATAAAGGGGTGATGCTGACTGGGAGTGAATAATGTAGTGACCGGAGTAGAAAGAGCTCCCTATTGTGTCACACTGAAGAGACACCCTTAACGAGCTTAAAAATAATTTTATTATCACATTAAATTAAAATATACATGTACAATTATAATTCAATAGTATAATTGTGATTTACGACTAAGTTAGTAGCTGATTTCATAACCAATATTAGCGTCCAGATCAAGCACCCCGACGTCTCTCCTCATTTTAAATTATTTTAACAATATCTTTTGGTTCATGTTTTTGCTATCTCCACTACATGTATATTTGAATTTACTGTATTGTGTTAATAAAATTATGTTTAAGCTCGTTAAGGGGTGTCTTTTTAGTGCGACACAATAGGAAGCTCTCTCTACTCCGTTCACTACTTATTTTAACGATCTACAAATTAAATTGTCACCATTTGAATCAACATCTGAGTAGATTAAACTTGATTTCAATTTACAATATAAATTGAAACAATTTGAAAAAAATATAATTGCTGTGAAACAATCTAAGTGTAAAATTGCTGACTGCAAAACAGGATACGAAAACGCAGGGCAGAGGTAGGGAGTGGTACACCGACCTTAGCCTGGGATCTGAGGCCTGAGAGGTAGGGGTAGTCAAGTCCAATTCCGGGGTCGAGGCAGGCGGCAGGCGGGGGTGGTCAGGTCCAGGCAGAGGTCAAGCACAATCAGGTAAACACAGAGGTAAAGACAGGGCTCAGGCAGAACAAGGTAACAAGTACTTTGCACGAGCACTGACAGGGAGCAACTGCCTGCTATGTAAAGACCAGAAGCAGCTGCTGGCAATGAGGGCCAGACGGAGACTGACTTCCTGTCAGGAAGAAGCAGGAATTGCCAGGAAGCAAGATGGCCACGGTAGCTTCAGTGAGGGAGAGAGGTCACTTCCTAGCCATCTAGCCAGGTATCGAGACGGATCCCTTATACTAAATTTCACAGAGATTAGAAGGATTATGAGACTGGGAAAATTAGAGACTGGACTAAATCAGAAAATTTTAATTCCCATGCACTTCCCCATTCCTTTAGCAATAGAGATCATTCTAAGGATAAAGGTAAGGGTCATTATAAGAAAAGAAGAGATAGCTCTCTACATGACCATCAATGTAGAAAAAAACCCTCCTTTCAACATTTTCATCGGAGTCCCCCAATATAAGGGGAAATGCTTTTAGAATACATGTAGACTTTCTAGCAGGGCCTATAGTCCTAATGAGAATCAAGAACTTCCTGAACCTCATACATTTTATCTATCATTACCTAGGGTGGATGAGAGAGAGAATTCCCCTCATCTGATCTCAACCACATTAATTTCAGCCCCGGCGACCACCTGCTTCCCGAGTTATAGGCCCCAGTATGGGGTGCCGGTATCCCCTGTGCTTTTAAATCTCCCACGTCACGTGACGCGGAGAATTTAAACATTGCAGAGATACCGGCACCCCATACCGGTGTTGTTAAAGATAGAGCCTGAGACATATTGGGGTGTTCCTGATAAATAAGAGATAAACCAATTTAAAGCATGTGGTCTATTACCAGAGTACTGAAACTTGTTTAACATAATAGTGTGGTCAACAATATCACGGTCATAAGATTTAATATGATGTCGTAGATGAGAACTATAACAATTTTATTTACATTTACAACACAAACATTTAGCGGAAATCTTCACCGATTCATCTATAAATTATGTGTACATTTAAATGGGTTTATACTTATTCTTTTTGCAGCTTTTAAGCTATGAATGTTCTTCCAGAACTTATTCCACCAACTTAAAGCAGGCAGAAGACATGGTCTGGGTCAGTGGTGCTGCTACTACCACTTAATGAAAAGGGCCTTAAATTTAAATAAACTAATTTTAATGTAAGACATTAACCGTGTCTTCCGGAGCTGCATTGTGTTTAACAGCCAACCAGAAACTTAGTAAGTACTGTACAGCGGTAACTGGAAGGCATGTTGAGGTGCCAGAAGACATTGTCGATTTAGTGAATATTTACCCAAGTGTGTATTTGTAATGGATATTAGTGTATGATCAACTATTTATGGTAACACAGTAAACATTGTTAGTACTAACATTATTAGATAATGTTTTGAAGAATTTGCTTTATGAAATGGATACAGTGACAATCTTATAAAGTAAATGAATGTGTGGGTATAGTAGATTAGTTTGTTTCTGAGCTGTACACCTTATTAGCTGTACAATTCAATACTGTGTAAGACTAAAGTTGTAAGCATTAATACAAAAAGACATCCATGTGGCACTGCTACTGTAGCTGG
This sequence comes from Ascaphus truei, assembly GCF_040206685.1. Classification (NCBI taxonomy): domain Eukaryota; kingdom Metazoa; phylum Chordata; class Amphibia; order Anura; family Ascaphidae; genus Ascaphus; species Ascaphus truei. The sequence continues at coordinate 237,707,488 of NC_134484.1, read as the reverse complement.
AACATGGCACTTTGGTACAGACTGTGAAAGAGCATGCTAGTGGGGATTACACGAGCCGTAAGTTGCCAGACCCATGATGGGTTTTATGACTAACGTCATTTCCTCAGAGGGGGGACTCGTGGAAGGAGAGATGTGAAACTTCGAGTCCGCTGCATAAAAGACCTTTCTTTGCAATTTGACTTTTCGTGCTTTTTAAAAAAAAAAAATACTCGATTAAGTGAAAATGGGGCAAATTGAAAGCGAAAATGTGATTTAAATTTACAAACAAAAAACTTATATCGAAAAAACGACATATTGGAGACTTAGGAGAAATTGTGTGAATTGCGTACGGTTTTTGAAAAAAAAAAAGAATATTTGATCGAACTTTCGTGGGTTTGTGAATAATTGGTCAATCAAATGCAATCATCCCCATTACCCTTTCTTACCCGCTGTAAGTGATGTCATATTGGTCTTTTGACGCTTACATATTTGACTATAAAATGCCCAGTCGTTTGAGGTGTTTACATCTGGATAGGATGATTTAAAGTATTAACCAGATAAATCTGTCCTTCTCTATATACTAGGCAAATCTACTTTAGTTTAGAGCCTTAACTGACTTCACCTGGTAATTTCATATTCTGGAGCTGAATGGCATCTGTATTAATAGAATATGTGGTCATTGTTGTATTGTCAGTGTGTGACGTTGATGGTGCTTTATGTAGTATATAAATGCTTGCTAAACAGGTCAGCTTTGTATTATTTCACAGTGATTGCTGGACAGCAGCATAATTATGTGTCTAAGGTGAATTTTCTCTGTGCCAAACATCAGAAACAATTTACTGTATTTAAGAGGAACGTTCATATCAACAAATCCAGCAAATAATTTATACAGTTTGATTAAGCCCTTTGGGGCTTGAGGATCAGAAGCACATTTGAGTACGTTGCCAGCCCCTTAAGCTCTGAAGAGATTAGTGAGAAGTAACTGAAATACTGAGGGAAATAGTTTGTCAGAAAATAAATATTGACTGTCATATTGTCCTTGGTGAAACTATAGCACACTTGAGAGGTACATGCATAGCTGCTTCTATGCATCTATATGTCCTGCACAAGGGCAGCCCGTAAGGGTGCATTAAATCTCTTCTCTATGATGAGAGACATTTATCAAAGTCCTTTGATTGTAACACAGGGATATTTAACAGAACCAGATTTAACAAAGACAAATTCAGTTGCTCTCACAGGTGAGCTGGAATAAGTTGTCTAATAAAAGAATATATTGTTCCTGGAGGCTTTTACAGAGTAACGAAAGCTAATTCTTTATTCTATCTGAACACAAATCATAGAAAAGTGTGCATTTGGTATTAGTATTAGTTATTAGACCAGGTTGTTGCATGCATGTGTACACAATATGTATGAAATAATTTATGATTTACAGCCTTGCACATGCTAATACACCATATTATTTTCACCCTATAAGTGCATCTTAATTTAAAACATTGAATACTTCCAAGAGTTGTTAATATGGCTATGATATTCCTCGTAACAAGTTAAATTGGTTCCTGTCTTGGCTGTGGCAAAGGAGCACAGCCACATAATGTGTTACAGTATGTACCCTTATTATGTGACTGTAACAGGGAATTAACTCTGTCTCTGAAAACAATTAACTAGTCTCCACCTGGTTAAGCAGACCAGTGTAAAAGCTGCCTGTTGTGAACTATCTAGGAGACTCTTGAGCACAAAGGATGACTGTGTGCTAATTTCAAGACAAGGGAACAGACCTCTCTTCCACAGTGCAGCAAACCCAGTAACCTACCAGATGCTGGCCCCTCAATGAACACCCACCCAGACCCAGAGTCTCACCCGAAGGGCCACCTGCTTTGAGGTACCTATTGAGACGTTGCGGTGATAAGCTGGTAAAGGGCTTTTTCTCCCAGCCAAGCAGATAGGGACTGGAGAAGTGAGTTAGCCCTTACACTGGGATAGGCAATTTGTGTACTTGTTTATTTTTGTATGCTGTGCATTGTTTAAAGGGACAGTCTAAATAAAGCCATGTTTTAATTTCCCGCAAAACTGTCTCCCTGTGTGTACCTCTGCACATGTCCCTTACAGTGATATTATGCGGAAACCTTTTTTATATGAGCAGCAATGAAAAAACCCTCAGCTTCCCCTCGTCTCTGGTTCTGGATCTAGTTCACCAATTGAAGAGTTCATTTTTCTGTCTTGTACAGGAGCCATATGTATAGGCTCCTATGTCAGTAGATCCATGACTAGCTGTGATAAATACTGTGAGGATGAGAATGAAAGAGAACTGAACACATGGAGGGTCATAATGAGTCTTAATGTCCGAATATGGACACTACACGTCTAGAGATATTTTCTCACAGAGAACAGCTCCCATAGTTTATACTGGAATGTTTCAATGCAAAGGCTTGGGGCCATGAAAGGAATTCATGTTTTAAATCTATAAATATGCATGTTAGTCTAATAGGATTCTATGGAGAAAAAGTCCCAGAAGGTTTATGAATGGAAATGTAGTTACAGTACATTATGTACAGTATCACTTTGGGAATTTCCTGTGTGCTTGAATAATTGATAATTGCCTCACGTACCTGTAACTGTGAGTATTTGTGTCTTCTACTGAGTTAGAAACATAAAGATCTTGACTTGTCTTTGAAGGGTTGCTTTTGGCTATGAAGAACTGTCATATACATGTAACAGTGTTTCCCCCACCCTATGGGAGATTCTGCCATTACAGCATGTGGGATGCATGCTACTGTACCTGTTGGTAAGCAGGAGGGCTGAGTCGTCCGCCGATGTTTGTGGGGACAGCATGGTTCTCTAGCAGTGCAGCACCTCCATCTGTCGCAGGCTCCAGATGTATGGAGGAGCTCTCCTACGATAGAAACAATCCCCCTCCTTCCCCAGTAAGATCACACACCAGACAGGAGGTATATGATTCAGGAACGGTTTATTCTATTCAGCTAAATGCAGTCACAGCAGGCAATGCCTTATGCAGTCTCTGGTGTTGCATCCAGCTGTAGGATGGTCCCCGGACCTGCACTATGTCAAGGGCCCCAGCAGTAGTCCTTGCTCTACACTCACTCTCTCCCAAGGGGAAGAGGAACAGGGAAGGCCAGTATTCAGGCAACCTGTGTGACCTGCCTCTCTCAAGTGGGGAGAGGCACTGACTACATTTTGGCGGCACTCCCCTTAAGTACAGCTAGGAGGAGGGCACCAGATCTGACCCAGGATTGGGTGAACCCAGGCCTGGTTCCACCTCCCCCCTGTCACTCAAGGGGACGGCTAGGAGTGGGGAAAACCCTTGATAACTACTGGCAGGCCTGCTCTTACCAGGGTTTATTGCCAGTGAGGGCAGACGGGTAGCCAAGAACCAGTTCTGGCTACATAAACTATCTACAGTATCTCCAGCTGGAAAAATTGTATGGCTATGAAGTATAGTGTACTGTTGGTCTCCTGGTGCAAAATGTAAATGTTATTAAAACTGTAAATGTAATACTTAGTAGAAAACTTGACATGCATAATTCTTAAAAGGAATGGTGTAGTAAAGCTTTTCATGTTTTGACAACAACAGATTTAGCTATAGAAACTACATACTTTTTTTCTTTTGAGCAGAGATATAATATTTCCTTTGAGGACATGTATCTCTGCATCATACATTTTCTTTTCTTACATTGGTGGTATTAAGTGTCAAATTGAAAGTAAAGTAACAAGGGTCAAAGATTTAGACTGACAAGCATTGGGTGAAGCTTTGGTCAATTTCTGGGGCATCTTTTTGTTCGCTTGCTTGCTTAATTATTTCAATAACAACTCAAATGTGAATATTTACTAGTGACGTACTGTATGTAGATAAATAAATCATCAGATTTTTTTAACGTGTTATAAGAAATGTTTTACTTTCCATTGTATGAACAATTAACGTTGTTCCAAATATAGTGTCATCAATATTCAAAAGCCACACTTTTTCTCTCTCTTTTTAGCCAGACCCTGCTGGCAGAGATATTGCAATACTTCCATTTCTGGAGCACTGTGAGAATACACACATGACCATTTGGCTTGGAATCGTCTATGCCTACAAAGGGCTTCTTATGGTGAGCCATGCTTTAGTATAAACAATTGCATTTTTGTTGCATACTAATGAAAAAACATGTTTGCAAATAAGCTGAAAATAAGCCTTATTCGGCTTCCTTTTCTTTGGAAGACACAATTGACGTAGTGACTAAAAGTGGAGAATATTTAGGTCAATAGTATTTTGTTGGGTTTTGATCAATTACTTCCTTATATTGTAATCACTATTGCATCCAGATGTTGTTTGTTCGCATGTACTCTACAGTCATTGGAATAGGGGGTTGAGTCTTTGTAAATGAATACTGATATTATTTATTGATACGTTGGTATGCAAACATCCCCTGTTTATCCGTGGAATAAAAAGACAACTCCTAAACTATATGACTTACCTTTCTTCAAACTGAAGTACTTTTTGACAGAGAAATAATGAGACTGACAGTCTCAAACTAGTGCTTCACAACCTGCAGCAACATCTTCATAGATATACTGTAATCCAGGTACATATATCCAGCTTTAAAATATGAACATGAACTTGATCATTACCAGTCCTAGTGCTTTAGTGAGGATAGTATTTACTGACAGATAATGTGATAAATGGTACCCCTTTAATAAGATAAACAAATGTTCAAGGGATAAATCTTTTTGAAATCTGAGAGGGGTAATGTCAATGTTGAACAATTAGCCGGAAAGTGTGTAAACGAGTGGCGGGTGAATATGCTGCATCCTGGTTGTATGCAGACCCTCCCCACTTCACTCACTCCTAAGGCTAATATATGTATAGCCCCCTCCGTTTGTAGACAGGTAACAATAATGTCAGCATTGAAGACAGTCAATACTCACAGCACAGATGAACGATCCAAGTCCCAGAAGATGCGTGCGTCTCCGGATACAAGAAGCAGGTAAGGAGCCCGAACCACCAGGCAGAAGAGAGCACAGCTAATGAAAAAGCAGATACCGGAGTGAAGTGCCAATAAAAAGGTAAAATGTATTCTTTGCAGGGAATCATCAACAGCACAGGCATTGAACAGGAATGATCCTCTTACGCGTTTCGCTCTATTGGTGCGCTTTATCACAGATCTTTGTTGTGCTGTTGATGATTCCCTGCAAAGAATAAATCTTACCTTTTTATCTGCACTTCACTCTGGTAACCGCTTTTTTCACGAACTGTGCTCTCTTCTGCCTGGTTGTGCGAGCTCCTTACCTGAAGTACACTTTGATTCTTTATTGAAGTATGGAGGAGTGTATGCCTTTATAACTCACATAGACAATAACTTTATTGAAGTATGGAGGAGTGTATACCTTTATAACTCACATAGACAATAACTTTATTGAAGTATGGAGGAGTGTATGCCTTTATAACTCACATAGACAATAACTTTATTGAAGAATGGAAGGATTGTATGTCTTTGTAACTCTCAAAGATGTATGCATTTTATGTAACAGTTTGGTTTTGGAACAGGATGCTAACTGGTTAGTGGAGGTTTTGTGAAAAACAAAATATAAACCAAGAAACAGAAAGGGAAGATTAACAATGTACGAAAATAAACAAATTAACAGAATCGTGGATGAAAGGGGATTTTAGAGCTATAATGTAACACATGAAATGGTGAGCAGATATTGTTATTATTATACGTGTTTCAAAAAGGCTTTATTTTGAGTAAGATATACATGTACACATGTATCTGTCTTTGCAGCGGATGAATCCAGTTTGAATCTTCTGAAGTTAATACAGTTTTATTCCTACAGTATGTTATGCAAACGGCTTTTCATATCCAGCCTAAAAGGGATAGAGATGAGAAGGGCATCCCTGGCAGTCATGCTTGATTATGATACAAATACAAAAATAATGTCCCCGGCGCAAACAATGATGATCACAATACCATATCAAAAGACAGTCCTGGATGGAGTGACAGTCCTGATAGTGGTGTAATACACCAACAGATGTAATGAGGTAGATTTTCTTCCAGGTGTGATTTCCCAGATGATGTCTGTAATTACAAATAAAAACAAAAACACACCATTGCGCAGTGTATAGACTACAATACCCTAACCAGGAGAAGAATATCCCTACTTACAAGATAGACTCTTGTTGATTCATGGGAGAGAATCTGTTCCAGGCTCCTTTCTTCTTCACCTTGATGTCCACGGACCCCACGTGGTTCCCAAGATGGCCCTCTTCACCCTGATCGGCATCCTCGCAGGAGCAGCATGCACCGCAGCAGCCGTAGGTAGAGAAAAATAAAGACAGCCTAGTGTACTCCGCATAAAACTTTATTAACAATGATAAAAAGCAGCAATGTTTACACTCACAATATGCAAGGGCAAACGTGCCACTCAAGGATGCCGTCCGCAGCTTGTATCCAGCACAGTGGGGATGAGGTCCACGAGGTCACGCGCCGACTGATGACGTCAGTGGCGCAGCACCAGTTGCTTTCCCCAACACCAAATGGTACACAGCGGGTGACGGCTGATGTGCACTGTACTAGGCTCCTCCTCCCTACGCGTTTCGTGACAATGCGTCACTTCCTCCTGGGTTGTGGGAGCCCAGTACTCTAGTTCCTTAAGTACAGGCAAAATAGCTAATATTCGCCCACAAATGGGCGGAGGTGTTGCATAACAATTAGTAGAGTGATTACGGAACAGAAAACAGCTCACTCCTTGTGCTATGCTGTTGGGGTCAAACTGGTCCTAACTGTCACTCATACCATTTAGGGGGGGGGGGGGGTGGTTGTGATGAACTCCTCTTACTATAAAGAGGAGTCATCAAGAATTCTCAGTGATCCAACCACATATCGGAAACTGGAAGGCAATCCAACCAATCTCTTTAAAGAAGAACTGTTGGTACATTTAGGACAAGGATTTCAGGATGAAATTATTACCAAACAGGAACTGGAATTCCTCACTATAGAACAACCGAGGATTCCAGTGTTCTATTTCATCCCGAAAATCCATAAAAACCTAACCCAGCCCCCAGGTAGACCAATAATATCCGGGATACGGTCCCTCACCTCAAACCTATCTCAGTTTTTAGATTTTCTTTTGCAGAAATACGTTAAACAGGTTATTTAAGAGACACGTCGCACTTACTCACGACAATACAGGAGCTAAAATGGTCCGAAGAGTGTTGTTGGGTCACGTGCGACGTAGTCTCACTATATACAGTAATAGACCACAAGATGGGACTTGAAGCAATTAGGAGGGTTTTAGATAAAGATAATTCTGTGGATGAAAAATTAAGGTTATTCATTTTGGACGGGATCAGGTTTATCCTGACCCATAACTATTTCAGTCATGATTGTGACTTTTACCTCCAGACATGCGGCACTGCGATGGGCACCAGGTTTGCTCCAAGATATGCGAATTTTTTCATGTCCATATGGGAGGAGGATAACATATGGACCTCCAACCCATTTGGTGCAAACCTGGTGCTTTGGAAGAGATACATCGATGATGTGCTGTGTGTCTGGAGGGGGTCCCTAAATGAACTTGAATCATTCAAGCAATATCTTAATATTAATAATTTGAACTTGCGGTTTACATTCAACCAAAGTAAATCCAGTATCAACTTCCTTGACCTCTCTCTATACATAGAAAATAACACCATCCAGACGAAAACATATAATAAAGATGTGGACGCCAATACATTTTTATTGGCGTCAAGTCGTGGACATCAAGGTGAAGAAGAAAGGAGCCTGGAACAGATTCTCTCCCATGAATCAACAAGAGTCTATCTTGTAAGTAGGGATATTCTTCTCCTGGTTAGGGTATTGTAGTCTATACACTGCGCAATGGTGTGTTTTTGTTTTTATTTGTAATTACAGACATCATCTGGGAAATCACACCTGGAAGAAAATCTACCTCATTACATCTGTTGGTGTATTTCTCCACTATCAGGACTGTCACTCCATCCAGGACTGTCTTTTGATATGGTATTGTGATCATCATTGTTTGCGCCGGGGACATTATTTTTGTATTTGTATTGTTAATTGGATTTGAACGGTCTATTGTTTACTGCCCCCTTGGCTGCATTTGTATCTACACGTATTTCATTTGGGTTTGGTGTAATCACTCAAATTCACAATATTCCACTTGGATCAAGCGCTGATAGAGAGTTTTTTAGTTAGTTTGTAGTCTATGCTTGATTATGAACATAAATTTACCAGCAGCACCCATTCATATAGAAACACCACTGTATGATATGGACCAGTGCATAATATATTACACTACTCAGGAGTCATATTTTACTTCAGATTGATTCCTCTTTCCACAGAAAGGCATAAGCTTTTTAGGCTCCATGTTAAAATGGATTAGATGCAAAAGGTGACACTGTGTGCTTATTTGCATGTCATTACCCAGAATCCCTGGCGGCAGTGGAAGCATTGTATGCTAAGAGATAATGAAGAAAGACAGGGTGCAGACCTGTCTGAGACATGGGAATGTGCTCACAAGTGATATTTTTATTTGCTATTTACATAGAAAAATATATACTTATGTCTTTGGTATGATATACATAATACTGACAGAGCTATAAATAATCATGCAAACATTATGCAATATATCAAATAATAGTCATACTATAGTAGAAATGTATGGTTTCTATTGTATAGGCTCAGACAATTTTGTTTTATATATTTGCATAAAATATGTTTGTTTTTTTAAATGTGTACACTATAATTGCCTCTATGAAAAACTCTCACGTTCAGCCCTTAAAAAAGGTACCACAACTTACAATCAGTAGCGGACTTACATTTCTGCTGCTCAGGAGCGGCCCTCCACCCCTGCGTCTTCTCGCGGGGGCATGTGATGCTGCATGGTCATGGCAACGCGTCGTCATGTGATGCCGCGATGTCATAGCATCATGGGACGTTGTGGCGTCATTTGACATCGGGTCGCAATGACAACAACGCTACAGGAGGGGGCCGCTCCGGAAAAGGTAAGGCTCTCTAACACACACACACATTTTCTCCCATAAAATCAACGCACTCAAATAAATTGCTGCTATAGCCTACTCAGCCTAATGTGAAATCTGCCCCTGCTTACAATGAATATGTCAGCTAGAGGAAACCCATAATAAACCAACTGGTCTCTGTTTTCTTTCTTCTTTCTTTTAACCAGTTGTTTGGTTGCTTTTTGGCATGGGAGACGCGCAACGTAAGCATACCAGCACTGAATGACAGCAAGTATATAGGAATGAGCGTGTACAACGTGGGGATCATGTGTATAATAGGAGCGGCGGTCTCCTTTCTTACCAGAGACCAACCTAATGTCCAGTTCTGCATTGTGGCTTTAGTTATCATATTTTGCAGTACCATTACACTCTGTCTGGTTTTTGTGCCAAAGGTAAGTTACTTACTTCAGTCTTTTTGTACACTGACCAAAGAATGCCATAATAAAAGATCCAGCAAGATTACTTGTGAAAATACTGTTATACCCCAGGAGAAATGTCCTTGCAATTAATTAAGATACTAATCCAGTGGATGCAGGAATGCGATATTGTATTTAACTAAAAGCAGGTCAATAAGTTTGGAATCCATTAATACATTCGACTATGGTATAGATCTGGAATGGTAACCGTTTCTTGTTTTTACGTTCAAGTGGTAAAATGAAATCAATGGTGTTTATTATCCTCCATCAATTAATCATAATGTGATTCAGTTATATTTGAAATCTTCCATTTGCCACTGTTGCCTTGTAGTATTTTCACTTCTAAATCACAAGTTAATGTCTATTTTCTAGACATTCAGTACTGTATTTGGCTTAACAATGTAAGAATCAGCATAGTGGATATCATTATTATGCTACCTGCACCATGGTTGCATGCTCCATTGCAAAGTTCCCTCCACTCAAGATGTGTCCTAATGTGTTTCCTGCGTATGTGCTTTCTGTCAGGTACTAACTATCTTAAAATAAAAAAAATTAAAATCTGATCAGAATGCCATAAATATAAACAGATTCTGATGTTGATAAATTACCATTTGCATACTCTACCGCTATTTAATTATATGTTGTATTCCAAGTTGGCTACAACATATGCATGATGTCATCATTTACTGGCGTTAAGTTATTAATTTTCTCACTCTTTAAAGTACGGTATAGTCACATGACATTTTTTTTAGAGAGCCAATCATGATAATTGTGGCTCATTGCAATTTCTACATTAGCTTAGCCAAATTTACTGTACAAGTAGGTTGAAAAGGAAAATACCTTTATTCTTACATGGTAAAATAATGATATTTGATGTCATGTTAAGGCAATGTACGGTATTGCCAAATGCATATCAAACTACTAAGAATAGGCAGGTTCAATGCTATATCGAAATATGAACTTCGCAAACGTTTACATTTTCACATTGTTTAAAATATTGCCGTTTACTTTGATGCCAGAATCCCACTTCTTGGTCATTGGTCATAGTCAAATCTATAATTTTCATAATGTGAGATACAGTAGTGTTTCCAGCACTTATGATTTTAATGCCAACACAACAATTGGTGATACTGTGTTAAGCATCGTATTTCTATTTCCCTCCCTAAGCCTATCTCCTTATCTGTCGTTTTCTCGCTCTTATCTCTTTCTGTTATTTTCCTTCTGTATTCTTTCTGAACAAGGCTGTTTGTGGATTACACATTTTGCAAGAGGATTATCATGGGGTTTTGTAGTTAATAGTAGCTTCATAAACGAAGTGGACTTAATGTGCAAAAGCACACATGTCCTGCCCAGCTGTTTTTACACACAAGACGTTCTTGTTAGGGAGATGTTGATTCCTATCTTTCTGTATGCCTTTCTTTATGTTGGCTTGTTGTCTCTCATATGGAAGACTGATAACTGCCCATAACAGTGAAGATTAATTAGTAACGCTTCCTATTCATTAAGCAGCACTCATCTAATAAAACCAAATCAATGTTCCACTAATTTACATGGTGAACTAGCACAGCTGTGAGTCTAGGATGGCACTGGCATCTGACTAATGAGCACAAATGTTTTAAATAGACTCACCCGTGCTTCACAATCTGCAGACAGCCTATTTAACATATATGGCACCACCAGCAATAATCAGCTGTACATGGAAAGCAACAATATTTGTCAAGGATGTACAAGGGTATAGGAATATGTCCTTCCACGTTCAATATATTGTTCTCTAGGAATTTTAGTTTGCATAAAATATATTAAAAAATGAAGTCACATAAGAAACCATGGCGCAGATACATCAAGCAGTTTAAGGAAAACTGGAGCTATTATCTCCAAAAACTGGCATGGAAGTTGACCAAAAATGTACACATTTGTAGAGATAACACCTCCAGTTTTCCTTACCACTACTTGATGTATCTGGGCCCATGTGTCTCTCTTGGGTGTCTTATTGGCCTTTTTCAACGAAGCAGGCAATTAAGATATTTAAGATAGGAGAGCCAACCACATTGCAGAAGACACCACCACCAATCTGTAAGGAGTCGGAACCCAACGCACCGGGGAGGAAAATGACAAATTCATTTTCCATACTTTGTTGCAAATGTATATCTATATATGTTACAAAAAATTAAAACACTAGAGCCATTTTTTAAGGTTTCATTTCTAGGCTTACATTAGCTATTTTTGTCTATTTGGCCTGTATTTTACCCTCACATTTACAAATCCTACATCAACAAGGAAGTGAGTTTAGCTTTTGGATTCTTGCTAAATTAGATTAGGTAAAGTTTGGTTTCTTTCCTCTGACACAATCAACCACATTCAATATTTTTAAAGAGACATTTTTCAGACACAGTGCCTGCCCCGTGGAGCTTACAATCTATGTTTTTGGTGCCTGAGGTACAGGGAGATAAAGTGACTTGCCCAAGGTCACAAGGAGCCGACACTGGGAATTGGACCAGGTTCCCCTACTTCAAACTCAGTGCCTGTCAGTGTTTTTACTCACTGAGCAACTCCTCCCTACAACAATGGGACAAAGAAGTGCAGGGATGTGCAAACTTTTCTGTTTGTGCTCCCCCTCTCCCACCCTCTCTCCTCTCCCCTCCCCCCTCCTCCCTGGCTTCGGCGGCATCATATGACATAATGTGCCATTGCATTGCCATTTAACCCCGCAGCGTCATTTGTTGGCACGATGTCATGGTGACACGTCGCCGAAGAGCCAGCTGTGAGCAGGTAAGATAAGTTTCAGAGGTCTCACGCCTCCCCCGGCATTTAATTTAAATGCCTTGGGGAAGATTGCGGGGCCTCTGCAACCACCGCGTCCCCCCAGTTTGCACACCCTTCAAGTAGTGTATACTCAACAGCTCCAAATCCATCTATTCGATACAACACACTATTGCCTGCATTCACTACGCTCCAATTAGAGCGATTCAAGTTCAATACTGTGTTAGCTAGCATTAACTTCCAGTAAATGACAGTGAACGTGTGCTCCAATGTGAGCTCTGTGGATCTCCCCACAAGTGTGGTCCATTGTAGGTATGATGTCATATAATTTTTAGCAGTAATCTATTTATTTGTATATATCTCATATGAAAGTATGTTATGTCACCATCAGGCAACAACAAAAATGGAAAATAATGTCATACCTTCAATTTCTATAGTTAATTACCATGAGGACAAATCCTGATGGAGCAACTCAAAACAGGAGATTCCAGTTCACGCACAATCAAAAAAAAGAAGACTCAAAGACGTCAACGTCCGTCACCAGCGTGAATCAGGCCAGCACTTCCCGGTTAGAAGGACTGCAGTCAGAGAATCATCGTTTAAGAATGAAAATAACAGAGGTACTTCACCTGCATTAATACAAAAAGAATTATACATTTTAATCAACACATGGTTAAATGTGACATTTTATTCTGCAAAATAACACATTTAGACAAAGCCTTCGCAGTCATCATTGCTGCTAACGTCTATATCCCTAGGGGTACTTATTAATTAGGTTTACTATATCCCACATGCGGATGCTAGATAATGCACAAGGATTTTATTTATTTCTGGTATTCAATGGACCATGTTTCTTGAAATCCAATCTAAAATAATTGTGTTTATTGACAGCCTGTCAATGTATCTGCTCAGAATCACTCAATATTAATTACCATGGCTACACAACAAAAAAATCAACCTCAATCATAGTTAACAGGTCCAAATTCACTAAGCGGTTTTTAATAAGTGTTGCCATGTTAACTTGAATAGGAATAGATAAAAAACAATAAACTACGCAACAAATGTGTAAAATTGTGATGTTAAAACTAATAGTGAGTGCATATAACAACCTGATGGTTTGATATAGTAAAAGGTGCACTAATAAGGTTTTAAGGGAACACAAACTTGTATTCCTGAAAGTGTTAAAGCAATAATATATATAATAAAAATAAAATACAAAAACCTTTAACAATCAAGGAGAGTCTGCAGCTTGTTAGAATGGATTACCCAATCATCACACGCAGCACATGTAAAAGAGAAAAACACAAAGCGCACGACTCTCATAGCGTAAAAAAAGTAATTATATTGTGACAATAATAAAGTGTAAATAATTGCACGTACAAGAAAGACTAATCATATAAGCAGGGCATGTTTAGGGTACTTGTTACCACTCTGGAAGATGGGAACTTGCTTCGCTCCTTCAACATTCACTGCTCCTTCTCCAGAATATTAAATAGCAGCAGGGGTAGCCAAACAACGTTAACAAGTATTGTCCGTAACACAGGACCCAATAAAGGTTATGTTGAAGAGACAAATGGAAACAAATCTCTCCTGCTCCGTCCGATCCGCTTCAGCTCAAAGCCCGTCAGGGAACAGCAAAGCTTCCGATTCGCCACACTCACAGACCAGGACTCTGAACTAAGTAGTTTGCTACGAAACATGTACATTAGGATTGTTTATACTACATTGGACACTCTCCTGCAATACTACCAGCGTCTTTGATCCTGCTTGCGCTACCCACGGGACTTTCGTTTACTTCACTGATCACTGAGGGGCCCGTTGTGGACCTGCGGCGTGTTGAGGTGACGTCAGAGTCCTGGTCTGTGAGTGTGGCGAGTCGGATGCTTAGCTGTTCCCTGACGGGCTTTGAGCTGAAGCGGATCGGACGGAGCAGTATAGATTTGTTTCCATTTGTCTCCTCAATATAACCTTTATTGGGTCCTGTGTTACGGACAATACTTGCTAGCGTTGTTTGGCTAAACCTGCTGCTATTTAATATACTGGGTCAGGAGCAGTTTATGCTGAAGGAGCCTCAAGAAGCAAGTCCCCATCTTCCAGAGTGGTAACAAGTACCCTAAACATGCCCTGCTTAAATGATTAGTCTTTCTTGTACGTGCAATCATTTACACTTTATTATTGTCACAATATAATTACTTTTATACGCTATGAGAGTCGTGCGCTTTGTGCTTTTTCGCTTTTGAATAGGAATAGACATTATTTACCCTGAATTGACTCCAAATTAACAAAGCTAATAAGTATGCAGAAATACTGCATCTGCTATGAAAAAAGTTTTTTGAATATAGCTAACGGCATAATGAGGTTAACAAAAGTTTTCAAAATAGCTCCAATTATGTGTGATAATTGCACCTAACATGTTCATATGCAAAACAATGTCTTGTTAACTGGAAAACTCATGTTAACTTACACAGTTATTTATTAAGGTGCGATACTGCTGATTTCAGGAAAATCAAGGACAGTTTTCCCTCAATCATGCAGCTCAGTGAATAAGGCGCATAAAGTCATACTGATAATGGCATGTTATCTTATTAATGCAGACATTTTAGGATTTATTATTCTCACCTTCTCTTCCTACTTGTAGATATTACAAATATTTATAATTCTTTGACATTTTGAGTATTTTTTGCTTGTGTTTTTTTGGTTAATGTGTCACTATAATCAAGTGTATATGTCGCTATAGCATAAGTGATGATACACGAAGACTGTTTAGCATTTATTGATTTTGATTTGGAAGCATAGCTTTTATTAAATAAGTGATAATTTTGTGAATCCAGGGCTAATATATCTACTTGAACTACGCACATTTTTCAATTATGCCAAACTATGTATGAAAAATAACATATCCTATAAAAATTTCCCTTGTTTAACTGCTTCGGGTATCTGGGATGAGTTTGATTTAGGCTGTACCTCATTGTCATGTAATTAAAAAATACCAGAAGTTAAAAATAACACAAAAAGGATAAAACTAGAGTAACGTTGTGCTATTTGATTTAGTGAATACAGCGTTCATTTTTTCATGTTATATAGGCCAACACTGTTTCGTGGATCTGGGCCACAGTATCTCAGCTCCGGCATTTCCATTAGAAAATGTGATACGCATATGAAATGAGAATTTAGCCACAGATTGATTCTGTACACATGTCCCTTAAGTAATTTGTACGCAGTGAAATCAGATTTGTTTGTTTATTTATTTTGGGGAATAAAATAATTAGTGGTCCTGATCCATTCCTCTGTTTAGCTCAAGTTAGATGTTAGAAACAGGTTCCTGGAAAGCATATTAGTATGCCACTGTTGCGTCCCAATGTAAGGACACTAAACACACACTCTACTGAAGGGAAAAATACAGTTCTGTCATTGTGGTTGCTAATTACAGTATGTTTCAGCTAGTGTATGTTAACAAAGAAAAACCTAGCGCGAAAAAGCTTTTTTTAAACTTTCGCACAGGCAATAAATGTGGAAAAGCTTTGAATGTATCCTTCTAATGCATAACTCTTGTTATTATTTCAGGCCTACTGTATGCTTTGTTAAAAAATAGCTTAACCTCTGGAGTGCTCCATGCCATATCTACCATGGTATGAGGTCTGGCACTCCAGGGTCTTCTACATCATGGAATTTTTGCTAGTTTTCTGAATGAGATCTTACCAGACGAGGAACAGAATCATAGTTACATAGTTACATATAATTACATAGTAGATGAGGTTGAAAAAAGACATAGGTCCATCAAGTTCAACCTATGCTACATTTAGACAACAGATACTTTATCCTATATCTATACTTACTTATTGATCCAGAGGAAGGCAAACAAAAAACCCCAGTGTCATATCATCCAATGATATCTCATAAGGGGAAAAATAAATTCCTTCCTGACTCCAAGAATTGGCAATCGGATCAACATCCTTCCCATGTATACTTATTTGGTATATCCCTGTATACCTTTCCCATCTAAAAAGATGTCCAACCTTTTTTTGAACAAATCTATTGTATCTGCCATCACAGTCTCCATGGGCAATGAATTCCACATTTTAACTGCCCTTACTGTAAAGAACCCTTTCCTTTGTTGCTGGTGGAAATTTCCTTTCCTCCAACCTTAAGGGATGGCCCTGAGTCCTTTGTACTGCCCGGGGGATGAATACTTCTTTTGAAAGCTCCTTGTATTGGCCCTGAATATATTTGTATATAGTTATCATATCCCCTCTTAGACGCCTCTTTTCTTTTTTTTTTGTTTCAATTTTTTTTATTAG
Source organism: Ascaphus truei (assembly GCF_040206685.1). Lineage (NCBI taxonomy): Eukaryota > Metazoa > Chordata > Amphibia > Anura > Ascaphidae > Ascaphus > Ascaphus truei. Next base: position 237,691,004 of record NC_134484.1, on the reverse strand, counting down.
GCATTAGTACATTTCACAAACTTTCAGGTACATAGAATAAATTTCTTTGGCCTAATACGTGTTTTTTCACTTTTGGTTGGTGTTGGGGGTAAAGCCTCAACGTCCCCCTGACCCTGAGGGGTCTGACGGGGTGATGTGAGTATGGAAACAGAAAAGGGAAAGATGGGGTAGAGAGGGTAGACCTCTCCTCTCCTCGACCTCCACAGCTAGGGTCCTTGTCCTATCATATTTTCTGAGGTGCTTCAACGCTGGAGTGCCATATGAGTCAGACATGAGTCCCACCTTTTATAGAAGGAGGTAGTGGACCTTTTCAAAAAGGCTGACAATCTCTCCATTTCCATTACCTCTTGCCCCCTCTTTTTTACTGTTTGTTTAGATGGGGGAGACACCTTCTTCCAGGCGGCTGCCACCGCACACCTAGCCGCTGTGAGAATGAAGGAGACTAATTTGCCTGTTGGTCGGTCCAGTGTATCTAAGGGCCTGGCCAACAGGTAGGTCAGCGGGTCAATGGGTATTGTGAGGTCAGTGACCTCTTCTATTAATTTTTGTATGGTTTCCCAGTATTTCTGAATTTCCGGACATGTCCACCAGATATGGGCCATGTCCCCCTTTTGACTGCAACCTCTCCAGCATAGATCGGAAGCCAGGGGGTAGATTTGATTTATTCTAACTGGAGTAAGATACCAGTGAAACAGTATTTTATATATGTTTTCTTTGATTGTGGTACATATAGAAGTTCCTGAGGCGGTTTCCCAAATACTTTCCCAGTCCTCTCGGTCTATAACTACTGTATATTCAATTCTGCTGCCCAATGCAGCATATGTTCATGGGTGGGGGCTTCTGTTGCCCGCTCTAGTTCTGCACAAATTTGCATTATAAGACCTTTCTGGTGGCTTGTTTCTCTACAGAGTCGCTCGAAGCCAGTGAGAGGGGGAAATTCCAACGTTGGGGATAATGTTTGGATAAAGTGCCGCATTTGTAGGTATTTGAAAATGTTCAGCCCTACTATTTCATATTTGGTTTGTAAACTTTGGAAACTCAGGAACTGTCCAAAACTCAGGAGGTCGGCAACTACCTTGATATTTTTTGTTTTAAATTGATCAAATTGTCTGGGCTCACATCCAGGTGGGAATTTTGGATTTTTAAAAATTAGTGTAAGTTGAGAATGAGATGCTGTGAGCTTGAACTTAAATTTGCATTTCGTCCAGGTCTCCCATGTGTGTCTCATCGGGCCTAATTTGAATTTGTAATTCTGAATGTCCTCCCTGTTCAGGGACCAAAGGCAAGCCGGCAGTGAAGGCGTCCCGGCATAGTATGTTTCTATATCTAGCCAGCAATATTGATTTGGATTAGCGTTCCAGACTACTACCTTTCGCAATTGGGCGGCCTGGTAGTATCTTGTGATGTCTGGGACTCCAAGTCCTCCTCTCCCCCTTGAGGCCAGAAGAACTGTTCTGGTAACTCTGGGTTTTTTAGGTCCCCTCCCACTATCATCGATGACAGATATCCCGGGTCAACGCCCTCGAGAACAGTTTGTAGGAATTCTGTTTGATTCTCGTTCGGGGCGTACACATTGATCAGAGCAATTGCCGAGCCCGCTAGGGAGCCATATACCACTAGAAATCTACCCTCTGGGTCCATTGTTGTTTTGACATGATTGAATGGGGTGCCTTGTCTGATTAGGATAGCCACACCCCTCTTTTTACTACTAAATGATGCGAAAAAGCACATTGGGGGGGAGTGGGGGGAGGGAAAGCGTGAGGAGTATTTCAGGTGGAGTATTGCTTTGCGGTTTATATCAGTCATATATTATAGACATTCCATTTGTTCATTCTTTTACAATCAGAGTATAGTCATTACATTTGCTCATTCTTCTACCAACCGCCTTGCCTCCTACCAGTCTAGAATAGTAGGGGGGGCCTCGGTCATGGTGGGAGGGAGGGAATGGGGCAGAGAGGGGGGGAGGGGGGAGGGGGGGTAGTAGGGGGAAGGAAATGAGGAGCATTTCAGATGGTACATTGCTTTGCGGTTTACATCAATCTTATACTCTAAACATTCCATTTGTTCATTTTTATACACTCAGCCTTATATCTTCCTTTTTGGCCTAGTATGTGGGGCCCCGACCTGGGTGGGAGGGGAGGGAGAGGAGGGGGGATGGAGGGGGTGGAGGGAGGGGGGGGAGAACATTTCAGGGGGCATAAATTGTTATCCAATACATAGTGATGCTTCAACAATGATATAATATTTACTAGCTCCAAGACAGTTTATTTTCCAGCTCATCCTCCTAGTGTGGTGATGGGGGAAGCCTCGGTTAAGATGGGGGGGGGAAGAGGGGAGAGAGAGGAAGGGGAGGGGAGCAGGGGGGGGGGAAATGAGAAATGGGTCGGATATGTGGGGGTGGGTAAGAGGAGAGGGAGTGGGTAAGGGGAGGGGGGGAGAAGAGGTGGAGGTGGGGAAGGGGAGATGGAGGTGGGGGGAGGGTAGAGGGGGGGGAGAGGGGGGCGGGATCCCATGACAGGGAAGTGGGTACAGACTTTACAATCTTGTCTCAATGATAATCTGAAGGCATACTGAAACCTTGTGTTGTGCTGCCCGTCAATATTTGGCTGTATAACCCTTAAGCACTTGTAATGGGCGCCAACTGCGCCGGCACAGGCTCTCCTAATTTTCCAACACTTATTAACTGTTTAAACATTGGACCTTTAACACAGTAAAACATTTTTTGTTAACTTGTATACGGGCATAAGGCTTGGGGGGATATTCCAAGGGCTTCTACCGTTGCTGCTTTTGCACTGTCCATTTGTCCCTTTTCAACGAGAGTCTCTCTGGGTGCAGCGGGGGGGATACAGGTAAGGAGTTAACGATTGTATCTGGGGTGGGGGGGGGTCACCGTAACTGCAGAGGAGCATGTTATGACAGTACTTGACTATACCCTTGTGTATCTGTGAGCCCCACTTGCTATACTGTGTTATGGGGGGGGGTAGTACTCACGGTTACCGGCTTGTCCCGCGCTCTATCAGGAGGGGAAGGGGGGAGGGGGGTTGTGGAGTGGAGCCTCAGTATGGAGACTTGATTCCTGTAGTCCCCGCATCTGTGTGCTCGCTCTTCCATTTACCGGGACAAACTGGGAGGGGGGGAGAGAAAGATGCGTGTTTCAGTGCGCCTTGTCCAAGTGGGGCTTGGTTCCTCCACTCCTCTTTTCCATCGGATTGGAACTCGGGATCAGGTACTCCTCCACATCAACGTCGGGGCCTCGGGAGTGCTCGTTCCCTGTAGTGGAGGGGGGCCAATAGCTGGTGGTGACCCGGTGAGGTATAGGATGCCATGCTAGGGATGGTCTCTCTCTGTCTCCTATCCTGGTGTCCCGTGCTCGAGCTCCCAGTTCAAAGTGTGCTCTCTGCAGACGGTTCTTGTCCTCGGTACCCTGGTACTCGGGAGGGGCCGTAGTTGCCTTGAGAGGTAGGTCGTCAGGTTGCAGGGCAGATGGATCTAGTGAAGGTGCAGGTATTAACTTGGGGTTAACTTGGGTATTTGGCCTCTGGGCATTTTATTTGGCCCGTCCCTGCTTTTGTCCCGCCAGTCTCTCAGACGCCCTAACCGGTGGGTCCATCTCGTCCGGTCCTTGAGTTCTGGAGGGAAGCTCGCTCCACTCTGCTGGCGGGTTCAGCCCTAGCGCTTTTGCAAACTGCGCCATGTCTTCTGGGTGCCTGATAGTATGGTATTTGCCATTCCTTTGTACCAGTAATTTAAATGGAAAGCCCCATTTATATTTTACCTCCTTCTCCCGGAGTAATGCTGTGAGTGGTTTCATTTCTTTTCTCCGGTAGACCGTGCGTTTGGATAGGTCATTGTAAATTTGGAGCGGGTCGCCATTGTGTTTAACTGGCTCTTGGGTGCGGCAGGCCTCCATTATCTGCTCCTTTATTGAGTAATATGGAAAATAGCTGAAGCGCTCAAATGCAGGTATATCTCAAAATGATAATAAGCCAGACCACTGTACCAGGGTACTAACAATTGATATAGTACCTATTGTGTCATATAATGGGTACTATCCTCCTGAAGACAGGTGGTGTGTGGTGCAACCCACTCACCACCAGTCTCATTGGCAGGTTCCCCTGAAAAATATGCAAATACTCACATCTTGGTAGGGCAGGCAGGCAGGCTGTGCAGCTACTCAATGCAATACAGGGAAAAGGGAGACCAAAAAGCGCACCAGCACAAACGGAGCAGGAAGAAACCAGGACAAAAAAATGATTAAAAGGGCACTTTAATGTGGCAAAAGACCCATCCAATGCATTTCGAACGTCGCAGCGTTCTTTTTCAAGGATAAAACACAATGTGATAACATCCATTATATACCCTCTTACCTGTGGGCCATTTCGCGCCAAAAATCAGAACCTGATGACGTCATAACAGAGCGACTCAGTGCCGATCTAAGGGCAAAAGGAAGTACCAAAGGCAGTGTGGCCATTTTGGATGTGGGCAAACATAGGAACACAATAACAAAGCTTTATTTACCATTCCAGCAGAACAAAATACATTGCTGCTAACTGGACAAGCATATTTAAACGAAATAAAGCTATATTAAACTAAACTAATGCTTAATAAAGGGTACTATTATATCAAGGAAAAACATGAACAAGGTGGATTAAAAAACTAGCTGTGTTGCAACTAAGTTATATACAAAAAAAAGTTAAAAATAAAAACCTCTAGACATGATTGAAAAAATGTGCAAGAAAAGTAAATTTAAAGACATATTACACATACATACTGCATAACACAGATTGTGTACCTAAATCATAGGAACCAGGGAAATACAACCATTATAAAATATGAAGTATTATCCACAAGATACATCAAAGAACAATTTAAGCTTACATATTAGCATAATATTTGCATGATAAGGCATAGGTTCAAAGGTTATAATGATAAGAATATAATGTCCAATATAATGACAATTGTCTTATTTAATCTGTATTACCAACTAATTACACCATAATACGTCTATCACAAAAATGTTTACAAAAAATGTGTTAGTTGCCAGTCAATGTTCAAGCCCATAGGGAAGCGCGTTTGGAGAGTGAAGATCCAATACGCCTCCCTACGGTCCAGAAGGTTGATATGATCACCTCCTCTAGATTTAGAAATAACTGATTCAATCCCCAAAAAGGAAAAATTATTAATTCCTCCCTGACCACATTCAGTGAAATGTTTTGAGACTGGATGATTAGTGTCTCTCAATTTTATGAGCCTTAAATGCTCTAACATCCTGACCTTAAGGGCTCTAGTCGTCCTCCCCACATACCTCTTGCCACAACCACATGTTATATGATAAATCACAAATTGACTTTTACAATTTATAAAACTGTTAATCTTAAATTCCTTATTTGGTAATATATTCACACCATGTGGCGGTGGCAAGGCAAACTGGAAAAAACTTTTGGCAGGCTTCATGTGTTTACATGCACTACAAGAGCCACATTTGAAGGAACCCCTAGTGATAAAAGTTTTTTTGAGACCAGAAGATTTGAGTTCACTTGGTGAAACATGAGATCCAATTGTTCTCGCTCTACGATATACAAAAGTAGGACCAGAATCCACATATTTTTTAAGGACAGGGTCCATGGATAAGACATTCCAATGTTTTGAAATTATAGAATTTACTTTTCCACTTTGTTTACTAAATTGTGAAATAAAAAGAGGACATTTGTTTTTTAATTCTGTCAGTCCATGTGAGTCCTGTTTAATACCAATTGTCTTAACATTGTTAGCAAGGCGAGAATCTCCAATTGGATGTGTGGGCAACAATGATGCTCTCTCTGTATGTAATGCATTTTCAAATGCAATTGCTAAATGTGATTTGGGGTATCCCCTTTCCAAAAATCTCCTTGTAAGCTCCTCAGACTGAGAAAGGAAACCACTCATAGTGGAACAATTCCTTCTCAGTCTGAGGAACTGTCCCCTTGGTATGGCCTTTATGACATGGGATGGGTGGCAGCTGTCCGCCCTAAGAAAGGTGTTCCTGGCATTTTGCTTCCTATAAACATCCGTTTGGATTTTTTTCTCTATGTCTACAAATAATTGTAGATCCAGAAATTCAATGTGATGGAAATTAAAATTTAATGTAAATCTTAGATTATAAAGATTATTATTAAGATAAGATACAAAAGTGTGAAGTGTAGTGACATCCCCCCTCCAAATAATAATTAGGTCGTCCACAAATCTTTTATAAAAAACAATATTGACGAAATAAATTAGTGCTCGAATAAATAAAAAGTGCTTCCCACATCCCATAAATAAGTTCGCAAAAGAAGGAGCAAAACTTGTACCCATAGCAGTGCCAATAAGTTGCAAATAAAACTTACCATTAAATGTGAAAAAGTTGTGCGTGAGTAAAAAGTGTATAGCGTCCAAAATAAAAGCCGATTGAAAAATTGATATTTCTGGTATCTCAATAAATTGGCGGACCGCTGCCAAACCATGGTCATGTTGTATAACAGAATACAGAGAGGTAACATCAAGTGTTACCCACAGGTAATCATTACCCCATTTAACATTTTTGATCTGATCAAGAAGATCACCAGAGTCCCGTATAAATGAGGGCAATTTCCTAACAAATGGCTGAAGAAAACCATTAACATATCTTGACAGACCATCTCCCAAAGATCCAATACTAGAGACAATGGGACGACCTGGAGGGTCGACCAATGTCTTGTGGATCTTTGGGAGATGGTGGAAGATAGGAACAATGGGATGAGATGGAATAATGAATTTAACCTCGTCCTTCGACAGAACTTCCATAATAACACCTGAGTCAACCAGTTCTACAAGGAACTCCAAGAATTGCGGTGTGGGGTCGGCGGATAGTACACGATAGGACCGGCCATCATCCAGTTGGCGTAATGCCTCCCTGATGTAACCGTCTCTGCCCTGCACCACCACCGCACCCCCCTTGTCCGCACTCTTAATGACCAATGCAGAATTATTTTTCAAAGATTTTAAAGCTAAACGTTCACTTTGATTCAAATTGTCATGATCTATATAGGATAGGGAAAATCCCTGAGCTAGAAGACGAAGGTCTCTTATAACCAGATTTTCAAACATAGTCAGAAATTGATCCTTGCATTGAGTGGGGTAGAACACAGAACTCCTTTTTAGGCCTGTTGAGTAATGATGAAGGCGTGCTATTACATCCCTTGCCCGGTTAGGGTCGTCCGACCTTGGTCCTAGGGCTCGGTGTGCCCTGTCCATTTCCAAGTCCTTGTGGGTGAGATCTGAGCACACAGACTGAAAAAAGTCTAAGAGGTAGGGTTTAATCTGGGATGGGAGAACCGATTCCGGTATGCCCCGGATTCTGACGTTTTGACGTCTATCGCGGTTCTCCTGGTCTTCCATATTGTCCCTCAGGCTGCTCACTTCAGCTCCCAGCCGGTAGATTTCATTTGCCACCTCCTCTTGGGACTGCAGTGCATCGGCCATTTTGGTTTCCAGAACCGCGGTGCGCTCCGTGAGGCCTGAGATTTCTTTTTTCAGCTCGGAGACCGCGGCTCTTAAGTCTGCCTGCAGTGAGGTGTGAAGTTTGTTAAGCATGGAGGCTATCAGCTCCTGCATATAATCCCGTGTCAGGCCTTCGTCTGGTGGAGGGGGAGTTTCGGTGCGGTCGCGCTCCGTTGTTGGCTGCTTAGGCCCGCATGTGTGTGTGGAGACAGCGCCATCTTGGCTCTTTGAAGCAGCCTCCGAGCTCCATTGCGACGGGGAGAAAAACCGGGTGACTCCTTGAGCCGCTTGGGCTTTCGGTCTTCCCGTCATTTCAATCGCGGGAGTTGCCTGCAAGGTAATCTGTTGTCTTTTTTGTTTTTTTGGTGGGGGAAAGCGCTTATTTAGCTGTTTTTATTCTGGGGTCTGAGGAGCTCCTCTCCTACCCGACCGTCCTCATCGGCGTCCTGGACACGCCCGGACGCCTCTTTTCTAATGTAAATAAATCTAATTTAGCTAGCCTCTCCTCATAAGTTAGATTGTCCATCCCCTTTATTAATTTGATGGCTCTTCTCTGCACTCTCTCTAGTTCTATAATGTATTTTTTTAGGATTGGTGCCCCAAACTGTACTCCATTTTCAAGGTGGGGTCTTACTAATGCTTTGTAAAGGGGCATAATTATGTTTACTTCCCTTCCATCCATTGCCCGTTTGATGCAAGATAAGATCTTGTTTGCTGTTGCAGCTACTGCATGACTTTGGGCACTATTGCTAAGCCTGCTGTCTACAAGCACTCCAAAATCCTTCTCCATCAAGGATTCCCCCAATATATCTCCATTTAATTTGTAAGTCGCCTTTATATTCTTGCATCCCAAATGCATAACCTTACATTCATCTGTATTAAACCTCATCTGCCATTTACCTGCCCACGTTTCCAGTCTCTCCAAGTCCTTCTAAAGAGAAATTACACCCTGCTCTGATTCTATTATCTTACACAATTTAGTATCATCAGCAAATATGGAGACTTTGCTCTCGATCCCAACCTCAAGGTCATTAATAAACAAGATAAAAAGCTGGGGTCCCAGTACCGATCCCTGAGGTACACCACTCACGACCTTAGCCCAACCTGAAAAAGTTCCATTTATGACAACCCTCTTTTGTCTGTCCTTTAACCAGTTTTCAATCCAGGTGCATATTATTACTGAGTCCAATTTTCTTTATTTTGTACACCAACCTCTTGTGTGAAACCATATCAAAAGCCTTTGCAAAATCTAAGTAGACCACATCAACTGCATTACCCTGGTCTAAATTCTTTCTTACCTCCTCAAAGAAACAAATAAGGTTAGTTTTGCATGATTTCTCCTTCATAAATCTATGCTGACTATTACTACTAATTTTGTTTTCCATTAGGTATTCCTGAATATTATCCCGTATTAAACCTTCAAGTAGTTTCCCCACTATTGAGGTCAGGCTTACAGGTCTGTAATTTCTCGGTTGTGATCTAGCTCCCTTTTTAAATATAGGTACCACATCTGCTTTACGCCAATCTTGTGGTACTGAGCCTGTGGAAATGGAGTCCTTGAATATTAAATGTAATGGTTTGGCTATTACTGAGCTTAACTCCTTGAGGACTCTTGGATGTATGCCATCGGGGCCAGGTGCCTTATTTACTTTAATTTTTTCAAGTTGCTTATGAACTTCTTCCTCAGTTAACCAATTGTTCATTAATATGGAGGTTGTGGCTTCCTCCTGCGGCACTACTATTGAACTTGATTCTTCCCTGGTAAACACAGAGGCAAAGAATTTGTTTAATGCCTCTGCTTTTTCCTTATCTCCAATAATCTGCCTACCCATCTCACACTGAAAGGGTCCTATATTTTCTTTTCTCATTTTTTTGTTATTAAGATACTTAAACAACTTTTTAGGGTTGACCTTACTTTCTATTGCAATCCTTTTTTCATTATCCATTTTTGCTAATTTGATTGCCCTTTTGCAATTTTTGTTACATTCCTTATAATTCTGATACGATGTCCCCGTCCCTTCTGACTTAAAGAATCTAAACGCCTTCCTCTTCTTGTCCAATTCCTCCCCTACCTGTTTATTTAGCCACATTGGTTTTGACTTATTTCTTTTATACTTATTACCCATGGGTATACACCAGGCCTGTACAACTCGTAAAGCAAGAAGGGCCGAACTGCTCCAAGGAAAAAAAATTTGGGCCGCACGGGTAAAATTATCATCATCTCTCCTCCAGCACCTCTCATCATCATCATCCTCATATATCTCCCCCAGCACCCCTCATCATCATCCTCATATCTCCCCCAGAACCCCTCACTATCAACCTTTGCAATACTCCCCATCTATCTCTCATACCCCATCTCTCCCCCTCACCCACACACATAATACTCCCCCTCCACATCAAACACACAATACCCCCCTGCACACCACACACATCCCACCCCCCCTGCACCTCACATCCTTCTCCCCCCTGCACCTCACATCACTCTCCCCCCTGCACTTCACATCACTCTCCCCCCTGCACCTCACATCATTCTCCCCCCTTGCACCTCCAATCACCCTCCGCTGCACCTCCAATCACCCCCCCTACACCTCCAATGACCCTCCCCTGCACTTCCAATCACCCCCCCTGCACCTCAAATCTCCCTCCCCTGCACCTCTAATGACCCCCTCCACCTCCAATCACCCCCCTACACCTCCAATGACCCCCCCTACACCTCCAATCAACCCCTACACCTCCAATGACCATCCTCTGCACCTCTAATCACCCTCCCCTGCACCTCCAATCACCCCCCCTACACCTCCAATGACCCTCCCCTGCACCTCCAATCACCCCCCCTGCACCTCAAATGACCCTCCCCTGCACCTCTAATGACCCCCCCTGCACCTCCAATCACCCCCCTACACCTCCAATTACCCACCCTGCACCTCCAATCCCCCCTACACCTCCAATCACCCCCCCTAAACCTCCAATCACCCCCCCTGCACCTCAAATGACCCTCCCCTGCACCTCTAATGACCCCCCCTGCACCTCCAATCACCCCCCTACACCTCCAATTACCCACCCTGCACCTCCAATCCCCCCTACACCTCCAATGACCCTCCTCTGCACCTCCAATCACCCCCCCCACACCTCCAATGACCCTCCCTGCACCTCCAATCACCCCCCCTAAACCTCCAATCACCCCCTCTGAACCTCAAATGACCCTCTCCTGCACCTCCAATCACCCCCTGCACCTCCAATCACCCTCCCCTGCACCACCAATCACCCCCCATGCACCTCCAATCACCCCCCCTACACCTCCAATGACCCTGCCCTGCCCCTCCAATCGCCCTCCCCTGCACCTCCAATGGCCCTCCCCTGCACCTCCAATGACCCTCCCCTGCACCTCAAATGACCCTCTTCTGCACTTCACATCGCCCCCCCTGCACTTCAAATTGCCCGCCCCTGCACTTCAAATTGCCCCCCCCCTCACTTCAAATCGCCCCACCCCCCTTTCCCTTCCCTACCTTACCTTGCGGTGGAGGAGGCGACGGCAGAGCAGGCAGGACTGCACGCACGCTCAAGCAAGAAACAGGCAGGAAGTGCCTCAATGCTAGAGCGCGCTGCTACCCTGTGAGGGGGAGAGCGGACTCGTGGGGGAGGGTGACAGCGGGCTCGCAGGTGGGGGCGCAGGAGAGCAGATTCGGGAGGGAGGGGGAGAGCAGAAAACCGCTGCGGGCCGCACAGTGAGTGCAAGCGGGCCGCATACGGCTCGCGGGCCTCGTGTTGTGCAGGCCTGGTATACACTGATAAGTGTGCTTTTCTAACAATGTTTTAAAGACTGCCCATTTACAGTATCTTCTACATTGTTCCCTGCAAAAACATCATCCCAGTGTATTACATGTAGATTAGACCTCAGTTTATTAAAATCTGCCTTTCTAAAGTTTAACAGTAAGGTCTTTGTTGAACCCAAGTAATCTGTGTTTTGATCATTTATTTCAAATGAGACCATGTTATGATCACTGTTACCCAAATGTTCCAGGACTTGAATATTACTTATTACTTCTACATTGTTTGATATGACCAAATCCAGAACTGCCCCTCTCCTGGTTGGTTCCTCAATTATTTGGGTCATATAATTGTCTTTAAGCACCCCCAAATACCTGTTCCCTTTTGTTGTGTAACCCTTGTTCCCCCCCACCCAGACTCATCTGTGGTGTCTAGGGTGTGTGAGGGCAGATTACATGCGTAGTGGTGGTGCATACCTGAGTGGAACAGGAGGGCCTGAGCTTCCCGCGTTGTTATTGGGGGAGACAGGACCAGGCTTCTGGGGTGGTAGCCTCCATACTTTCTTAGTGGTGCAGCGCCTCCATCTTCTATACTCCCAGGGATATGGGATAGGACCTGTACAGAAGAATGAACCCTGGTCCCAGGGTGATTGCTCCAGACTCACACACCAGTCTTTGTATAAAAGTATTGTCTCTTTATTGGTCAGATCAGCGACTCCAAATGTAGTGGCGCCCAGCAGCCACAACAACAACAGCAAAGTCCGGCTAATTACTCCGCTCTCCTCCTTTCACAGGTCTTTCCTCCTCTCCTTTCCTCCAAGTCTCTCCTCCGACAGGAAGGTCTGGGCTGGGGCGTCAATACCCCGCCGCCCACCTCCGAGGTTATCCTCGTGGTGGGGAATGGATTCTCCCCATCACCCCAGACATGGGGTGAGGGGCATTGGTCCACCGGGTCTATGGTGCTATCAGCTCTACTCAAAGTGGCTGAGTCTCTCCTCTCTCGGCTCCTGCACGACTGCACAGGTGAGACCGCACTGTCTCCTCCAACTCCTCGGACAGAACAGACAGTCACTCACAGGAGCTGGCTGCTAAATAGACTCAGCCCCACCCCTCATGATGTCAGCAGAGCCTCCCCTCCGTCTCATGCCTGCAGCAGAGTCAGAGGCCTGCATCTACCACTCAGGGCAGGGCTTGGAAGGGGGAAAACCCATGATGACTACTGGTGCCTGCCCTTAACAGGACTTACCACAGTAGGAGGAAGATAGGTATAGCCTGTGCTGTTTACAGGGGGCTACAGTTGTAATGCTAATCTCATTGCCCCAGTCTATGTCTGGATAATTAAAATCCCCCATTATGCAAGCATGACCCAGTTTTGATGCCTGCTCCATTTGCAAAAGTATTTTAGCTTCCTCAATCTCACAGATATTTGATGGTTTATAGCATATTCCCACAAACATTTTCTTTAAACTTTTACCTCCACTGCTAATTTCTATCCACAAAGTCTCTACATTTTCATAATTCCCTTCATAAACATCATCCCTTATAATAGGTTTTAGATCCGGTTTAACATAGAAACATACTCCACCTCCCCTTCTATTTGTTCGATCCTTCTGAAAAAGGGAATAACCCTCTAACTTAACTGCCCAGTCATGAGTTTCATCCCACCATGTTTCAGTAATGCCGATGATATCATACTGCTCCCTTGCAGCTATTAATTCAAGCTCCCCCATTTTATCTGTCAGGCTTCTTGCATTAGCAAGCATGCATTTAAGTTTTTTTCAGCCAGTACTATTATCTTATCTTATCGGACACAACTCCTCTTCTGTTTGTGTCATCAGTAACATTGCGATCATGTAACTGGAATGGGGCGGAGGGGCCGGGGCACTCTAGTGCGACGGCAACTCTGGCCCTCAACAGGGCTATTTCATTATTTTCTGCCTACATAAATATACATTATAAGGTACAGTACAACAATCCAGTTCAGAAATATGGAGCAGAAAGAGAAAGATGAGGAAGCTACTCCCAGAGCTTGTACAGACCTGAGGTCTGCATACCAAACCCCACCTTTTGAGTAACCCTTTCTTAAATAATGAAACATAAAGTAATGAGAGGGAAGTACTTTCACTACATATTGCAATGCATGCTGCATGTCTATGTGCAGCTCAACATGTAAGCAATCTTTTCATTTGCTCCTAACAATATAACCAAACCGACAGGTTTCCTGGGGCCCAGAACTTAACGTTTGGCCTGCGCCTTGGTTGGTTGTTGAACAGAGGGCTGGGCATCTAGCTGGGGTTGGAGCCAGGACTTTCCTTACCCATTTTATGAAGGAGAGAGAGAGCGCAGAGGAGTAAGGAGACCAAGAAAAACGACCTTGGAAATTGGTGCCCAGGACGGTTGTCCTAGCTCTCCCCCCCCAGTTGCCAGCCCTGACTATAACTATTGTATACCTACAAATCACGTAAGCCCTCCCATACGATATATGTTAGAGTGTCGTCACAAGGGATCTTTTGACCAAATAAGTGTTTCCTATTTAAATACACCTAGTTGATAGGTGAGTGAATTTTCACTGCATATCAAAACAATTGGCACACAGTAGACCATAAAAACCCTTTTAAAAGGTGCAAGTCCCTACACCTAACATATGCTATTAATAATACCAATCACCAATAAATGTCCTCTGTTTTTCTTTCCTCTTTATTTAATTAATGTTTCAAATCAAGAAAATCGCTGACAAGTCAAAGTTAATATAATGTATTTTACTGTTCTAAGCCTACAGTAGTTTGAAAATAAATGGAATGTACAGTACGGAGGTACCTGGAATGCACAAGCAATGTTTGCTTTCTACTATGGATTACAAGTGTCCTAGCAGAGAGTCAAGGGCAAAGCAACATTTCAAATTTGCACTGCAAGGCCTGAAATAATGTTGGCAGAATATACTGTATTATTTAGTTGTGCATCGAACATAACGTGTCAGAGGGATGGCAACTATAGGAGTTACTGTAGCAGAAATGCAGAGTCGCGCTAAAAGAAAAAAAAACAACTTGGTTACCTACAGTTTAAGTTACAATTAGAGATGTGTAATTTTGCAGTTCCTGAACCAATCAAAGTTTCATATTTTTTTCACAAAAAAACCCTCAAGCATGCACTATGACAGCCTGTGTAGGAATGACATTCCTCTTTCCATTTATCCATCTCCCTGCTAACCTTCATAAACATGGAGCTGTTGTTACTGCACTATTAAAAGCAATAATTTGTTTACCAACCCCTCTTCTATTTCTGCATATGTATACTCATAACAAGGGATTTCTAAGAAAATCACAATGGTTGCCATATGAGTCCATGCATATAAAATGATATATTATACATCCAAAATATATATTTAAAAAAACTATTGAGGTAATTTGTAACAAAATAGAAAAGTAAGAGCAACTGGTGCATAGAAAAAAATACAGATAACTGCACTTTAAGGATTTGCTGAGCATACAAATAAGCACACCTTTAGCATTAGGTTTAAATAGCAAAGTAAAGGCCCGCAGTTGGTGAGATATCGATTGTGTATGATCTTTGGTGTTATCCATTACATTATCCCAAAGCTTTCATAGTGAAAAGTGGGATGCTCACTATAAGTATGAAACTTTCATAAGCTCCAAATGCAATTGGCTGAAAACTCCCATTTAAATCAATGGGACTTTTCAGCGACCTGCTGCTTCGAGTCACATTCATTAAGCCTCTTTGCATCTTTTGTAAGCCATAGCCATTTAAAAAGAAAGAAAACTAGACGTTAAACCATGCAAGCTCAGACTTTATGATTTGGAACTTCTGAATATATATTTGATCACGTGTATCCATGTCTTTACAACTAGATCAAAGGAGCAAACAAAACACGTATTACAATATGCAGATTTTTTAAAACCGTAATATCTTCATCCTCCAAATGGCAGTGCACAACTGTGGACATTCGTCTCCTCTTTTTGATAGGACAGCTCCACCCTCAAGTTTTATTGCGGGTGGATAGAAGGTCTACTTCTGGTCCCTTCCTTAGTTTTCTCTGTCCTACCGTCGATTTCTTATTTTCAGGGTCTCCACCATTGGATCCCTTTTTGGCCATAGGGGAACCTTTCCTCAGGAGGGTTGCAATCCTCTTATGCAGGGACTTTGTTGTGCAGCACATTTCTGGCCTTCCCCCTCCCCCCCACTCCTGACCTGATCCAGGAGAATGGTGGTTATAAGGGTGCTCATCTCAGACAAAGAAGCGGGCCTGCAGGTCTGAGGTACTGACCAGAGCCAAAGGACAGAGTCCTGTTAGAGTTAACAATGCCAGGTAGAAGGCAGAGGATGAAGGCACGTGGCAGAGGTTCAGAGTCTAGGTCACCCCAGGTCAAGGCAGGCAGCAAAGGTGCAGAGCCAAGGTCAAGGCAGGCAGCAAAGGTGCAGAGCCGAGGTCAAGGTAGGCAGCAAAGGTGCAGAGCTGAGGTCCAGGCAGGTGGCAAAGGTCCAGAGTCGGGGTCAAAGCTGGTGGCAAAGTTTCAGCAATAGATAATTCATGGACAAAAGAACAGAGAATGTGCAGCAGCACCAACAGCTAGGACTGTGGCAGGAACAGGAAACTTGCTCAGCAACTTCCTGCAGGAAGTGCAGCCTTAGGCCTCATCCAGGGTGGCGCTGAGCGGGTGGGCGCGCTCACGCTGGCTGCGATGAAACACATTGCGGCAATGCATCTGGCCAGCATGAGCAAGCGCCTGCGCCCACTCAGCGAAGAGGGTGTACCAGTGACGTTGTGGCCGTGCCCCCAGGCGAGCACGCGCCTAGCCGGCCACGAATCGCATGGCCGAGCACGGCACAGCGCACAAGCACCAGCGCACCCATTCCCTGCCTGGCCGCAGCCTTTGAAAGAAAGCTGCAAGGAACAAAGATTGCCACAACTAGCCAACCGAGGTCAAATTGAAAAAGGAACCAGAACAGCCTGGGAGTGCTCGGAAAGCACAAGACACCAGCAGTATCTTTCCAGCCTTTTGGCTTCCTTTGGCTGCAGTACCTGTTTGCTATGCAGCTAAATTATATTCTCTTTATATTTTATCCTGCAGTCTGCTAAAGCCACTTCTTCAATTAAGACAAATTATAATTTTTTATTTTGTTGTTACAGTATGTCTACCCCCTGTACTCCCAATCTACAAGGGATTGAAGAAACCAACCCGTCAGATAAGGCTGTAAGACCTAAGGCTACGTCCCCAGTCCTCCCTGCTGCACACGCGCACCTGGCGGTATGGCGCGTGCAGAGGCTACAGCCGCAATTGGCTGTCTATAGGGGAGATATAGGGGAGCATGGTGGCGGGGCCATAATGGGGGGCACAGCCATGACGGGGCATATCTGCCCTGACATTGGCCGTGCGCCGACCACATGACCGCATCGCAGCACGGGAAGACAAAATTCTTGTCTTCTCAGCTAGCGTACGCGTCACAGTGCTTTTTGCGCCCACACAGTCACTGGGGTCTGTCTTTGATGTGGCATGCATGCCGTAGCGCGCACCGCCGTGACCACCGGGGACTCCGCCTAAGAAGTCTTTAGCCAAGACTAAGCACCTGTGTTGTTCCGGCTGTAACCACTACCAGACAAATATTAAAGATATTATGTCATAGTTTAAAAGAACAATGCAGGAAACTGTATAAGCTTTTCAGCAAGTAGCCTAATCTTTTAAAAAAAAACTATTCAGAAGATACGGTATTACTGAAGGAGATAGAGCCTCCATGCCATATCCTGGACCATCATTTGTGGAATCTGATATGGAATCATCATCAGAGGAAGTGAAATGAAAGAAGAATATTCCACCTTTTCTCCTCCAGATATAGATAAGAATATTGATGATACGAAAGAGCCTATGAGAAAGCAGGACTACGTTTTCATTGGGGCACAAAAGAAAGGTCGCTATTTCTCAGAATATACAGTGGTAAAAGATATAATTGAGAAAGAGTTCTGTATTATGAGAAAATACTTGTAGTATTTTTTTTTTCTTTTAAATGTAACCCTAAGGGAGATATCACTGTTACACGGTGTTGTGGTGCTCACCTGCAGGTTTACAGGAGGCACTGAGCTTCCGCCATTGTTAGCTGGGGATGATCATGACATGCTTTTGGGATCGTGCAGTTCTCATCTCCACTGGTACAGCGCCTCCATTCCCACAGGGCCTATCGCAGTCACTGTGGAAAACCTCTTTCCCTCGCTCTGAAAGAGTGCAGCCTCAGGCTGGAGTATAAAACATGAACTTGGACTTTATTGAAGTACATCAGATCACTCAGCTTGCACGTTCTTAAACAATCTATTACAGCACATTCGCTTCTTGGTCCCTGGAATCAACCCCCAGGGCTTGAGGCCCAGTGATCTATCCTTATCTCCCTGGTGATGTATGGGGTAACTGCTCCCACCTCCTTGAGAGAGGGGATAGAACACACATCCCACTCCCCGTGAGGGGAGAGGGTAGAACAGACCACTAAATGTGGTTGCAGCTCCATTTTGTTACCAGGGGAGGGACTTCAGGTTTCAGCCCCATATCAGTGGTACCTAGGCCTTAGGCCACCCCCCCTGTCACTCAAAGGAGCTGATTACTGCAGCAGGGCATAGATTTAACCTTAACACTGCTTGCGCTCGTACCAGGGCTTACATGTTTGGCAGGGAATTAGTAGCCCATGTGATACCTGGCTACATAAACAACTGTGAATTAAATTTTTAATGTATTATAATGTAACAAGCATTTTTTGTTTCTATAGCAACTATTTACAAAGTCACATCCCCTTCCTCTTCTGATCAGGCTCTGGCACACCATCTTTGAGCTCTGCCCCATCTCTAGCAGTGCTCCAATTGTATCTAGTGGCTCTGCCCCCTCTCTAACAGTGCTCCAATTGTATCTTGTGACTGCCTTTTCACATGATCTTCCCATAGAACTTTGCATCTTTGGTCCTCTTCTGCTGCACTGACAGCCATTTAGTGAACCCCGAGCTGAATCTTCACTGATTGATCACAGGAGAACGGATAGATCTGCAATTTCGCTAATTACTTATCATTGTATGGATTGTATTGATGCACAAATTAAAAGGGGGAATTTTTTATTTTTTATTTTATTTTTTTATTTATTTATTTAAAAAAAAAAATTATAAAGGCAGCTTGGACTGCTGCTTTATTAGCCTTTTCATAATTGTATGACATATGCTAAATAAAATTCAGTATGCACCATTTTTAAAATGTAATTGAATTGTAAAGATAACTTAATTTGGAGAGTTTACATCAAACGTCACCAGAATAACCTTTTTTACTATCTATATTGAAAAGTTATATTTCATGAACTTTAGCTTTCATAGACATTTTAGTGCAGTGTCCTGAACCTTCAGTGTCTATGTTAATGCAATTGTATTTGCATTGTCTTCACACCCCTTTGTCCTATGCAGTAAAATAATAATAATAACTATGAAGGTATTGACAAAAAAGGAAAGGAACTAGCTTGTGATCTCGTGATTTTTTTGGTACTGTATATACACCAGTAAATCCTACGGTATCTGTAGAGTTTGTATGAACAGACCACATTTATAAAAGTCTATGGAAGAAGACATTAAAAAAGACACTACTGACAGCATATTGTACATATAACCTGAAAATTGCAGCTCATAAAATGCAATAGTAGATTAACCTGGATTATCACAAATGATTTTCTGTTATTGTAAACAAACTCCATAAACTCATAGCTACAGACAGACTGCACTCATTTTGATCTATAACAATTCATGTGAGCATCTTTTTTTTATGTATTGCTTTATGGATATACAGGGAATGGATTTAGATATAAAAATAAATCTATTTCCAAATAGCTTGAAATCTATGTCTGTTGTCGATTCCTAACATCATAAGAAGCGACCTTCTACTTCATACTGTACTCTACTTTAAAGTGTGGTTACCATCTGGCCACTCTGTCTTAATGAACTAAAACCAATTAATGTAATATTTTACTCTGCACTAAACTCTTTTCATTTGACAATTTGTGTCACATTAGTTAAAAGAAGTGCTTATATTGCATTTCAGAACTGAAGATTTTCAGTAAATTATTACGCTTTATCCTCACAGCTTGTGAAATGGTGAAAAAATTATACTGTTATTAAGTGAGTGCCATTTATTATCTGTATAGACAAGATAATTAGGTAATATTATGACACAGTGATTAATCATTGGGAAGAATTTGTTATTGACTCAACACCATCCGCCTTACCTAACACATGAGGCTACTGTACATCTGAAGAAGACAGGGGTGCCCAATGCTACATCCAATTGACAAAACATATATGGTAATAAATATAAAATTTAAATACTTCAATAATAATAATAATAATAATTACTTGGTTATTTAGTTAAACCCTTTGGCCAAAGCTTCGTAAGCCTGCATACCAAACGTCAAGGTATAACCAAAAATGCAGGTCCTACACTTCACCGTGAACCCTTCCCTTTACCACTGTATGAGGGGAAAGAACCATAGTATGTCCTGTTATTGCAGCAAAGTGAAAAGACCTCCCAAGTTAAGAAGGTGAAGGAGGAGGAGTGAGCTCTGGGGGGAGGTGCCACCTACCTCCATACAATTGTTACCAGTCAGAAATTGATTAACACACATTCCCAGCTAGCTCAAACTCCCACACCCACCACATCATGAGTATATATTTATGTCAAAAAGAGTGCTACTGAGCGTGGCAAATGTATACAACAAAAGACAGACCCTGTATTTTGTTGTATACATTTGCCACGCCCAGTAGCACTCTTTTTTGACATAAATATATATTCATGATGGGTGGGTGTAAGAGTTTGAGCTGGCTGGGAATGTATGTTAATCAACATCTGAAGAAGAGACTGAGATCTCCTGTACAACATATCTAGGAATAACTATCATTAACCCTTAAGATGCCCTGATGAAATACCCTGTACATCATAAGGGCTGGCATGCTAGAAGCCACTATGTTGTATAGCAATGTCTTACTATTTTTGCTTGTTTTCATGAATTGGGGGACTGCCCGTGACCACATGATCTCTACCCAAATTGTGATGTGGTCTCGTGCCTGGAAGACTGCCACCAGTCTTCCAGCAGCAAAAGGGTTAGTTATTATACCCTGCAAAAATAAGTGAGAATTAGAACACTAAAAAACTACATATACATATATATACATATATATATATATATATATATATATATATATATATATATATATATATATATATATATATATACACAAAAAGCTATATCCCGGCACTAGTGAGTTAATGTCCACAGTACCATATTCCAAAAGACAGTCCTTATAATGAAAGCAGTCCTGGCAAATGGGTGGGTTAACCGATGGAGTTCTGAAAGACTTGGGTGGTCTTCAGAATGTGATCCAGATGGTCTCTGTAATAATACAACGACAAAGACACACCAATTGCGCAGTATAATAACAACAACAACCCTAACTAAGATTGGAAAAACCCAAACTTACAAGATGAAATCTTGCTTGTTCAAGGGAGAGAATCTGTGCTGCGCCGCGTGTTCACCTCGATATCCACGAACCCCACGTGGTTGAACGGGGTGATTTCCCTGGTGCTTGGATGGCGCCCTCACGGATCCAGCATAAGCCGCCGCAGCAAGCGTGCAGAGAAATGAAACACAGCCTAGTGTAATACGTACTTACACTTTATTATATTAAAAACAAAGACACTACCAACACTTACAATTTGTATTGGTGCAAATCGTTGCCAACGGATGCCGTCCACAGCCTGCTTCCAACCCGGCTAAACACGAGCCCCACACAGTCACACACGACTCGCCGATTGATGACATCAGCAGCGCGGGTCACTCTCGAGCGCCGGATGGGATCATCAGTGGAGAGGCACACACGTGGAATACTAAGCTCCTCCTCCCTACGCGTTTCGTGATGTTATGTCACTTCCTCAGGGGTGTAGGAGCTTAGTGAATGAACTATTTAAATACAGTGTCTAATTTAAACCCGCCTATAAATGGGCGTATGTTTTATAATTGACAGATCACTAAGGAAACAAGTAAAGTTAACAGTGTAACCTGAAAGCTGCTGGGGTTAAGTGTTACTTAACTGACATACCTATTATTAAAAGGCTGTTTAAAAACAATGTTAATAAACTATAAAAAGATTAAAAAGATAATGTGGTAGTATTTAACCCATTATAAAGCATAAATAAATAATAAATGTTGGAAAATAGACATCCAGATTTCTTAAGGATCTTTCAAAAAAGCTGCCAAATCGAAGTCTATATTAAGGCCTAGGGGAGACAGAGTTTTTAGGACATATATCCAATAGCTTTCTCGCTTGGATATAATGCCAAGTCTGTCTCCCCCACGCCAATTGGACTTCGGATTATCAATGCCCATGCAGGTTAGGCCCTCAGGGTTCTGATTGTGTTTCAATCTAAAATGATTAGAGACACTATGGGTCTCAAGACCCCTTTTGAGCTATTGGATATATGTCCTTAAAACTCTGTCCCCCCTAGGCCTTAATATAGGCTTCGATTTGGCAGCTTTTTTGAAAGATCCTTAAGAAATCTGGATGTCTATTTTCCAACATTTATTATTTATTTATGCTTTATAATGGGTTAAATACTACCACATTATCTTTTTATCTTTTTATAGTTTATTAACATTGTTTTTAAACAGCCTTTTAGTAATAGGTATGTCAGTTAAGGAACACTTAACCCCAGCAGCTTTCAGGTTACACTGTTAGCTTGACTTGTGTCCTTAGTGATCTGTCAATTATAATACATACGCCCATTTATAGGCGGGTTTACAAATTAGAGACTGTATTTAAATAGTTCATTCACTAAGCTCCTACATCCCCTGAGGAAGTGACATAACGTCACGAAACGCATAGGGAGGAGGAGCTTAGTATTCCACGTGTGTGCTCGAGAGTGACCCGGCCTGCTGACGTCATCAATCGGCGAGTCGTGTGTGACTGTGTGGGGCTCGTGTTTAGCCGGGTTGGAAGCAGGCTGCGGACGGCATCCGTTGGCAACGATTTGCACCAATACAAATTGTAAGTGTTGGTAGTGTCTTTGTTTTTAATATTATAAAGTGTAAGTACGTATTACACTAGGCTGTGTTTCATTTCCCTGCACGCTTGCTGCGGCGGCTTATGCTGGATCCGTGAGGGCGCCATCCAAGCACCAGGGAAATCACCCCGTTCAACCACGTGGGGTTCGTGGATATCGAGGTGAACACGCGGCGCAGCACAGATTCTCTCCCTTGAACAAGCAAGATTTCATCTTGTAAGTTTGGGTTTTTCCAATCTTAGTTAGGGTTGTTGTTGTTGTTATTATACTGCGCAATTGGTGTGTCTTTGTCGTTGTATTATTAATGAGATCATCTGGATCACATTCTGAAACCACCCAAGTCTTTCAGAACTCCATCGATTAACCCACCCATTTGCCAGGACTGCTTTCATTATAAGGACTGTCTTTTGGAATATGGTACTGTGGACATTAGCTCACTAGTGCCGGGATATAGCTTTTTGTATATATATATATATGTTTTGTTAGATTTGGAACCGTCTATTGTTTGCTGTCCCCTTGGCAGCTGATTTTCACATATTGTTACACTTTGCACATTTTGTTTTAGTGTTAAATATCACATCCCATCAGCCAGTTGGATCAAGCACTGATAGAGAGTGTTATTAGTTAGTTTGTAGTTTACTAAAAAACTACAGATGCAGTAGATTGTAACGCGTTAAATCTTGCCCCAACCTAACCGAATTGCATTACGTAATGAAAGCAATAATGTCTGCTAATGTACATTTGTATGTTTGGATCATCTACTGTATGTTAAATTTAGATGACAAATGCTTATCCTATATTTGTATTAACAGTATATTAATCCAGAGGAAGACAAACAAAAACCCCTAGTGAAACATTATCCAATGGTGTCCCATAGGGGGGGGGGGGGGATAAATTCCTCCCTGTCTCCAAATAATAGCAATCAGATTTCTCCCTTTCTAAAAAGATGTCAACCCCTTTTTTTTTAAAGATATCTATTATATCTGCCATCACAGTCTCCATGGGTATTGAATTCCACATTGTAACTGCCTCTTTTCTAATATAAACAAATCGAAATTAATTAGCCTTTCCTCATAAGTCAGATTTCCCATCCCCTTGTATTTATTTGGTGGCTCTTTGCACTGTTTCTAGTTCCATAATGTCTTTTTTATGGAGTGGTGCCCAAAACTGTACTCCATGTTTAAGGAGTACAGTTTTGTACAATGGCAAAATTGTGCTTTCTTCCCTTCCATCCATACCCCATTATATGCAAGATATCTACTTTGCCTTTACAGCTACTGCCTGACATTGAGCCCTATAGCTAAGCCTGCTGTCTACTAGCACTCCTAAATCCTTCTCCATTAATAATTGACCTAATTGTGTCCCATTTAATTTGCATTTGCATTGTATTAAACCTCACCTGCCATTTACATGCCCAAGTTTTCAATTTATCCAAGTCCTTTTTTAGAGATATTACATTGTGCTCTGATTTTACTATCTTACATAATTTAGTGTCATCTGCAAAATTGAGCTTCCTCTCTATACCATCCTCAAGCTCATTAATAAACAAGTTTAAAAGCACCTTTGCATTAAGAGGTCACATGTCCTACCATCATAATACACAGTGGCAGAGAGCCTTAGATAATCAGGGTAAAGGAGGGTCATGGCAGTCAAATAACACAGTTACTGAAACAGGTGGAGATGGAGACAATGGCTCACTGTCACCGCAGACACCACAAACACAGTTAAAATTGGCTCATGGTGAATGTGATGGTGATTTAGATGATCTTGGTGTAAAGGGGATGATATTGAATAGCAGTGATGATGGTTTGGGTGCTAGACACAGCATTTTGCAAGCCTGACATATAGTAGTGCAAGCAGCCAGATATGCACCCCAAAGAAACAGTAGCGGCCGCCCACAGTTTGGGAAGCGTTTGAAAAGATGAACACATTTCACCACACCCATGATAGAGCTCTACAGCTGATTGCCAATTTAGTACAAATGCTTGCTATAGACTTGTTACCTTTTACATTTATATAACTGCAGAATTTCTGCAATATGTGGGGCCATGTTGGATCATCCCAAGCAGGTCATATATCTCTAAAAAGGTGCTTCCAGAAGTGTATAGCAAAGTTGATGCATTGATGGTTGAGGCTTTTGCACAGTTGGAAGATACTAGAGTACCTCTCTACTGGCATGTAGAGTAGTGCTCATGAAGGCTGTGACTATTTGACCGTTAGTGCCCATTGGGTGCTGTAATAGGGACTTACCCCTGTTAAGAAACATGCCTCTAATCCAGCAGTGTGCTGGTTAATTGCACACCTGCAATCAACCAAACCCACCTGCCTAATCAGAACTATGTCAGAAACTGTCGCCATACAGTCTGCCTACAAAAAGAGGAGCGCCCGACGCAGGGGAAATCTCATGACCACACTCAGTAAAAAGACTATACTTGGAAAAAGTCCTCCTCGAGCGACTGAGGAGTGCTGATCTCAAGCACATTCGGGAGGAGACACTAATAAACTGGAGAAAGGGCTCCAATCCCAGCGGGACTGAGGGTTCTCTTCCTCCATCCACTCTCATTCACGTCACAGAGATATCTCGAATGAGAGTGCAAGGATGGGCTTCGGCCATGGTAAGCCCGAGCTTCTCACAAACAGTGGAGGTATGTAACAGGGATTTACCCCTGTTAAGAAATGTGCCTCTAATCCAGCAGTGTGCTGGTTAATTGCACACCTGCAATCAACCAACCCCACCTGTCTAATCAGAACTCTGTCAGAAAAAGCCTGTTCTGAGACACAGGAAGAGGGATTTGCTGAGTCTCACAATTGGGGACTGAACCAAGGAAGGACAGATGTCTTGAGCTGCAAAGAGACTGCAGGCTGACAACAACACAAAGGGGAGCAGACATTGCCTTAGCACACAAGGGTGCTGACCCAGGAGATCAGAAAAGCCTTCCCCTACAGCTACAAGAAACAGATGAGACTTTCTTATGGAACTGTTGTATATCTGTACAAATGTATATATATTTTGGGCCTGGTAATTAACTTAGCTAACCACCCAGTTAGAGAGGGCTAGACTACATGTGTAGATATTCTCCAAAGTGGAGTAGGTTTTCTTTTTGCTGTGTTAAAGGGACAGGCGCAATAAAGCCTAATTTTAGTTTCACTTTAAACGGTCTCCATTGCGTACCTCTGAACACGTCTCTTACAGGTGCATTTTACTCAATGTAGTAATAATACTGTTAAACAGGAAAAGGGGGTTAAAAAAAGACATTCGGCGTCTGCAGCAGCAAGTCGTTTTGAAGAAAGGGCCCATACAGCTTTTTACGGTGTCTTAGCCACTGCTCTCACATTCTGTAATTTTGCTAACTCATAGCCACTTGAGGTTGCAGTAAATAACAGTTCCAACTCGGTAGCAGCACTTAAAGAACGCAACTTGATATACAATCTTTGTTTTGCACACATGTTCTCAATTTAATAGTCACTCGTTTCTCGTTTCCTAGCTCAGTGTACAGTTCTGAAGGACATTTTATCAGTTTCCAGAAAAATATGTGCTTACCTTAGCAGATCCTACACAGTCCATAATGTCCTGTCTAGGCTGCAGGAGCAAAACAACCTGCCTCGTCATCTGCTAAAAATGGAGGTGCCTAGACACTGGAGTTCAACATTATATATGATTGAGCATCTCCATAAGCAGCAGAAGATGGTCAATGATTATTTTATGGAGCATGCCAGCCAGCTGACTGGGGCCTTTCAGCAGTCTAGACAGTGGAAGCTGATATTAGATCTGTGTATGCTGCTGAGGCCCTTGAAACAATCCATCACTTTTATGAGCATTGTTGATGCTGGCATAAGCTAGATCATTCCTCTGATTTTCCTCCTTGAAAAAACATTAAATGACATGCAGTATAATAATAAGTGACAATGCTGAGGCCCAATCACCATGGCATGGTTTGCACTGACGCAGAAGCAGCAGACACCTCTAATGACACCAGTGCTATGGTGGAGGCGTATTTTGGTGATCGTTAATCTGACCCTCTTGAATACTGGGCTGCTTAAACAGAAACAGGGCCTTCTCTTGCAAGGTGGCAGTAAACTGGCTTAGTTGTCCTGCAAGTGTATTGTCAGTGTGTTTAGTGCAGCTGATGCAATCCTACCCGACAATCGGAGTAAACTGTCCCACGGTAGAATTGAAAGTTTCACTTTTAACAAGTTGAATCAACATGTGAATACTCAGAAATACACACGGTATGTCCCCTGCACCCAGCATTCAAAAGACTGAGGAGGAGCAGGCTAATTACTAAGATTACAACACTAACAGTGCCAGCACTCGAGCACTATTATCAGGGCCGTCGACAGGAGGGAGAGCTGAGACAAGTGTCCGAGGCCCGGTGGCTGTGAGGGGGAGGGGGCAGCCGGAGCTGGAAGTTGAGAGCGGCCAGAGGTCGGGCCCAACTTCTTTGCCCGGCTGCCGGTCCTCTCGTTGCCGCCGGCTCTCCCCAGCTGTGGACCTGGCTTTTTTTCACTCGCTCTGCCTTTCTATGACCCCGCTGCGCGCTGGACCTCTCTGATGACACATGCAGGAAGCTGGGCCCAGCTTCCGGGTCACAATGGCAAGAGAGAGAGGCTCGGCATTGGGCAGTGAGGGAGGCCCACAGCTGAGGAGATCCGGGGTCCGGCAGCAACGAGAGGACTGGCAGCTTGGCAAAGAAGTTGGGCCCGGCCCGAGGCCAGGCCCAACTGCTTTGTCTGGTCACCGGGCCTCGTCTCTCCCTAGCTGTGGGCCTCCCTTACTTTCCCACGCTGGGCCTTTCTCTGAAGTTGGCGCATGCACCGTCATGAAAGAGAGGCCCGGCATGGGACACAGAGAGAGGCAGGCCTGAACAGAGTGGGAGAGAAGGAAGCCCTACAGGAGGTCCGCAGCAACTGGGGGAGAGCCATGATCAGTGTCTTTTGTATGTATTTGGGGGGTGGGAGTTTTTGTATGTATTTGGGGGTGGGGGATTTCTATGTATTTCGGGAGGGGGTTGCATGCATTTGGGGGTTGAGAGGGGTTTTTTTCTATGCATTTGGGGGGGTTGGTTGTATGTATTTGGGGGGTGGGAGTTTTGTATGTATTTGGGGGTGGGATTTTTATTTTTTATGTATTTGGGGGGGGGGTGGGTTTGTATGTATTTCGGGGGTTGCATGCATTTGGGGGTTGGGAGAAGTTATTTGCATTTGGGCGTGGATTTTTTATATGTATTTGGGGGTGGGGGTTCTATGCATTTGGGGGTGGGTTTTTTTCTGTGCATTTGGGGGGGGTGGGAGCTGTATTTATTTGGGGTGGGGGGATTTCTTTGTATGCATTTGGGAGGTGGGGGGTTGTATGTATTTAGGGGGTGTTTTTTGTGTGTATTTTGGGGTGGGGGGATTTCTTTGTATGAATTTGGGGGTGTGGGGAGTTGTATGTATTTGGGGATGTGGGACGGGGTTGTATATATTTGGGGGTGGTAATTTTTCTGTATATATGTAGGGTGTGGGGTTTTTTCTGTATGTATTTGTGGGGGTGGGGGAATTGTATGTATTTGAGGGGTGAGGTTTTCTTTGTATGTATTTAGGGGGTGGGTGGGTTTTATGTATATGTGGAGGGGGTTGTATGTATGTTGTGGGGGGGGGGGTAATTATTGTGGGATGGAATAATGAGTGTGAGGAGGATGGATAAAGGGAGTGGGATTGAGTGAGAGGGGGTAATTGATGTAGGGTGGGGGAGTGAGGAGAGAGGGGGTGTAAGAGTGGCAATGAGGAGAAAGGGGTGTGGGAGTGAGAGTGAGTGAAAAAGAGAGGGGGTAAGAGTGAGACGGGGCAAGAAAAACATGGGAAGGAGGGGAATAGAGGAGGGGCTCACGTCGAGGTGTGAAATGGGTGGAGGAGGGCTCGCAAGACTGCTGACATGGGGGGGGGGCTGTCAAAACTCTAGTTTAAATTGGACTGGATCCCATTGCTAGGGAGACTGGATCCCATCGTTAGGAGTCTAGAGGCAGGACACGATAACTATAATCTGAGGTTGTAGAGATTTTGGGAGACAATTCACAAGCTAACAGATGTTAAAGGTCCTCATATATTGAGTTAGCTGATGTGTCAGGATAATACAAGCTAATATTAAATCCTCAGCATTTATAACCTAAAATATTATTCACAGTTAAATAGTCACCAGAGTGGTGGATATAGTGAGGCTTAATAACACATTTAGTGAAGAAGAAGAATCAGGCACACGGTCTTAATCATCAATGAAAAGGGGGGTTTATTGTGCCCAGGAATCCAACGTTTTGGCAGTAATACTGCCTTTCTCAAGGTGTAGGCTACCAAATACAAGTGAACACCAAATATATATACACACCAATACATGCCCCCTCTGGTACTCATCATTCTATTAATAACACATTTAACAGAACAATAAACAGATAAAGTCAACTTCTCCTAGAGTCTTATGTTTCAACAAGGTGAGCAGTCACGTGGAGGCATTAAGAAAACATATTATAACATTATGTAACCTAGCCTATGGCTGCTACCTATTTTCCTGAGCCCTACCAGTGTAAGTCCTCTTAGGTGCAGGCAATGGATGGGTTAATTCCTTCAGAAAGGCCTTGTGTGCTATTGCAGCTTTAGATACATTTGATGTATCCAAGGGTGGGCCTAGCAACAGCCAGAAAGTGTCAGCCTGAGGGGTGGATACTGGTTGGGTCACATGCTGGATGTGATGGCCTGTCAGTATCCAAACCTGCTATGTTATAGGGCAGGGTAACAAGCACAACCCAAGGGTATAAATAGTGGCACTTTCCCAAAAGTGGGTGAGTCTTTTTCCTCCCTCTGTGGAGTGAACAACAACTTCCCGGGGTCTCATTAGGAGACATTAGGCGGAGCACCATGCAGGAGGAAACTTGGATGGGCCTAAAGCCTTGAAGTGACTTTCTTAGGGGAAGCAAGAGATGTACCTGCAATAAGATCTTAACTAATGCAATAAATACCATGGAACCATAAGCAAGTGTGATTCACTGTTTTGGGCTAAAGAAAGGTTTAAGTCTGGGCCATCCTAGTATACCAGAGGATCAACGCTGACTGGAGGCGCTGCAACCACGAATAAAGTGCCCTGTAAAACCTGTCCTGTTCTGCCCACACAAACGCTGAGCACTCAGCCCTCCTGTTACATCACAGGTACACACCACACCGTAGTAAATATGGAGTAGCAGACCAGATCTCACTTAGGGTGGGTGTAAAGGGGCTACAATTATAAAACAGCATAGAACAGGAACACAACAAACACAACTGTGTCTATGACCCTGTGATAAGGAAACCTGTTATATTCACACACAGTGCAGCTCGTGCAGAGTTAAACTTTAAACTTTTAGCAGTGATGAATTAAATGATTGTCTATAATATGGGAGATTAATCCCGAATGAAAGAGGAGCGTCGATAGTGAGTGGATCCACCATGAAGGGCTGCCCCTCTCTGTATACAGGAATCAGGCAGTCATGTACTGCCATTTCCACGCTGCCGGCGGTATTCGGGGGTACTGCACATCCTCTCTCGGGGGGGCAGCTCTAGGGCATTTTGAAAAGTAAAAGTTTATGGTCGAGAAGGAAGAGAGAAACATTTCTCTTGTAGGATTTTGAAGTGATAATTTTCCGACTCAGTGACTTATACATGACTGGACCAGGGCTGAGCTGGCTGAGCTGGCTGAGCTGGGTGTGCGGCGATATGTTGCGGCTCAAGATGGAAGTCGCTGTCTGAGCCCGCTGCTGATAACTTAAACTTACTGATCAGATGTGCCCGGCAATGGAGAGCTTCCGCTAGACCTGTAAATGGCTGGCTGACCAACCGTTAGATCAGGTAAGCTCAAGATACTCATGCTGCCAGGTCCTGTCCCTAAAATTTTGTCCTGAGGCTGTGCATTGATGCTCCCTTTCTGCAGCATTACCACCTTGGGATATTCAGGGTTGAGTTAGGCTGCGGGCAGTGGCTGTTCTTGGCCATGTTTTGCAAGCATAGTCTCTTGCTGAAATAGTGGACACCTCTATTCAGCAATTTCTCTTTTCAGAGTATCAACGTATTCCCTCATATTGTGTCTAAATTATTGCATTAACGGTGTGGTTAACAGTTCTATACAATGAACACCAATTGTAATACCTTCTTGTTGCACCCTCCTGGTCTGCATGCGAGTATCCTCCATCTTAGCCGTGGCATTGAGTAAGAATCTGTAATCTCTGAGGAAATATGCTTCTGCTGGCAGGTGGATTCTTTCCACAGCGACACTACTCCGAGCTCACCAAAAGCTCTGTCCACAGGTAGTAGGTCCCACAGCACGAGCACCAGCACCCACAGCAGATGTGATAGAGGAGATAAGGATCCCCTCATTCACAGAGAGACAGCTTATGTAACAAGCCCTGAGCATGTCCTTCCCTGAAACTGCTACTTAGGCACAGGGTTAAACCTCAGATTTTCTTTTAAGTATTGACTTCTGGGGAGATGACCAATCAGATCAATAATGGTCTCATTAAAGCAGGCTAATGGTACACTCCCTAGCGATGCCTTTTAATCTGAACTTTTGCTGTAGAAAACCAGGGATGTCTGCGGATTGATATTAGGCCGAACGGGAGCTCCTGAGAAATGCAGCCATTTTATAGCTCTTCCAACAAATCAGGGGAGCTCGTCTCGTAGTTATGAAACAAAGAAACAATACATAGTGTAATACTGTAGTGAATAAATTTGTGCAAACAAAGCTCAAAAATGACTACTCACAATAGAGCAGTCAAATTCAGGCAGTCATCCAACTTAAGGGGTGGATGTTCCCTGTGTATACAGTAGCCACCAGCCCCCAACCTCCAAGGAGAAAAAAAGAAGAAAAGAGACCATATAGTGCAGATGGTATTTAGTATTAAAAGGGGATTAAAAAAATGCAGGCTTACACTTCATATGATCGAGGTAGGCAGTATGATATACAGTAGTAGTCATTTTTGAGCTTTGTTTGCACAAATTTATTCACAACAGTATTACACTATGTAGTGTTTCTTTATTTCATAACTAGGAGACGAGCTCCCCTGATTTGTTGGAAGATCACCTGGTGCAAGACGAGTGGAACAGTCTTTATCAAGGGTTGCAGTTTGTTTCTAAGTTTCTTACATTTTTTTCTTTAGATCACTTGATTGCTATTATTATCACATTGCTTTATTATTCACACATGTATGGTTGAATTGTATATTGTCACATTTAGGGTGTGTTAAAGCGCTATTGTTAGTTTTTTCACTTAGTTATTTTATAGCTCTACCTGCCGGAAGTTCATTAAACCTACCTTTAAGGGGGAGTGATAGGTATGTTAGTCAGCTAGGAAACAAAAAATAAACTTTAAACATTTGTGCACTGATGCACAGTACAACAAAGTGGTTATGTCGCTGAGGAAGGGGCTGTATCCCGGAAAAATTATTTTTGTCCTCTACTCCTCATAATTATTACCCTTTTTATAATACCTGGGTCCGGCGAGCACCTCCAGCAGTTATGCATTTATGTGATTGCTCCTGGAGTGCAGGAGCACCACTTCCGTTTCGATTGTTCTGGCGATCCATGGGTGCAGTCAGCCCGATCTAACAGGTGTCCATGATGTAACATTTCAGAACTGTTCACTTGTATATATGTGGTTCGGTCACCTCTACATTAAAACGATTTTTTTAAATAAATAAAAAATGCTTGCACACTTGAAAGAGAAGTAGGGGAACTAAAATACTGTGACAATATTTTACAGCTGGACAAAGACCTTGAAGAGGTAACAATGCAACTTCAAGATACTCCTGAGAAAACAACATATATTAAACAGAACCACTACCAGGATCTAAACGATATTCTCAGTATACGAAACTTCACAGACAGCAAAGGTAAGACAAAGATTCAGTGTTTACTTTGAAACTGATAAAGGAACACACATACATAATAAATATATTGTGTATTTCTTTTATTATTGTGATTTTTATTAGGTTGACCATTGACTGCTATGGTGGCTTATCATGCCCACATTATATGGGTATGATATACCATTATGCCAATCAATGGGTAGAGGTTGGGTAGAGGTTAGGTATTGTGGGGTCGGGGTGGGTGGTTAGGCCTCCCGGGTGGGTAGCGGGGGATGGGGGTTAACTACTTAATTACTATAGCTGTTTTTAATCGCTATGGGGATTAAGGAGTTAGGGGACATTATATTGTATTTTTTATGTACTCTTGTTGGCAACAGAGGACATGGACCTGCAGTATGGTGATGAAGACCCCTTCATGATGGCAGGAGTAAGTAGAAAGTTTTATTTATGCTGGCTAATGTTTGATTTTATAATGGGCAAATGAGCTATTATCCATATCTGGATAATAGTTATTTTGCCCATTAATGTACTGTATGTGTTGTGGGGTGTTGTGGGTGGTTGTTGTGGGTAGAGAAGGTGAGTAGTAGGGTTATTGTGTTTATTTTTTGTTTATAGTGGGTAGAAGGATTGGGTGAAGGAAGTAGTAGCCCCAAGGGTGGGTTTTTAGGCCTTCCGTAGGGTAGCGGGACTGGTTAACTCCTTCATTGCCTTAGCAGCTCCCACCGCTATGGTAGTGATGGGGTAAACTCCTCTTGCAACCTTCCAGCCAGGGATAAGCAACCACCCTGCGACTACTACCCCCTTCACCCCCCCCCCTCTGCCCCAAGAAACAGGCTTTTGCAGTTTAACCCCTTCGTTGCATTAGCGGCTAACCGCAAAGGTAATGGAACTGTTTTAATATAAATTGTAATACTAGTGTAGATGAGCAGGGGTTTTCCGGGGCAGAACCGCGTTGATTTCAGGTCCAGGGACCCCCTGCTTCCCGAAATACAGGCCCCGTTATGGGGTGCCAGAATCTCCTATGCATTGTATTCCCACGGTCACGTGACACGAGACATTTAAATGCATAGAAGATACAGGCTCCCCATAACGGGGCCTGTATCTAAGGAAGCAGGGGTCCCCGGATCTGAAATCAACGCGGTTCTGCCCCAGAGACCCCCTGCTCATCTACACTAGTATTAAAATTTATATTAACATCGCTGGCAAGATATGCGCAGGGAGCAGCTCTCTCTGTGCAGCTCTCTTTGCAGCTGGAACAAATCGCCGGGTGAGCCCTTTGAGGGTAATCACAGGTACTTGAGGCTTTCTGAATACCGTGATAGCAACACTAAAAAAACTGGCGGCTTAACTGGCCCAGCGATTTTTTTTGTATTAATCCTTATAGAATAGGCCCCTAAATTATGTCAGGTATTGTATACAGTACCATCCATGCTGTCTGCACACACAGAGGTGCAGTTTGGGGTCTTAATAAGTGTGTGTGTGTGTGTGTCCCACAAGCTCAGGATACTATACTGCGTGAGATTGGTCAAACAGTCTGATGAGTAGGATATACAGTATATATTAATTAGTGGTTCAGGGAACAAATATTTTCTAGCAGTGGGTTGCACAATATAAAAGAGGTTGGGAACCATTGCTATAGGCTATCTTGTATTCAACTTCATCTTCTGGTGAAATTTCAGAACTGCTGGCAATGCAAAACTGTTATTGCAGCTGTAATTGTTCTTACTACTCACAAGACATTTAAAAAGGTTATGCTGGGTTAAAAATTTTTTTACAAAAACCACTGCAAATGAGCACAGTGTTTCTTTTTACTTCTTATCCATTTTAACATGGAAGCCTATAAGCTTATGCAAGCCGTATTGCACAGCCTGGGGTAAAGAAGTGCATGGCTCTGAGAACAATGAAGATGATGACTGAACTCAGAAAGGAAAATGGTAGAAACAGGATTTAATTAGGGCAGATACAAGAAATCCTGGGTAAATAGGATAACATTCCTCTGAACGCCTCTGGAGGAAATCTCATACTCTCGCAGACTTCCTTCACTACAAATTTATGCTATCCTGTTTCAACTCTGCCCTTTTGCAAGCTAAACAAGCCTACTTTCTTCTCTAATCAACATGCACAAGTCTAACCCATGCCGACTGTTCTCTGTCTTTGATACTCTACTCAAACCACCCTCAGCTGCCTCTCCTTCCTCCATCTCCACTCAGGACTTTGCTGACTATTTTAAGGAAAAGGTGGAATCCATACGGCAGAACATCCCCTCTGTTTCTTCCTCCCATCCTACACCTCTTCCTAACTCTCCTCCTGCCTTCCTTGACTCTTTTTCCACTGTCTCAGAGGAGGATGTGTCACTGTTGATCGCCTCTTCTCCCTCTACCACTTGCCCTCTTGACCCCATTCCCTCCCATCTCCTAAAACCTCTTGCTCCTACTATAATCCCTATGCTCACACACATTTTTAACTCCTCCCTCTGCTCTGGAACCTTTCCATCCTCCTTCAAACATGCAACAGTCATACCATTACTCAAGAACAGCAAGCTTGACCCTACCTGTCTTTCTAACTATCGACCTGTCTCCCTCCTCCCTTTTGCCTCTAAACTCCTTGAACGTCTTGTATTCTCTCGCTTGCTCCATTTTCTCAACACCTATTCTCTCCTAGACCCTCTACAATCTGGCTTCCACACTGCTCACTCCACGGAAACAGCCATCACTAAAATAACTGATGACCTCCATGCTGCCAAAGACAGAGGTCATTACACTCTGCTCATATTACTCGACCTCTCTGCAGCATTTGACACCGTGGACAACCCTCTTCTCCTTCACATTCTCCATACTCTTGGTATTCGGAACAAAGCTCTATCCTGGATCTCATCCTACCTCTCCCATCGTACTTTCAGTGTCTCTTCTGCTAACACCTCCTCCTCCTCTATTGATCTCTCTGTGGGGATACCCAAGGGCTATGTCCTGGGACCTCTTCTCTTTTCTCTGTACACACTCTCTCTAGGTGACCTAATAACATCTTTTGGGTTTAATTATCACCTCTATGCTGACGACACACAAATATACTTTTCAACACCTGACCTTACACCTGCTGTACAAACCAAAGTTTCTGAATGTCTCTCTGCTATATCATCCTGGGTGGCCCTCCGTCGCCTTAAACTCAACATGGCTAAAACAGAGCTCCTCATACTTCCTCCCAAACCTGGCCCTACTACTGTAAGGATTATGGAGACACGCCGTTCACGGCGTGTCTCCCACTTACCTGCTGCCTCGCCTGACATCCTCGTGGCTCGCAGGGACGCCGGAGAGAAGCGCGCGAGTTCCTGCACAGTGGCTCCGTCACCTTCTTCCGGGGACATTCCTGAACCCATGCAGTTGGGTGGCAACAGACTATCTCCGGCTGAGAAGTTACGTAGGCGCACGGCCGGTCTTTGCATGTACTGTGGCAATTCCACTCACGCCTTGCCCCAGTGTCCCCATAGACCGGGAAAACGCCAGCTCCCAGTGAGATCCGGGAGAGTTTCATTGGGAATATTGACCCCTTCTTCCATCATCCAAAACATCCTTCCCACCAGGATAGTCTTACCTATAATGCTGTCTGGAGAGGGGTTCCACACCCGGGCACGGGCGTTCATTGATTCCGGTTCTGCCGGTAATTTCATTGATGAAACTTTTGCTAGACAGAACAATATTCCTTTTGTCAACAAGAAGACGCCTGTAGGTCTGGAGGCCATCGATGGTCGACCTCTAAAGCCAGCATTTATCACGCTTCAGACGGTACCTCTCCTACTGCAGTTCGTGGATGTCCATACAGAGATCATTACTCTCGATGTCATCCACACGCCCTCTGCTGAGTTGATTTTGGGTCTTCCCTGGCTTCAACTTCATAATCCTCGCATCGACTGGACGGATCGGGAACCGGTTCAGTGGGCTCCTTCTTGTGCCAAGACATGTACCAGGGTTTTCCAGAGGATTGGAGGAGTGTCTACCATATCCGAGAAGATCAACTCCTTACCGTCTGTGTACTGGGATTTCCGTAACGTATTTGACAAGGCACGTTCTGAGGTACTACCGCCGCACCGTCCGTTTGATTGTCCCATTGACTTACTTCCTGGCGCACCTCTTCCCAGGGGAAGATCTTATCCTCTCTCTCTCCCAGAGACAAAGGCTATGAACACCTACATTGCCGAGAACTTGGAGAGGGGTTTCATCAGAAAGTCTTCCTCCCCGGTCGGAGCAGGCTTCTTCTTTGTCAAAAAGAAGGACGCCATGCATAGACTATCTGGGTTTGAATAATATCACCCGCAAAAATCGCTACCCCCTGCCTTTGATTCCGGAATTATTCGACCGCCTCCAGGGAGCAACCATCTTTTCTAAATTGGATCTGAGAGGTGCCTACAATTTAGTAAGGATACGAGAGGGGGACGAGTGGAAGACTGCTTTCAACACCCATGACGGCCACTACGAGTATCTTGTTATGCCTTTCGGGTTGTGCAATGCACCAGCAGTTTTCCAGGATTTTGTCAACGAGATCTTTCGGGACATTCTCAACACTTTTCTTATTGTTTATTTAGATGACATCCTCATCTTTTCTAAGACCGCTCAAGATCATATTAAACACGTTCAACAAGTACTATTACGTTTGCGGGAGAACCATCTTTTTGCGAAATTGGAGAAGTGTCAGTTCCACCTTAAATCCGTGGCGTTCTTGGGTTACGTTATCTCGGATTCCAGTTTCAAAATGGATCCGGAGAAACTTAAAGCTATCTTGGAGTGGCCTCTTCCGACTACTCTCAAAGCCGTGCAACGCTTTTTAGGTTTTGCGAATTATTATCGACGGTTCATCCGCAATTTTTCTGATACCGTATCCACCATAACCGCCCTCACTAAGAAAGGGGCAGATCCGTCATCATGGTCAGTGACCGCTAAAGAAGCGTTTGAGAGTCTCAAGAAGGCTTTTGTGTCTGCTCCCATCCTCACCCCCAGATCCTGGACTCGTGTTCACCTTGGAGGTAGATGCTTCGGACATTGGGGCTGGGGCTGTTCTGTCCCAGAGAACTTCTCCGTTAGCCAGACTGCATCCCTGTGCTTTTTTTTCTAAGAAATTCTCTTCCGCCGAACAGAATTATGATGTCGGAAATAGGGAGCTTTTGGCGATCAAATTAGCGTTGGAGGAGTGGAGACATTTCTTAGAGGGCACTGAGACACCCATTACCATTCTTACGGATCATAAGAACCTTCTTTACTTGGAGGGAGCACGTCGGTTGAATGCTCGACAAGCCCGCTGGGCTTTGTTTTTTTCACGATTTAATTTTCTTATTTCTTTTATTCCTGGCTCCAAGAACCTAAAGGCGGACGCTCTATCTCGACAATTTCTTGCGGATGACAGGTCCGAGGAACAGCTTGAGTCTATTATCCCCTCTAGTTGTATCCTGTCTGCCAACTCCTTTGAGGTCATGAGCAAAATTCAGTCGGAACAGTCAAAGACTCCGAGAGGACTCAAGGTTCCGGAGGGAAGACTCTACACGGCACCTCAACACCGCAAGAAGGTCCTCGAGTGGTGTCATTCGTCTAAATCGGCAGGACACCCAGGGATACGGAAGACCAACGATCTGGTTCAATGTACCTTCTGGTGGCCAGAGAGGGCTAAAGACGTAGAGGAGTTTGTCAAAGCATGTAGCATTTGCGCTCGTAACAAGGTACCTCGTGTCAGACCCGCTGGGCTACTCCTTCCATTACCCATTCCAGATCGTCCCTGGAGTCATATCTCTATGGATTTCATTGTGGAACTTCCAGAGTCCAAAGGGAAGAATACTATTTTAGTGGTCATCGATCGTTTTTCCAAACAAACGCACCTTGTTCCTTTGAGGGGTCTCCCAAATTCCCCCAGGCTGGCAGATGTGTTTATTCAGGAGATTTTTCGCCTTCACGGAGTTCCTTCTACCATTGTCTCTGACCGGGGCTCGCAATTTGTGTCAAGATTTTGGCGTGCCTTTTCCAAAAGGTTGGGGATCTCTCTTCAGTTCTCCTCAGGATACCATCCACAGACCAATGGGCAAACGGAGAGGGTCAATCAAAGCTTAGAACAATATCTCCGATGTTTCATCACGGATACACAGGAGGACTGGGTGGATCTACTTCCTTGGGCCGAGTTTGCCCTGAACTCTCTCCGCAATGACTCTACCCAAGAATCTCCGTTTTTTATAAATTATGGATTCCATCCTTCCCGGTTACCCTTCTCTTCACTACCATCAGGGGTGCCAGCAGTGGACAAACATGTCTCTCACCTGAAGGTTTTGTGGTCTAAGATACAGGAGAACTTGAAGGTAGCTACAGGGAGACAGAAACGCCAAGCAGATCGCCTTCGACGACAAGTGCCGGAGTTCGTTCCAGGGGACACGGTGTGGCTTTCATCTAGGAATATCCGGCTGAAGGTTCCTACCATGAAGCTTGCTCCCAAGTTCCTCTGTCCCTTTCCCGTGGTTAGGAGGATTAACCCTGTGGCTTACGAACTACGCCTTCCACCTTTTATGAAGATTCCACCAGTTTTTCATGTATCTTTACTCAAACCAGTGTTTCGCAGCCCTCGCTTTTCCTAGAAAACTTCTTCTCCACCTCCGATTATGATTTCGGGTCAACAGGAGTACGAGGTCCAGTTTGTCCTGGATTCAAGAATTTCCAGAGGAGGAGTACAATACCTGGTTCACTGGAGGGGGTTCGGTCCAGAGGAACGTTCATGGATTCCTCACCGGGATCTTCATGCACCTCGGCTTCTACGGGCTTTTCATCACAAAAACCCTTCCAAGCCTTATCATGGCCGCCCGGAGGTCGCCCCTGAAGGGGGGGGTACTGTAAGGATTATGGAAACACGCCGTTCACGGCGTGTCTCCCACTTACCTGCTGCCTCGCCTGACATCCTCGTGGCTCGCAGGGACGCCGGAGAGAAGCGCGCGAGTTCCTGCACAGTGCGCGCGCGCACGTTCTTCTTCCTCTTCTGCCCTCGGATCAGGGCGTGGGGCCGCGCACGCAGCCGCGGGCGCTGCTACACAGAGGCGCGGCCACACGGAGGCGCAAACGCCTCTTAAAGGTACAGTGAACCAAACTGTTGCTGCTATTGAATGCAGCCAGATTGCTGCCCTTTATGCCTCATCTCCTGGGACTCATAAGGGACCTATCCCTGCTGCAGCTGGCTCCTTCTACACACCCCTTTATGGCTGCAATGCTATTGGACCCTCTCTCCTTTATATACCTGCCAAAATCACTGGTTCTTTGGCTGAGCATAGTTCCAGTTGTCTTTACCATTCTCTGCCTCCCTAGTTCTATTTTACAGACCTCCTCGTGTACCAAACCGGCTTCCGCTACGTCTTCCTGTACCTCTGGCATCCCGTACTCGGCACACGGCTACTCGACTCTCCGCACCTCTGGCATCCCGATCCTGGCTTACGGTAAACGACAACGTCCCTCTCTCTAACCCTGGATTTGGCAAACGGCACTCTCTACCAACCGTACCTCTCCTGCCCCGATCCGGAATCCGCGACCAATCTACTTTCAAGACGTGTCCTCGTGGCTGTGGGTGGTGTTCCTACCTTCCCACCTCAGCACCGTGGTCCCGTCTCGTTTGTGGTGAGCACATCCTAACAACTACCTCCTTCCACATTACTGTTGGAACTGCGATCATTCACCCAGTAGCCCAAGCACGCTGCCTAGGGGTCACACTCGTCTCCTCTCTCACATTCGCCCCTCACATTCAAAACATTTCTAAAACCTGTCGCTTTTTCCTCCGCAATATAACAAAGATACGCACTTTCCGCTGTTGCTCGACTGCTAAAACTCTGACTCAGGCCCTCATTCTCTCCTGTCATGATTACTGTAACTTCCTGCTGTCCGGCCTTCCTGCCTCTCACCTGTCTCCCCTACAATCTATCCTAAACGCTGCTGCCAGAATCACTCTACCCTTTCCTAGATCTGTCTCAGCATCTCCCCTCATGAAATCCCTCTCCTGGCTTCCGATCAAATCCCGCATCTCACACTCCATTCTTCTCCTCACTTTTAAAGCTTTACACTCTTCTGCCCCTCCTTACATCTCAGCCCTAATTTCTCATTATGCAATAACTTTTTTTTGCCTACTTGCTGAAGTATGCTGAAGCTAGGGATTCCTTATTTCTTGTCCTTTGCTAAGTAACAACCCTCAGCTGGCTTCCCATTAAACTATTAATTGTTTGCCAGATTCTGAACTTCTTTTCTTACTCCAGTCATCACTATTCTGATTTGTTTCTTGTCAAGAGTTTGACTTTTGGAGAATATATGAAAGGCTCTATCCTGTTTGTTACATCTGATTTCTAATGCACTCTCCCCTATTAATCCTCCTTTATTTGCTGCCTAACTCCCGCGCCATCTACTCATCAATATTTGCTATGCTGTCAATATTTACAGAATGTTTAACATCTCACCTTTTCAGCCAATGAACTCATGTTAAACACCAGGGCACCTACAGTAGTATTATTCCTTTAAGGTGCTGTA
Source organism: Ascaphus truei (assembly GCF_040206685.1). NCBI lineage: Eukaryota > Metazoa > Chordata > Amphibia > Anura > Ascaphidae > Ascaphus > Ascaphus truei. The sequence continues at coordinate 237,650,275 of NC_134484.1, read as the reverse complement.
CAATAAAATGCTAATGACATATGTCACCTTTGAAGCTTGATTCTAGAAACTGAGGGATTCAAGAAGAATAGATTGGCACGACACACTCTAAAATCCAAAATACCCGACATAAATCCGATCCTCTAATAATACCTGGGGGAGGGGGCAGCCAGAGAGGAGCTTTGAACTCTCGTAAAGGCAACAGCACCAGCAGTTCCTTGTCTCATGTGTAGAAGATGCACTTGCTCCTTTCGCTGAGTTCAGCTGCGCTCCCTGCTGGTTGCATGAGTTTTGAAACGCTCTCTTACATAACTAATAATCTTCCATTCAGTCTTTCCTGCCTGCCTGAAGCAAATGCAATAAGCAGAGCCAGAAGGGTGGATGGAAGCATGTCCCAAGACCCACTAACATGCAGTTTAGAAACAGCAGCTTCAGAGGAAGCAGCAGAGCTGCAACCTGCCTCCCAGAGGAGGGTAGTACCCATATTCCAACTGCCTGCTGGAGTACAGATCTCCCTCCCCAGACCCTTTAAAGTTAGGCCGCGCTTATAGTGCTGGCGACGGCAACGCGACCGATGATGTCGCCACCCGCGAAAGTTATAATTTAACTTTTAGCGAAGGGGTCATTCATTGGTTTACAGACAGTCACATGTGGCGACAGTCTGTAAAAAAATCAAATTTAACCCGCTTCCAAATGTCTGGTCGCTCCATCGACGTCGCGCTTACTATAAGCGCAGTCTTAATTTAAAAAAAGCAATCCAAGCAGCGCTTAAAGAAAAGTTAGAGTAACTTAGCAGCTACAATGTATCCTTTGTAAGAGTGCCTATTTTTACAGTTTGCAGGTCAAACTGCTGGGAACATTTGCAACAAATGATCACAAACAGGAAAGTGTTACAAGGCTCTTGCACTGCTGAGGCGGTGGGTTAAATGTGCTATAGAAATCAAAGGATGCTCAGTATATTAAAAACTGATTAAAAATTGGAGTATGCGCTGAATAATAAAGATAGAAAAATGCAGTATTACCTAAGACTACAGAACTCATTTAAAAAAAAAAAAAAAAAACGTAGGATATTGCATGGATTGCTCCTTTCTTAAGTTAGGTAAAAAGTTTAAGTTAAAACTAATTTGTCCCCAGCTTCATCAATCTGTACCTCCCCCATCTCTTGCCTTAACCCCTTCAGTGCTAAAGGTGTCTGCAACCTGCGTGACCACATACATTTTCAAAGTTTGGTATACTTTTGTCTATGTATGATTCCTGTGATCCGCTTGAGTTGTACCTATGGAAATTATATATATATATATATATATATATATATATATATATATATATATATATATATATATATTCCTGTATATTCCACTGCAGCAAGGGATTCTGGGAAATGACATGCAAATGAGCACACAGTGCCACCTTTTATCTCAAGCTCACATTACATGAACCACCCTTAGCCAATGCATTCTGCTTTAAACACAGCTTTTAAGCAAGGACTTGGGAGATGCAAAGTCAGTTAACCCACTCACAGACATGTTTCAACCTTGATGGGTATCATCAGTGTGAGGTTGGTTGCTGACATTTGCTCATTTGAGATTAAAGAGTAGGTAATCACCACATTTATTAAGGTTATGGTGGGTAAAAAAAGTGACAAAAACCCTCCACAGTATAGCATATAGCAACTGTAAATATTCCTGTATATTCATTTGCATGTCTTAGACAGGTCTGCAACCCTGTCTTTGACAATTATCGCCCAGCACACAGCACTTCCACTGCAGCAAGGGATTCTGGAAAATGACATGCAAATGAGCACACAGTGCCACCTTTTATCTCAAGCTCACATTACATGAACAACCCTTAGCCAATGCATGCTGCTTTAAACACAGCTCTTAAGCAAGGACTTGGGAGATGCAAAGTCAGTTAACCCACTCACAGATATGTTTCAACCTTGATGGGTATCATCAGTGTGAGGTGAGTCATGCAGTCCACAGAGATAGATATGGAAATTATATATATATATTACATAGTTACATAGTTACATAGTAGATGAGGTTGAAAAAAGACATAGGTCCATCAAGTTCAACCTATGCTAAATTTAGACAACAGATACTGTATCCTATATCTATACTTACTTATTGATCCAGAGGAAGGCAAACAAAAAAACCCATTAAGGGGAAAAATTAATTCCTTCCTGACTCCAAGAATTGGCAATCGGATTAATCCCTGGATCAACATTCTTCCCATGTTTACTTATTTGGTATATCCCTGTATACCTTTCCCATTTAAAAAGATGTCCAACCTTTTTTTTGAACAAATCTATTGTATCTGCCATCACAGTCTCCATGGGTAATGAATTCCACATTTTAACTGCCCTTACTGTAAAGAACCCTTTCCTTTGTTGCTGGTGAAATTTCCTTTCCTCCAACCTTAAGGTATATATTCCATATCTTTTTTTTAAGCACAGGATTAGCGTTCCATTTTTTTTTTTTTATTAAAATGTTTTACCAGGAAGTAATACATTGAGAGACACCTCTCGTTTTCAAGTATGTCCTGGGCACAGAGTTATAAAAAATACATGGTTTCAATAAAAGAACAGAGTTATACAGTGAATTCACAGACATTTCATGAACAGATAGAGTTAGAAAATTGGATACAGGGGATAAAGGGCTTATGAGTTTCAGAAAGAAATAGAGCAGATTTAACATCAACCAACATCAGCGAACGGCAGCAAACGGCTCACACCCTTTGGCTGCGCCAAAGGCTATGCGCCTTTGGTGCAACGCAGATGTACACTGGGGTGGGTGAGATTGAATCTTATTCATCTGTGAACAAAAAGATCTTTTCTTTGTGTCCCCATGGCTCATTAACATTCCAGTGGGTGGGGTTGCCGATTCCACAAAGAACAAGCACATGTTAACCCTTAGCATGCGGGTCCTGTGCAGAGAGCAGTAGTTCTTGGGGGGGCCCCATCAGGCTGTGCGCCTTTGGGGCAACGCAGATGTATGCTGGGGTGGCTGAGATTGGTATCTGTCTTCGCATTGCATATGATGTGACCAAGATATTATGTAATGAATATGAACAAAGTAAAAAAAAAAAATAGTTTCTTATTGTTGTCCCAGATATCTCTAGCAAATTCATTAATTTAATTAAAGTTAATACTAATATTATTGCCCTGCATCTTCTGATGACAGTGATACTAGATATCTAGATACTGTATGTATAGGTTTATAGTTCACAATTCACAATTAGCAAGACGTTTCACACCTGAAATGTTCAGGCCTGAATGTAAAAGGGGCGCGCCAATATTAACAAGACAAAACTACCTCTAGCAGAAATATAAATCCACAAAAGTATATATTTTCTGAAAGCACATGCCCCAACAAGTTCAAACATGTGTAGTATGTCTTTCGCTAACACAACATAAACACAACAATTATGTTAAACACAACATACATTTCTTAGAAAAATATGAAGACCACTAACTTCCAACTTTGCATCAACATTTCTCAAACTTAGTGTAATCTTGGACATAAATACAAAATGCTATTGCCCTAGGTCTTCTGAGAACATTGATACCAAGTATACAGTATATATGTTTTAGACGTGTGTGCTGTCTAACCTACAGTAGTATAGTTATAGTTATACAGTCAATATTTATAAAAAAAATTACCAGGAAGTAATACATTGAGAGTTACCTCTCGTTTTCAAGTATGTCCTGGGCAATATAGTTACAGTACATGTAGCTTTACATCTTTAAAAAGAAAAAAGAGGCCCAAAATTAGTAAGCGTTTCTCACGGCTTAACCCAAAACGTGCTCACCATCATTGGCAAGGCAAAACTACCGTCTAGCATAAAAATACCCCCCGTAAAAGTATATCTTTTCTGAAAACATATCCCAAGGAATTTAGACGTGGGTAACCCATTTCCATAAAAAAAATGTCTGACAAAGAATGTTTGTTGAACATCTTGGTCTTGAAATATTTCTACAAAATGTACACTAACAATGGACTTTGCATCAAAATTTCTCCCACGAGTTCCGTGATATCATGGAGAGGAATACTATATCTTATCGCCCTTGCTCCACTGATACCACATAATGTATGTGTAGCTTTCCATACTATTTTGGAAAATAGAGGCCCAAATTAGTAAGACTGTGTAAAGCTCTTCACACCTGATTTTTTAATGGCTGAATTCAAATGGTGCTCGCCATCAGTGGCAAATCAAAACTTCTCTCTAACATAAAAATACCCCAATAAAGTATATATATTTTTGAGGGTACATGCCACAAGCTAATAAGACATTGGGTATTGAGCAGTGGACAACACCATTGTATTGTATTGTATGTCTTTATTTATATAGCGCCATTAATGTACATAGCGCTTCACAGTAGTAATACATGTGGTAATCGAATAAATAACAGATAATATAAATAACAGATCATGGGAATAAGTGCTTTAGACAAACATAACATTAAGGAAGAGGAGTCCCTGCCCCGAGGAGCTTACAATCTAATTGGTAGTTAGGGAGAACGTACAGAGACAGTAGGAGGGAGTTCTGGTAAGTGCGTCTGCAGGGGGCCAAGCTTTATGTATCATGTGTTCAGAATAGCCACAGTGCTATTCGTATGCTTCTTTAAGCAAGTGTGTCTTAAGGTGGGTCTTAAAGGTGGATAGAGAGGGTGCTAGTCGGGTACTGAGGGGAAGGGCATTCCAGAGGTGTGGGGCAGTCAGTGAAAAAGGTTTAAGGCGGGAGAGGGCTTTAGATAAAAAGGGGGTACAGTACATATAAAAGACTAAAAAGGAAAAACACCATATGGTGATAATGTAGGACTCTGGCAGATGATAATCGAAAGTAATCTCGAAAGGTTGTACTCGCATACTGATGAGTTTAAATGTGCCAATCACAATCAGTGGCAAGTGCTGTATTCCTGTATGATGGATGTGGGTAATCTCAATGGGAAGAGAGGAGAAATAACACCAAATGTGTTTATCCCAAAAATATTTAAATTCGGGAATCTTTGTTTAAAACAGTGGTCTTGATATTTGTTTTAAAAAATGCATAATAATTTCAGCTGTTGACATTCTTGGCAAGAGAAAACACCCCTAAAGCATAACAAAGCACCCCCAGTTAAGAATATATTTTCTTAAAGTACACACCCAGTGAAGTGCAGATATAAGTATTTTGTCTTTCTCCACAAGAATATATAGCTGGGAACTACCCCTTCACTACCTACGGAGCCATTGTAATGTTTGCAATAAAATGTTTAAACTGTGATTTCTGTGTCAGTGTAGTGTTGTATCTTTGCCCACTATACTGCATATCAAAGTTGAATTTTAAGTTGGTGTTGGCCCAGTGTGCATATTTTGGTCATAAGACCTCACTAATTTAATTAGTATAGAAAAATTACTAATTTTTTAAACTTTGCAGTGCTGTTTGTGATATAGCTATCCAAATTTTCTCTGGATGAGATATGTTGCATAGGATAAAAAAATTAAATTGTCTACTTTTAGAAAATAAAAAATGTATTACAAGTGTAGCCCTGGGTAAGTTTTGGGGCTATAGATCTTTCTCCTCCTGTGCAATAATTCCTGGTAAGGGCAGGTTTCGCCAGGAGTAATTATGGGTTTTTCCCCATGCACATCTATGCTGTGCAGTAAGGCAGTGAAGATAGTGTCATCAGGGTCTATGTCCAATTACAGTGACACAGGGGTGGTGCCTATTGGAGTTACTTATTGCATAGCATTTCCTGAAGTTAGTCAGTTCCTCTCCTCCTTGAGAGAGGCTAGTCTGTCCCAGTAAACTGCCAGGGCTCTGCAAGGTTTTGTGGCCCTCCCTCTGGGAGTGGTGTGGGAGACTATTCCTCTTACTCCACCAGGGAGTAAGGGAAGAGCAAGGACAGCTTCTAGGGCTCTGACTAGGAGTGGTGTCATGGGACTTCCTTAGGGTGACAACCCAGTGATGAGCGGCTAAGTGACCGGGCTGCAATGGTGGGCAGTCTGCCATTAAAGGAGGAGGAAATAAAATATTTCTATGTTAAAGATACCTTCTTGCCTGAGTCTGGAATCATTCAGGGAGAAGTTGCACAAAGAGGTTCTCCTTCAGAGATTCCTCCCTACTACGCTGGGGATCTGTTGGAGATGGAAGCGCTGTACCATGAGTGAGTATGACTCAGCCATACCTCGAAAGCCAGTACTTATGACATCCCCCATACCATCGCGGGAGACTCAGGAGTCCTGTAAGCCAGCAGGTGCACCACACTATACCACACGTAACCAGAGTCAGTTTCCCACTGATAGCGCCCACATGAGATTGGGTTGAGGAAACACCGTTACACATGTACTTTTTGATTAGTTAAAGCAACACTCCTGCAGACACCCTGCTTCCAAGAAACGTATCTCTGTAGGGGGTACTTGTATTTATCTGCTGTTTAAATGTCCAGCATTCCGTGCACCATTAGGAAGCCACAAGAGATTACATCATGACATCCTTAAGATGCGGGACATTTATGCCTCCATTGGATACTGTAGGTCACTTTAACTGTAATATAAAAGTGTCATAATACATTGTCTGGGAGTCTTCAAAGCGCGATCTGAGCTATTGCAGCCAAACCAGTGATACCAGCCATTACTCAATTACAGATATCGTTGATTCGGGTGCGATACAGTGGATCATGCTTTTGTTGAATACTAGCTATTTTGTATGGAACATGCATTTTGTACTGTAGTTCATTTTCACAAGAAGTATTTCTTATGATTGAAGGGGACTCTGTCCTCTATCAATCAATGGTACTCATACACTCACAGCATCAAAATCGTGCCTGGGAGCACTTCTCACTGTTACCATCCACCCCTCCCTTCCCCCAACACCAAAGAAATATAAATACAACATTTTCAATTTGTGTGTCTACATACAAAAAGTAAAAGGATTACACACAATCCACAGATAAGGTGGGGGTGGGTCACTTGCCTCTTGATTGATGGGGTTACCCTCCGATTTACAAGCTTCTGATCATCACAAAGAGTGATTATGGAGTAACCCCCTCCTATAGCACATATACTGTAGCATGCAGTGCATTGCTAAGATGGGGAAAGCACTCCTTGTGATAATCAGAAATATGTGCGGAGAAAGGTAACCCCCCCAAAACCAGGACATGATCCCCTATTGATTTTTGGGGATACCCTAAACATACTACCCTCATGATCTTCACAGGGGGTGAGACTGATGCTGCTCTCTTATTTTGTACAGTGGAGGGGGGTACACTCCATGATCACCACTTGTGATGATCACGGGATATAAATCCTAAAATAAAAAGAATGCAGGAGCCCCTCTTTATTGTAGGGGTCTACAAAACAAATGTAAAAGCATTTACAATAAAAAAAAACAATTAGAACATGACATTGGGGGGAAGCTCAACTCCCTGTCCAGCAGGTTGTAGACAAGGGAGGAAATGCACCGCACAGGCACAAACACAGTATATAAATCACTCTCTGCACACAGTGTGATGGTAGGGGCAACCTATCACAGTACAGTACATTAAAGGTTATGCCTGCTAGTTGCCCCGACCCATCAAGATGGCGACCAAATGCCTTGGCCTCAGTAGCCATCTTAAGCCACAAGATGGATGCTGGCATAATTTGTAACCTGAGGTTAGCCATTTGTTGCAAGTTACTGTGTGATGTTTGCATTTGTAATTAGGTATCTGTAAGTTGTGCATGTATTTCTATGGGATTCATTGTGTGTTGGGCCCTTGATTAGATTATCAAGGCCAGCCCACAATGAATCCAACTGCCATCCTTTGTCCGGGCCAGGTTCTGTACTCAGGGAACAATGCTGGGAGGACGTACCCTTCACAAGTAAAGGTGTTGTTTCGCTCAGGCAGTGTGGAGATTATACCAGGAAGAATGGAGCTGGCATCAGGAATCAAGCCCCGGGTCCTAGCTCTAGCGGTCTGCTTCCCATTGGTCAGTTCCAATTTCCCAACTCCCAAGCACGTCTCTAGAGGCTTCCCCAGATTATGGTCCCCCCCCCCCCCCAGCCCTGATTGGTCCATGTTGGGCAAGCCCTCAATCTCTGATTAGTGGCACAAAGACAATCTCTTTTCTGATTGGTAGGAACCCGGACTTCCATGTTTCTGGATGGAAGCTGAGGGTTTAGGTAAGTTGATGCTGATCAGAGTTCCATAGTTACTCTTACTGTAGCTGTACAGAAACCGTGGACACCGGGGTAGTCATTCCTACGTGCAGGAACCTTTGCAGGATGGACTGTGAATGAACATTGAGAGTAAGCTGGCTTCAGTTGCGCCTACCACCTAGTCACCTACTATAGGATATCCCTCATATTCCCTGTGTTTTTGTTAGTTATTGCTGTATTCTGTGATTGTGGTTATACTGCTAGCTTTGGCTTAATAAACTCTGGTTTATTATATCTTTGTATTCTGCCTGGTGGATTGCAATCCTTATGGTAAACCCCAGTCGTGACACATACATACATAAGTATGTGTCCCCTCCACCTCTGATTCCCCCTTCATAACTCTAACCTACCCTTGACTCCTACTTACTCCCTCCACCCCTACTCACCCTCTAACTCCCCTCTCCCTCCTAACTCCCACGCCAACTCACCCCCCTGACCTCCCTCTACAATACCCCCCCCCCCTCGTATTGTCTATTCAATTTAAAGGTGAAGATTGATTACCTAAATCAATGTCGGAAAATGTAAAATGATCCATTATAAAGAAATGTCAAATCTTAAGCAACTGTTAACAATAAATTAATGTGAAATTATATTTTTGGAGAAGGGGTAGCCTTCTGTTTGAAGCACTGGCATATAAAATAGTATAATATGGCTGGATGCTGAATGTCAGGTCTGTGTGACTTTGTTCAAGTCGTTCCTTCCTTAAAAAGGATTATGATGATTTATAATGTTCTCCCTGCTACTGAAAAATTAGATTTATCCAGGACGTTTACAGTAAAGTGAATCAACATATCAGACTTCAGTAATCTTGTCATATTCGCCCATGACGTCTCTGAATTATTAAATTTGTTTGTACCTTAATATCCTGTCATGCTAAAACAATAAATTATCAACCACAGCTATAAACTTTTGTGAAATTTCCCCTGTGGTTGTTGTAACTGTACGAGGGTGACCAGATCACTTGGGATAGCGAATACCAGGCAGAACTCTGAGGCTAACAAACATTATTAATTATATTATTATTATTTGGCTGGAGCAAACAGTTAACAACACAAGCACAGAGCAAGATCTCACCAAAACAGGAAAAACGAGGACTCCAAGCTTGCAAGGTGTAGGGAGCTTCCGAAGCCAGCTTACCCTGGATGCTGCCACAATAGTTTATTCCTCAATCCCAGTACAATAACTAGAGATGACCACCCATAGTCGCACAGTTCTTGATACAGTTGGTCTCACGTTATTGAGACCAACCAAGAACAACTGTGTAGCACTGATCGGTGTCGGCTTGTATACTTTCCGAAACATGGAGAACATGCTGGTGCTGACCAATCAGCAGAGTTCATTAATTTTCAAAGCCAATCAGAAAGGATCAATCAGGAAAGGGGTGGAGCCAGTGCCTTATATACCTCCCACAGGGTTAGATGCCTCACTGCTGGGGAGAGAACAATGCTCTGGCCTTGGAGGGGATACTCTCAGCCGGTGGGTGCATCCTTCCCCAGACTCCCATTATATCTTAACACTGCACAAGACCCCACACAAAAGCCCTCTGACTCACTGTGTGCCTGATACTTACCCATTGTTGCTAGCCCAGGTACATGAGTCACACATATACATACAATAAACCAGGAAATACACCCAGTAACATAAGTTAAAAATTACCAAGGCTGGGACATTTTACAGCCCTGATATGGCAATATTTTATTTAAATTCAGTGGGTTGCCATCTTGATTGGAAGATGCAGCAAGTGGGCTTAACCTTTATTTGGGCATGCCATGTGGCACCTCCGTCATACTTCCTCCCCTCAAGATGAGACCCGTGGGGTGACGGTCCCGATGGCTGTAGCACTGGGCCGGGGTCGTCCTGCTGGAAAAGCCATTGGTGTGCCCGTGGTTACTTGCTGCCCCTCTTGTGCTGAATAGTAAAGACATATATTCTTGAACAGCCAAGCTCCACCACAACAATTTCACAATTTCCCGAACACCCGATGTAGCCAGATGAGGGGGTTGTGATCAGTTACCATGGTAAAGGCTTGGCCATTCCTCAAGCTCCAAACAATTGCCAAGCACTCCTTTTCAATGGTAGTGTAGGCAACCTCACGATCTAAGAGTTTCCTGCTCAAATAAACTACCAGGTGCTCAATCTCTTCCTCGCCCACCTAGCTGAGGACTGCACCGATGACTTAGGTAGAGGCATCAGTCTGCACCAAGAACCGATTTCTGTAATCGGGGGCATTTAGAACTGAAGTGCTGGCTAGGGCATCCTTGAGGGCTTGGAATGGAGTTACCAAGTTATGAGTCAAGTCAGTCAGGGGCTTAGCAATAGCATGCATGGCATGGTATAAACACAGTAATACGCAGCCATCCCCAAGAAAGCAAGCACTTGCTCCTGGGTGTGGGGAGTCAACCACCGGAGGATGGCTTCTACAGTAGCCAAGCTCTCCTCTTCCCACCTGGTGCCACAGATAAAAGACTTCAGGGTCAACTCTGCCTCCCTTTTCTGATGTACGTGTAGTAACACTGCTACATGCCCTAAGTGCTTATCCCACATCCAACTAAACACTGCCAATTTGTCAAGATAGGCCCGAGCATACCCCTGCATCCTTTCCACTAACCGAATGACCAGGTGCTGGTATGGTAGCCAGGGCATTCTTAATTCCAAATGTCATTATGAAAAACGTGTACAAGCCATTTGGGGTGATGAAGTTGACTTCTCCTGTGCTTCGGGGGTTCACATAGACCTGTGTGGTTCCACCGGTTTTGGATCCCAGGACAACCGATGATACCCAAGGACTCTGATTTAAAGATGACCTGTAGGGACAGCATCTCCTCGATTTCTCAAAATGTTGACCTGAGTGGAGATCCAATAGGCAGATTTGCAGAGGGGCGCGAGGTGGGTCCCATCTGACTTATCCGTAAACAGGCCCTGGTATGTCCCTAACACTTATCTCACTTGTGCCTGTTGGGGAGCAGTGAGCAGGGTCCCGATACCCACCTGGTCTGCAGATCCTCTTTGCTGGGCTTCTCCAAGGAGATCGGCAGAGCCTGGCTCGCCTGATCTCCCAGTGGTGGGCTACAAGCCACCATAACCACCGGCTCACTCACATGATATGCCTTGAGCATGTTTATGTGGTAGGTCCGCTAACTAACCTGTTGCTCATCCAAACATGGGGCTTGGACCCAAATCCCTCTCCCCGAATTCAGTTCTATATCTCCCGCAGGGTTAGACAACTCACTGCTGTGGAGACAACCATAGTCTGGGCTTGAAATGTATTCTCCCAGCAGGGGGGACATGTCCTTTCTCAGCCTCCCATTGTCCCCTAACAATGCACCTGGCCCCACACAAAGCCCTCTGACTCACTGTGTGCCTGATACTTAAACATGGTTGCTAGCTCCGTACACAATGAGTCACACAGATACATACAATAAATAGCGAAATACACACAGCAACATAAGTTAAACATTACCAAGGCTGGGGAATTTTCCAGCCCTGAGATGGCAATTTAACCCATTCAGTGGGTTGACAACTTGACTGGCAGAGGCAGCAAGCAGGCTTAACCTGTATTTGAGCATGCCATGCTGCCCCTGCCGTCACAGACATAATGAAGACGTGAAGAGTTGATGATACAAATGTAATGATTGGAAAAAAAACATGAACGTTGAAAAGCATTTTAAAGCATATATTATGAAGTTGCCTATTCTTTTCTTTTTTTTGTAACTTAAAGTTTTATTGGGTTGACACAAATTATACAGATAACATTACATCTCATCTCATTTTTCAAAAACAACAAACAATATCCAATGATCATAACCCGTCAAAATCCCCGAGGGGGAGGGAAGGGGTGGGCAGAGGTTCTCTTTTATCTTTTGTCCTCTCCTTGCAGCCATCTTGTGTCTTATACTCTCCCATGCGGTCTCAATCACCTATTATCATCACTAGGGTCGGGTTTTAACCCCCTAATCTTCAATGTTTTTTTAAACTATGATTCCCTTAGTCAGAGGAGAATGCATTTATTTCTATCAAAGCATAACTGTGGCACCGTTCACCCCTGGGATATCTGTTTGGGTCAGCCATGGGAATTTAGCGCCAGTGTCATTAACTAGACTGGTTACTTTTTCATCTGGCAGACAAACCAAATTCTATTTAGAATTGTAGTAATAGATGGAATTTCATTTTTCTTCCATACTGCTGCGATCTCGCATCTCGTTGCTATTGCAAAATGGGCAACTAGTTTATTTTAGACCCTGGCTAATCCCTGAGTTGGTCTTTTCAATAGGAAGAGCCACGAGTCCATGGGAATGGTGAGGCCCAATATCCTCTGTAGCCAATCTCTAATCTGCTCCCACAGGGGCACAACTCGAGGGCAAGACAACAGCATATGTAGCTCTTTCTCTACATTGTTTAGGACACAATGGTGAGTAACCTGGAATACATTTTGATAGTTTTAGTGGGGTGAGATACCATCTCATTAACGCCTTACAGTATATGCATTCTCCTTTAACGTCATGCAAATCGAACTCTTAGCAACCGCCAAAATTCTCGTCCCATTCTTCCTTGTATAATACCTCTCCCAAGTCTGACTCCCATTGGGACAAATACTGTAACTTTCGGGAATACTCAGAGCTCGAACAGGTCACTTCCTTATACAATTGAGAGATTAGTCCCTTAGATGGCTATGCACTAAACAGCACGTTTTTGCACCTGACTGGAAAAATTTTGCTCGGCCGTTAAAAAGTGAAGCCAAAAGCGGGATTCACTAACAAGTTCAACGCATTTTGGTCCAGCCAAGCAAAAATCTGCCCGATCGCCCGAGCTTTCCCCCCCCCCCCCCGCTATCGCGCTTAAACTTATAAAGCGCGATAGCTGGAAAAAAGCCGCCTGTAAGTACTGCATGGAGACACTGCGTCTCCATGCACAGCTCTTACAGGCGATCATGAAGCATATATATACATTTGAATAATAGTGTACATGTGCAGGGGATCTCTTGAGCTGAACCGCATTGATTTCAGCCTCGGAGACCCCCTACTTCATGAGATACAGACCCCGTTATGGGATACCGGTATCCCCTGTTCTTTTAAAGCTCCCGCGTCACGTGACCGGGGGATTTAAATCCTGCAGAGGATACCGGCACCCCATAACGGGGCCTGTATCTCATGAAGTAGGGGGTCTCCGAGGCTGAAACCAATGCGGTTCAGCTCAGGAGACCCCCTGCTCATGTACACTAGTATCAAAACACACATATCAATAAAAAAATTATTCATTACCGTAGCGGATAGCCGCTATGGTAATGAAGCTGCTTTAATATAATTTGTATTAATATTGTGCGGGAGCAGGGGGTCTCCTGAGCTGAACTGCATTGATTTCAGCCTCAGGGACCCCCTGCTTCCCGAGTTATATGCCCAGATATGGGGTGCCGGTATCTCCTCCATTATTTACATGTCACATGTCACGCGACATGGACGCTTTAAAAATGGTGGCGACAGTGGCATTCGATGCCCCATACTGGGGCCTGTAACTCGGGAAGTAGGGGGTCCCTGACCAAGAAATCAAAGCAGTTCAGCTCAGGAGACCCCCTGCTCCCGCACACTATTTAAAAAAAAAAGACATTAAAGCAGCTTCATTACCTTAGCGGCTATCCGCTAAGGCAATGAAGGGGTTAAGGCACAATAAAATGTTTATTGGGGACAGTTGTCCCCAATAAACATTGCAATACACAACACAAATCTGTTTTAGTCACACTAATGTGCTGCACTTCTTCCAACTATGTTTGGTTATAGTCAAAGTATGCTAAGATAATGAAGCTGTCGCTGATCTATGTCATGTCAGTCAGTGTTGCAAACTTAAAATCTGCCATGTGGCTATTGCTGAGCACAGTATTGTGGGTGTTCTACTGTATAGGCAAAATAGAGACTGCCACACGACCTGACCTGTATGCATCTGCTGCATTCACTCTCCGCTCTCGATCTGTCGTCCCCTCCACCGGCGTCACCTCGTTGACGTCATAAAACCCGACGTACGTTTCGCGTTATCCGTAATGCTTTTTCAAGGTAGGAGGAGTGATTGATACTCCTTAAGGCTATCCTTATGTACCTACTGGTGGGGGTGTTTCTGAACTCAGTGGCCTATCATAAAGAGTCCTTCACGAGACAGTTTAAGCCTATCACATAATTGAGGATTAAAGTAATCATATGTCTCGCCCCCTTTATAGCTGATCACAGCAAGGATACCTTCTTGCTAATATTTATCGCTTAAGAAGGGAATCAATTCCTTATATTGGATTGATCTATTAATCAAGAGCTAATTTCCTTAGCCCTCCTTATTCGAGTAAATGGTACTACACTAATTGGAATTTACGATGGAGTAACATGTAGTCACGATATGCTGAGCATAAGGTCTACTGTATAAATACACTGTGTATAAAGAATAAACCTTCTCTGCGCATGGTGAAAGATGTTAGCAACTAACCAGGGAATCATGGTTATAGCAACTGGCTATACGTGGCTATAATGATAGTGTATTAAAAGATATATTGGAACTGACACCACAGAGGATAAAGACCAGTATAATAGTCCATTTGAAGGTAAGATTACAAAGAAAAAATACTGTCCTGTGCTTCGGTAAGCAGCAATAGCACCATAGGGTGTCAAAGTCGTCATGTGGGACTGTGAAAGAGGGAGCTGTAAAGGGCCACTAGGGTAACCGGAGTGTATAAGAAAGGTAATGACCCTTACCTAAATCTCCACTTCAGTATGGGTCCTGCTCTCCTCTGTGTTCAGCTCCTGCATGCAGCCATCAATGAAAGTACATGTAGATGGAAGAATTCCGGCGCAACTGTGCATGACAGACTCCACAGGCTCCCAGATGGATTCAACAAACTTTATTTGTACAACGACACACTGGGGCTACACCACGATCTCCCCCTCTACGCGTTTCACCCTCTAGAATAGGGCTTCGTCTCGGAGTGGGGAGACGTGGTGTGAGCCTGAAGATTTAAAATGAAAAAGCCCGCGAAAAGCGGCTAAAAACGTTAACCCCTTCATAGAAAATTCAACATAGTCATACATCTGTATATACAATGCATGTGATTTGTGTAAGCGCCCAGATACAAAAAATATCCAAATAGACTATAGTAACCATATACAGTAAGGCTCATACTGTTACAAGTTAATGACATAAAGGGTACCTTAAAATCTGATTGCAACACTTCAAAGTAATGCAGTGTCCCTGGTCTCTGTATAATTAATCAAAAAGCAGTCTCAAGACATATAATCTAAAAGAAAACATAATTAGATATATGTCAGTTTACTCAAACATCATATTAAATTGGACTTGCTAACCAGAATCTTGATATATTTCAGGGACACATCCAGGAGCGGTGAAAAAGGGGGGGGAGGGGGGAGAGAATGGAAGGATGAAGGAGAAGGGAAAGGAGGAGGGGGAGGAAAGAGGGGGTGCGGGAGGGGGCGAGAGAAGGAAGGGGAAGGAATCTGAGGTGCTCCAAGATGCGAATCTTGAGCACTCTTGTGGTTAAGCCAACATATTGTTTCTTACATTGGCATTTTAGTAAATAAACTACGAAAGTTGTCTGACAGGACATGAAAGATCTAATCTTGAATCTACGAGTTTCATCACGATTAGTAAAATGTGTTGACTCCCCACTCCCCCCCCCTTTTTCACCGCTCCTGGATGTGTCCCTGAAATATATCAAGATTCTGGTTAGCAAGTCCAATTTAATATGATGTTTGAGTAAACTGACATATATCTAATTATGTTTTCTTTTAGATTATATGTCTTGAGACTGCTTTTTGATTAATTATACAGAGACCAGGGACACTGCATTACTTTGAAGTGTTGCAATCAGATTTTAAGGTACCCTTTATGTCATTAACTTGTAACAGTATGAGCCTTATATGGTTTCTATAGTCTATTTTGATATTTTTTGTATCTGGGCTCTTACACAAATCACATGCATTGTATATACAGATGTATGACTATGTTGAATTTTCTATGAAGGGGTTAATGTTTTTAGCCGCTTTTCGCGGGCTTTTTCATTTTAAATCTTCAGGCTCACACCACGTCTCCCCACTCCGAGACGAAGACCTATTCTAGAGGGTGAAACGCGTAGAGGGGGAGATCGTGGTGTAGCCCCAGTGTGTCGTTGTGCAAATAAAGTTTGTTGAATCCATCTGGGAGCCTGTGGAGTCTGTCATGCGCAGTTGCGCCGGAATTCTTCCATCTACATGGAGGTAAGATTATACTGGCTAGAATTGCCCAAATGTGTAGATAAATGGGTAATATCAACCATATCAAGTCATGAAGTTCAAAATGTCAAAGTGGTAAAAGGGGATACGCAACCAAGTTGTTACAAGATGTTGGGGGTTCAAAAATAAAACTGTGTGTATAAGGGATTGTAGGAGTGAATGATTTTAAGTGGGCCCGCCTCTATAAATCAAAATGGGTCCAGGTGATTTTAAAACTCTACTGTATCCCTGGATCCCCTTGTGGTCCCATGTAGGAATGTCTTAACTCCAGTAGATCCGCCTAAAGTAGACAATATGGATCCTAATGAGTGTATGACTCTATTATAGCTCTTCATGATGTATATAGCTACTGAAAGTGAATCGTATCCCCATAGTTCTTAAAAGCGAGAAGGTGATTATTGGTCATGTCAGCTTAGCGTTAGGGAACAATTGTATACACAGCTACAAATATGATGAATAAATAAATCAATCGTTAAGACCTCCTGGATTGAATGTCTGTAATGTAAATACCCATTTACATTCTTGCTGCATTAGTCTTTTATCCCAATCTCCCTTTCTCGGTCCCCATGGGATATGTTCAATGCTGCATACTTTTAAAACATTAGGGTCCCCATTGTGCATCTCATTCACATGGCGAGCAATAGGAGTGTCAAGATGGTTTCTGACTGATCTTGTATGCTCGAGAACACGTACCTTAAGGGCTCTGTGCTTTTTACCAACATCATTTTTGCCACATCTACAGGAGATTAGGTATACAGCACCCGTGTTTAGGCAATTGATGTAATCTCTAATCTTGTAAATCTTGTCTCTTTTTAAGTCTGTAATATCTTTGGTAACCTTCATAAACAAGCACACTACATCTCCCACACGGGTAAGAACCGGTGGGTTTCATGTCTTCTAGCCATGTTCTTGTATCCATGAGATATTATATTTGGACCATGTTTGAATGTCCCTTCTCAGGGTTAGAAGTAATTTGGGGTAGTTTTCTCTATATATGATTTTATAGTTATTCGTATTTAAGGGTGCGAGGGGGCCATTTAAAATTGAAATTTGTATCTATCAATTTTTCCACTTCCTTGGGTAAATTTATATTTAGGGCCTCAGACTTTGACTCATTAATTTTGAATCCAGATATCTTATTGAATTCCCCCAAAACACTGAACAATTTGTGCAGAGAGGTGAAGGGTTTTGATAGCGTTAAAATAATATCATCCGCATATAAAGCCACCTTATGTTTCTGGTCTTTAATTTGTGTTCCTGTTACAGTATGTCTGAGTTCTTCCAAATTTGGGCAGCTAGTGACTCCATGCTTAATGCGAATTGCAGGGGCGAGAGTGGACAGCCCTGACTGTGCCACTCTTAACTTTAATCGATTAAAAAATGAACTAGAACAAAATTAAACAACAGAGTAATAAAAACAAGTAAAAAACAAGTGTAATAACTGTATAAAAATTATACTAAATCCTGCCAGCCAAATTGTAAACAATAAGTAAGAGCCACTGCCCAAATAGAAGGCAGAAATTATAATCCCTGTGGTGGCTAATAACAAATCTACAGCCATATGTATCATAATCTCTTTAGAATATTTTATCTAAGGGATATGAGCCCTCCTAACTAGTGCTATAAAATGTGACTTAATTTATAATATGTATGGGAAGTAATAGTGATACTATAATAAAGTCTACAATGTAGGCAAGAATTTATTGTAAACTTAATTTCATCTCTATTAAAGACCAATATACTATGTGAAATCCTGATGAGTTATCATCAAACAACAGAATCTAGGCAGAGGCGGAAGAGCGGGTGGGTGAAAGGCAGAGGCGGAAGGGCGGGCGGGTGAAAGGCAGAGGCGGAAGGGCGGGCGGGTGAAAGGCAGAGGCGGAAGGGCGGGCAGGTGAAAGGCAGAGGCGGAAGGGCGGGCGGGTGAAAGGCAGAGGCGGAAGGGCGGGCGGGTGAAAGGCAGAGGCGGAAGGGCGGGCGGGTGAAAGGCAGAAGCGGAAGGGCAGGCGGGCGGGTGGGTGAAAGGCAGAGGCGGAAGGGCGGGCTGGCGGGCGGGTGGGTGAAAGGCAGAGGTGGAAGGGTGGGTGGGTGAAAGGCAGAGGCGGAAGGGCGGGCGGGTGAGTGAAAGGCAGAGGCGGAAGGGCAGGCGGGCGGGTGGGTGAGTGAAAGGCAGAGGCGGAAGGGCAGCGGGTGGGGGGGAGAAGGCAGGGGGCGGGTGGGGAGAAGGCAGGGGCGGGAGGGAGAGGCGGGGGAAGGGAAGGCAAAGGCAGGGGTGGGGGAGGGGAAGGCAGGGGAACGCAAAGGCAGGGGTGGGGGGAGGGGAAGGCAGGGGCGGGGGGGAGAAGGCAGGTGGGGGGTTGGGTGAGGTGAAGGCAGGGGCAGGGGGGAGGCGAAGGCAGGGGCAGGGGGAGGGATGGCAGGGGCGGGGGGGAAGGGGGCTGTCACTGTGTGTGTCAGTGTGTCTGTCACTGTGTGTGTGTGTCACTGTGTGTGTCGGGGGGGGGCAAAAAAGGAGCTGGGGGGGCAAAAAAGGAGCTGGTGGGGGGCAAAAAAGGAGATGGGTGGGGGCAAAAAAGGAGCTGGGGGAGACAAAAACAGCTGGGGGGAGGCAAAAATGGGGCTGGGGGAGGGCAAAAACGGAGCTGGGGGGGGGGGCAAAAACTCAGTCTCAGTTAAGCCTCCCCCCAGCAGCAACAGCCGACACCACCACCACCAGGGAGCATTTCCTCACCTCAGGCAGCAGCAGCAGTGTGCCTGGGGGTTGGGGAGCCCTGGGTTAGACCGCACCGGCCAATGAGAGCCGTGGGGGGCGGGACACATGGGGGGCGGGAGGGGCAAGATACACCTGCCAATGAGAGCCGTGGGAGGGCGGGCGGACCGACGGACCAATCAAATGGTCTACAGACACTCACAACCACGATTTTCAGTTATATATATATATATATATATATATATATATATAGTTGAAAAAGATTTCACAGGCACTCCAATATAGTATCCTGAATGGACTGGTGCATGTCCCATAAAGATAACAAAAGCATACATTACCAGAAACTGGCAAAAAGGAGACAGCACTCAAACAGGTCAGTTTAGTAAGTGTATTAAAACACAAAGCACAAAAGTGCAACTTTTCGATCCCCCTGTGGGATCGAAATGTTGGACTTTTGTGCTTTGTGTTTTAATACATTTACTGAACTTACCTGTCTGAGTGCTGTCTCCTTTTTGCCAATTCCTGGTAATGTATGATATATATATATATATATATATATATATATATTGATAAGCCCTATATTTTGGTCTAATTTGCAAAGGACAAGAATAAAATAACCTTATAATGGCTCTAATCTACATGAAGAGTTGCACGTAAAATTAATCATTAATATAACCTTAGACACAGTCTATTTGAATGAACCTGCATAGACATTATCCATGCATATACCAAAATAAATGGAGAGATATATTTTTCCAATAAGTGTCAGAAAGAGGAGGTACAGTAATGAACATATGTAGATAGTCTGGGGCTCTTGGAAAGGAATCAATTTAAAGGAAGTGACCTAAATCCCAATCGATATTTAACTCTTGCGGCGCTCTAGTTCTCAGGGTAAATATCCAAATGGCTTCACGTTATCTAGGGCCTTAATTCTATCACCTGTCTGGGCAGCGGCAGAATGTATTCAATGCCCTGAAATATGAAGTTGTCAATACTACCCCTAGGACAGTTAGAGAAGTGTTTGGTAACAGGATGGTTCTGATCATTTTTACGAATTAGTCGGGGATGCTCCATAACTCCAATTTTTAGGCACCTTGTGGTCCTGCTCACATATTGTTGTCCACATCCACACGTTAATAGACAATAAAGGTTGAGTTACAGTTTATAAATGTGTGGATCTTCTGGATTTCACTAGTAACTGTAGAGGTAAAGGTGGCCATAGAGTTCCTCCTTACACATATTTTGCAACCATTGCATTTAAATGATCTTTTAGGTAAATCAGATTTTTTATCAATCTTGAGTCTAAAAAGACTTGGCGATAAAGAATTTGCTATAGTTTTAGCTCGTTTGAAGATTATGTTTGGACCTGATGAAATATATGGTCTAAGAATTGGGTCAAGTGTTAAGACTCCCCAATGTTTTTTGAAAATAGATTTGATCTGTTGAGTTTGTGTACTATAGTATGTAATAAATGAGGGACTGTCATTAGTAAGGGGATTTTGTGAAGAGCGCCTCAACAGTGAGGGTCGTTCCATACCTGACACTTCAAGAAGAGATTTGTCCAAATCTCTTTGATTGTATCCCCTATCAAGGAATCGTATATATAAATCCCTTGACTGTAATTCAAAATCCTCTCTGCTAGAACAGTTGCGTTGGGCCCGCATGAACTGTCCTTTGTGTATCCCCCTGAGCAGGGCTTTGGGATGGCAATTGCTTGCCCTCAGAAATGTATTACGTTAATTAGGTTTGCGGAATATATCCGTCTAAATGTTGAGTGTAGTGTCAATGTAAAAGCAAAGGTCAAGGTAATGTACTGTATATGGTGAAAATTATAAATGTAGGTCAACTTTAAATTGTGATCATTGTGATGAAGTGAGTGGATGTATTCTAAAAGAATGGAGACATCACCTTCCCAAATGAAGAGACTGCCGTCTATGAAATGTCTGTAAAACAAAATGTGCTCCCTGTACTTATTCATATCTCCAAACACGTGGAACGACTCCCACCATCCCATAAAGAGATTTACGTTGGAGGGGGCAAAACTTGTCCCATGATGTACCATCAAACATTGTAGTAAGCCATGTGACAGAATTATTCTTGGGAAAGGATGTAACG
Source organism: Ascaphus truei (assembly GCF_040206685.1). Classification (NCBI taxonomy): domain Eukaryota; kingdom Metazoa; phylum Chordata; class Amphibia; order Anura; family Ascaphidae; genus Ascaphus; species Ascaphus truei. The sequence continues at coordinate 237,629,035 of NC_134484.1, read as the reverse complement.
TCATCCAAAGGGAGTCACATGGTCTACTATAACCAATCAGATTGGGGATATAGTTCTCACTATCTGATTGGCTGAAGTACCATGTGACAGCAGCGATGTTGGATTTTGTGACATCATGTTAAAGGGAAATGAAGCACAACTATTCTGATTGGCTGGCTTCAGTCCCTTTACATCAGGGCTGCACAACTCCAGTCCTCGAGGGCCGCAAACAGTTCAGGTTTTCAGGATTTCCCTACTTAAGCACAGCTGGCTCAATTAGTGGCTCAGTATGACTGAGCCACTAATTGAGCCAGCTGTGCTTAAGTAAAGATATCCTGAAAACCTGAACTGTTTGCGGCCCTCGAGGACTGGAGTTGTGCAGCCCTGCTTTACATGATGTCACATTAAAAAAAGGACACATGATTTTCACAGCCAATTAGATGTTGTGGGAACCATTTGCGCCAAAATGTGATGTCACAGGCCATATTTAAGGCCGGGACGTCTCATTTGAGCTCAAGAAGCTGACATGTCAACAGTGTGGGTTTAAGTTTTATGTCTCCAGGGGCTAAATGAATGTTTAAAGCTTCAAATTTGTCACTACTGATTTTGAAACCAGATAATTTACTAAAATTAGATAATTTATTGAACAGGTTGGGCAGTGAAGTAAGAGGCCGTGTCAGAGAGAGTAAAATGTCATCCGCATATAGTGAGATTTTAAATGTATGGGCCCAACCGGTCCCCCGTCCCCCGTCCCCCCTATATTGGGGTTATCACGGATGCGAGAGGCCAGAGATTCCAGAGAGAGGGCAAATAGAAGGGAAGACTAGGGGCAACCCTTTCTAGTGCCACCTCCAATTGGAAACTGCTCAGATGTCGCACCTGAGATAAGTACTTTAGCTGATGTGCAGGTATATAGGGCAAGTATTGCCCGAAGAAAGCGTCTCCTTAAATCAAATTTTTAAATAGTATTTCTGTCTTTAGCTCCTTAATTGTTTCGGCTTCCATTTTATCTAACAAATAATTGTGTTAAATATTTTTTTAGCATCTCGTTAGGGGGTATATCCTTTATCCATTGTAACATTATCTTTTTTTTGGCTGCCAATAATATAATTTCTACGAATTTAGGTATTCTCACCCCGTTATTTATGATCAGCCATTCCTCCAAGTTGCCAAATATCAAAGATACTGGTTCTTTAACCACAGTTATTTTAATATTCTTCTGTATATAATCCAGCATTTGGTCGAAAAGTTTGCAATCTTGGGGCAGTCCCATAAGCAGTGTTTTAGGTCTGCTTTAGGTTATTCGCACTTTGAACATCTATTGCTGGATTTGTCTGTATCCTTGTAACTTATGTTAAAAACACAATATGCCCTGTGTCAGTTTAAGTTGCATCTCTCTCCACGATTCTGATATAAGTTTTCTAGTTCTACCTAAACCAGTAAGTATTACATCTAATTCCATTATTTCCTCGAAATCTTTGGTCTAGGCTTCAAAAACATTTAGCAAATTCCTCTCATGATTTTTGTCTCTTACTAAATTGTATATATCTGATATAGTGTATCTGTCCTCTCTGGAAAGATATATAATCAATGATTAAATAACAAAGCTGACCATCAGTTGGCATCTCCCTGATAGGTTCAGAGGTTCCGCCACTCGTCTAGTTCCTTAATTACCTTCAGAAAAATACTCTTCAAATTGTCTATATATAATTTTCCCAGGTCCGCTGCAATATTAATACCTAGTTTTATTTATAAATTTCCTTGTCCTTTTAAAGGGTACAGTAACTTCTCATCCCATGTTATATTAATCCTCACAAATAAGAATGATGTTTCTGTTTTTGTACCATTAACTATGAACCCTGAGAATTTACCAAATTCCCCAATAGCTTTAAATATATTGGCAATGCCTCCTCAGGATTTGACACTAGGAAAAGCAGAACACCCGCAAACAGTGCTAATTTAGCCTCATACTTCCTTATGTTGATTCCCTTGAAACTTTCCATATGTCTGGAACTATTCAGTCAAGGGCTCAATCACCAAGTTAAATAGCAACGGTGACAGAGGACACCCCTGTCTTGTAACCCTGTATAATTTGAACTCAGAGGATACAGTAGTAACCCTGCTGCTTTTATCTTAGCTTTTAGAACCACGTACATTGATTTCATTATCCTAAGGAAATATCCCTCAATCCCCACTTTTTGCAGTACCTGGAACAGATACTTCCATCTTACATTATCAAAAGCCTTTTTGGCGTCTATTAATATAATATATTTTAAATTAGATTTGGTCCAGTTTACGGCAGCTAAAACTTTTCTAATAGTCTTTACTGGATGTCTCCCCTTTACAAATCCTGATTGATCTGGGTGGATCAATTTTGGTAGGATGGATGCTAGCCTATATATATATATATATATATATATATATATATATATATATATATATATATATATATATATTATATATATAGACCATACGATACCGGTTGCAACACGACATCAAGGGACAGCACGCAGGTAAGTAAATCAAAAATGTTCTATATTTGATAGAAGACACAAAAACCGACGTTTCGGTCCCCCAGTGGGACCTTTCTCAAGGTGGTGCAACCGGTATCGTATGGTCTGTTATTGCTTTATGGGATAAGCACCAAAACTTATTTACTTGCATATGGTGTGCCGGCTGTGCATTGGATTCTATATATATATATATATTTTTAGAGGATCTTGGTATCTGGATTTAATAATGAAATTGGCCTATATGATTCTGGATATAGGGGGGGGTGGGGGGAGTGGTGCTCTGGAATCCATTTGGAGCAAAAAGTCCATTCATTGTATTGGTTCCATTTTTTCCTCTAGAGACTGATTCTATCTTTTTAAAGTCTGCATTTCTAGTTGCAGTGTTGCAGAGTTATCCTCCAGGTCACTCACTCACTCTATTTTCAGCCTCCCTTATTCTTGTGCTGTGGGAGGTGAGTTCCCCTTTAAGATCCTCTATGGCTTTTAGTCAGAGTTGGCAAGATTTTGCTTACAACAGACGACAGAGAAGCCAATGCTACATCCAACATGACAGAAACACACAGTAAAATACTTATATATTCTCTTGAAATAGGGTAATTTAGTTTAACCCTTTGGCCAAAGCGTTGTAAGCTTGCGAGCCACAACAAGGCAGACACCTGTTCGCAAGGCCTAACACTACCAGATAAAATACTAATATACCTCTATTAGGATTAAAATTCTCATTTACCTCTATTAGGAGGGAGAAAGACCACAGTGGGTCTATATCCAGCAGAATGAAAGGACCTGCAAACTAGGGAAGTGGAAGATTTGGCTTCCCACAGATCTGGCCACCTCACCATGCTCTCTCTGTTTCCCTGTGTCCCTCATTCTCCTGTGGGTCACAGACATCCTCCTGATCCTCTACATGCTGCTCCACGAGGTCGGCCGCCATCTTGGATTTTTCCTTTTTCTTCTCTGCCTTCTCAGGACGCTGCTGTTGCTGCTATTTGAGGCATCTTGGATTTTTTTGGGAGAGATATTTTTACATACAGCACACTTGGGACGATTCCCTCTCTCCTTGCCCATCACTCTGCTGTTCTTTTTTGTTTTTCAGGTTAGTGCTGTTTTGGGTGATTACTAGCTGGACTTCTGAAGAGCTCAGCACTATACTTTCACTTTGCCTAGCATCAAAACAGACCATCTCGGTTTAATTTTTTTTTTTTGGGGGGGGGTGGATATTCTGATTTTAATATGAAAAAAAGCTCTTCTGTAGCTTTGCCTACTCCCTTTCTTTTGTGCCGATTATTGCCGTTTTGGCGGCGATCTGGCGTGTCCTCTACAGAGTTCCGACTTCTGCTGCTGCTCTATCTGGTGCCATACCAGAGGTCCGCCAACTAACTTGGTAATGGAGAGTTTAATAGCACATTTTGTATGTTCATTTTTTTTTTTTAAACTAAGACTCTTTAAATGGGGTTGGTGTCAACATCCTCATACACTTTCCTTACAACTACACCCTCCTTAATCTCTGAAGATTGAGATCTCAGAAGGGTGAGATGTACTGTCCTTTCACATAACCAGAAGATAACAAACAACAAACATGACCTTATTTACTATAATAAAATACATTATTTTATAGAATAATATGTCATAGCTTTATTTAAGAGACTTGAGTTTAAATTGAAAGCGCTATTTCTGTACATCTGCCCTCTGTCCACAAGTAAAATACTGTATATTGTACAGTAGAGGCAACGTTTATTCTAACATTTGCCGTAAACTAGCCAGGTTACATTCTGGGTATGTGCTGGGTATGTGCTGGGTATGTTCTGGGCTAGTTTGAGGCACGTTTAAGGCATTTCTGCATTGACTAACGACCCATAGGATTAACACAGCAGGGATCCCTGGCAGTCCAATTCAGTTTGAATGGGACTGCCAGGGACCCCCGCTGTTAATCTGATAGGCCATTAATCAATGCAGAAATTCTGGGGCTAGTTTAAGGAAAGTTTAAGGCATGTATTCAGAATGTACCTGGGTGTTTCCTGGGTTTTTTGGGGAATTGCCACTGGTTTTTGTTCGAATAAGAGTTGCCTCTACTGTATAAACATTTTGGTTTACAATACAATTTCATTTTCTCGAAAACCAGTGTTAGAATTGATCATAATTTTCAAAAAAGTTTTGTGCTGCCACACGTCTCTATTTTGTATTCTTCTAAATTAGCTTTAGATGTCAGACGACAATATGAGTGCTTGGATGCTTATTTTAAGAATTCCATGGAATGTGAGGTGTGCTTTTCCATTTCTTTTCAGCTTATTTTTTAGCAGCCCTATCAGTTTGTGGTTCCCATCCATTTAAATACATACTGTTTATTGTAATCCTTTCAGCACCAGAGGGACCTACACCACAGTGCATTGTAAGCGCTTATGGTACTGAATGGGATAAGCTTGTCCCTGATTAAATAGAATATTGGCCTAATGTGTATCCAGTCTGCTGAAATCTATCTTTCATTTACATTTTCTCTTTCTCTACTGTTGTTTTATTATATGCATGAATTGTTAAATTAGCTTGTGTTTGCTGCATTTTATTAACCTCCAAAAACATGTACCTATTATACACCATGGGTAAAACACATGCGTGCTTTCATTGATATTTTTTCTGCGTTACCAATACCTGTGCTAGCTACATCGTATGCATAACATACAGTAATATAGTATCTTGAAACTGTAATGACCCATTTTAAAACTGGTAAGGTCATGTTTTAGGGATCGAACATGAGTTAAATAAAATACTTGGAGATGTTATACTTTGTATTCATGTACAATTTAGGCAAATATTCTTAGATGTTTTTATGATTCTTTAAGAATAATACACATTTTCTATGTATATTCCTGGAAAGCAACTATTATTGTTTGCACCTACGTTTGGTTCATTGAATTTAACTCATACAAATGTGTTCTGAAAACCTTCCCTCCATAATTATTAAAATGGTAGTACTAACCTGAATTTTTATCTGCTTGGTTAATATAGTTCAGATTTTAACCTTCTATTTCTTTTTTTCTTCCATTCAGATGGTGAAAAAACGGTTTTAAAAAATCACCATGATCAAAATGCTCCTGCCCAATGGAACACAATAGAATCTTCCAGAACCAGTAAAGATCCTGTAGAAGATATTAACTCTCCAGAGCAGTAAGTACCATTGATACTCATAGGCAGATAAGAAAGTTGGGAATGTGGGAAGATTGCCTTCACAGAAATATAATAATTCAATGCAAATAAGGAATTAATTCAGAAATCCACGGTAGTGTGCCCTTTTTTTTTTTTAACATTGTGATTTATATTTTTACTTTGTACTTCATATTTTTTTCTATACACAGGAATTAGTAAGGCTTTTTCTTTATTGGTTGGCAATTCACCAAAATACCATATTTGTTTATTACCTCAAGTCAGATAGTGGAGCAAACACAAAATATATAGAGCTATATTTCCTAAACTGTGAAATGCTAGACATTTTATGGCATTCACTCGTATGGTCCAAACAGAAGCAGTAAGAAAAGCTTACCTTACATCACTGGTGATTTGCTCTGCTTAATAAAGGGGAATAGTAAAGGTGTGCCCAGAACATATTTTAATCCCCATTAGTTCAATGGGCCATAAGGTGCCTTTTGGCATAGCACCACTAAGAATATAGGGGCCATAATGTTGTGGGCTCTAGTTTTGTGATAACATAATTCACTCAGTAAGAGTGGTACATCTTTACACGCTCCAAGCATGAAACACTTGTAGAGAAATTGTATTAGGTTGCATGAGCTTCACATAATTGAGCATTAAATTACAGCCCAATATGCTGACCCTAAAGATCTACAGGACTCAGATATAGACTGTAAAAACAACATTCAAATTAAAAGGTTATTAACATGAAAAGTTCTAATACTTAATATATGTTGCATTGATTTTTTTTAACAGCATACAGCGACGGTTGTCTTTACAACTACCCATCCTCCACCATGCCTATTTGCCATCAATAGGTGGTGTTGATGCAAGCTGTGCCAGTCCGTGTGTAAGCCCCAGCGCCAGCCCTCGGCACAGACATGTGCAACCTTCCTTCCAAGTCATGGTCTCAGGCCTGTAGGAATGTGAGAAACAGGCTTCCTGAACTACAGTACTCCTGTTATTTTTCAAGAGACTGGACTGCACATTCTATAGAACCTTGATACACACATAACATTTGCTCTTGACACAGAAGAAGGAAATATTAAGGATGTCATCCCTAGAGTCCTATTTCAACCAGCGTCAGCAAGAAGAGAGAGAGAGAGAGATGCACATACCTGGAGCCTTATTTGTGGGGTTTTTGTTTCTTTACTCAGAGGACTCAGATAAAATAATTCTTCCCATATCTCTACGAGTGACAGAACAAGAGTAGAGAATTCTGAATCTTGCACAAATTTAAAAGAAAATACAGAAGATTAACTTTTTAAATCCAAGTCACAATGCTAAGTATATGGCTGCTATGGATTAGTACACTTTATACACGTGGAAAAAAACAAAATACAACACACAAAAAAAAGGAAACGGCACAGCTAGGAATTACTTGCAGCAAAACGTACATGGGTTTGCACAGAGCTGCTCAACTGTTGAACGCATTCCATACTTATTAGCCCTGCTTGTGTTTCACGTCTCAGACTATACACAGCAGGAAAAAAGAGCATCTTTACAAATGATCCCTCAGGTGTCAGTGAGACATGCAGTATTACCAAGGTTTTTTTTCTGTAACTGAACTAAGCTGTTTTTACAATGGTACACTGTAGTTGCAGAAGTAGCATGGAGCTACTAATGAAACCAAGGTTTTACTGTACTGAGCCAGAACAATTTGCAGCACAGCACTTCAGAGAATTTGGAACTGCCATGTTCCTATGCTCTCCATTTGGGACTTTGTTTTAACAAGGTTTCTGTATTTTTTTGTAGTAATACACAGAACTGAGCGACTTACAGGCCTGGGAATTAGTAAATAGCTTAAATGTCACAAGATGGATGATTTGTCACAGTTTTTGTGTTTGATTTGTTCCATACAGTGCCACACAGAAAATTACAACAAAACCAATGTTACAGTGGATTCAGGGTCTCTAGGCATATTTATAATGGTGCCAGTAAGTTTAGACTGCATATACCATTGCGCCGGAACGGTGTTACATTTCTTTGACTGTGAATTCAACCGACCCCTTAGTATTCTGTTGATATTTCATAAGAGGTAAGAGGGGTCAATCATACCAAACAGAACTTCCTGAAATAAAGGTCCTAACACTTGCCTGACAGAGGAATGGAGTCCTGTGCAGATTTTACTGCATGGATATATACCAAATCCTTTGTCATTTACAATGGAATGGGCAATAATAGGAACACCTACATAGAACATGTTCGTATATATCGAACAACAACTTTCAGAAAGTGAAAATAAACATGGTTAGATCAACTTCAATTATGAATCCCTTACAAATGTTAATATTGTACTTTTTAAATCGTCTATGGGCCAACACAATTGCAAAGCACAGTCTTCAAATGGGCCATACTGTACAGTACTGTACATCAGCATATCATTAGCAAATAACGTACAGTAGCAAGAGCCTCAACATTTTTCTTTACAATTATCATAGGAACAGCAGCTGAAAAAAGCTTAGAACTTACGTTGAAACCAATAAATAAGAAATGCAAAAATATAACTTCATGAAATGTCATCAATGAAGAAGACTTTTAGATAGATAGACATACAAACACTGGTTGAAGCATGATGGTACTCTGTTATATGTAATAACATTGTTGTACACAAATTAATTTACAGTACTTGTTTGATATACGAAGGAACTTTCTTGAGAAGGGTGCCTATCTTTTTGTTATTACATCATATACATTGTGAAGCTGAAAACTGTTCTATGTAACTAAACTCTTCTACGTGCAAGCACAGAACAACTCAATTTTTTACATCAGCATTATAATAAAAACAAACAAACAGTCCTTTATATAATAGTTATAGGACTGTTTTTGGTTGTTTTTCTTACACTACTGATGTAAAAATTGAGTTTTCCTGTGCTTAAACATATATACTTACGTGTGTGTGTGTGTGTGTGTATATATGTATGTGTGTGTATATATGTATGTATATATATATATATATATATATATATATATATATATATATATATATATATATATATATATATATATATATATATATACATATACATATACATATATACATACAGTCACCTGGGTTCTGATGAGCTTATATCTGGTACTATTTCTATTCAATGAAGAACATGTTCAATTTGTACTGTTTGTTCTTGTCTACATTTCACTCGTATTTCTTCTAGTATATACTGTAATGACATCACTTGTCCATGTACATCAGACTGTACAGCGAAGCCTTAGTGATCTGATTTGGGGGATCTGAGAGAAACTAGACCATTTTTAAATGCAACAATGTTTGTGGATACCAAAAATAACAAAAAAACATAGTTTGATTTCAGAGAACTTCAGCTGCTACAGAGACGTACTGTATTTTGTTATTATAGCAGTTTATTTAGTACAGCTTGTTTAACTGCATATCAACCCATAACTAAATTGGGGTGGGGATCCTATTATGGGGTTAATAATATATTGTAGGGCAATCCTTTGTGATCTCCACTAGCTTTTGAATGGATTGATAATTGAAGTTCCTAAAAGGAGTATATGCACTATGTCCCCAAATGATTCTTTGTTTGGTCAACCCTGTCATGCAGATGCAGCCACCAGTATTAGAACTCTTGCCTTGGAAATTCTGGGGCAGTCTTACAGTAAATGCCTCAACGTTGCCGCAACAGTGCCATGTGATTCTTAATGGCCCATTGGATTAAAACAGCAGGGGTCGCTGCAGTCCCATTCAGTTTGAATGGTACTGCAGGGACCCCCTGCAGTGTTAATCCGATGGGCCATTAAGAATCTCACAGAAATGTTGAGGCAACATTGAGGCATTTACTGTGAGACTGCCCTAGAATTTCCAAGGCAAGAGTTCTAATACTGGTGGCTGCATCTACATCTGGGATTTCTTCACATGGAAGTTACTGCAGCTGATCATATTCACATTATTAGATATACCTCATTCCTTCCCATCACAATATTCATCAGTGTGAAAGATGAAAGTAAAACATATACATGAAAACTTGGGAGTAAAGTCTGCTGGATGAGAAAATAATTGAAATAAAATGAATGACTCAGAAAAAATACTTAAGAGAAATGTATGGAAAACGTTTATAGTAAAGGGGAATAATTTATTATGCTTTTAGGACATGTATTATTCTCTTTTTCTCCTTACACATGGGCTCTTCTTCGCACACAAACACAGATACTGTACATTCACGTTCATTGTGGGAGGATATTTCCATATCCAGTAGGTATAAGCATACTGTATGCTCAAAACAAGAGTGTTAGGGTTGCTCTCTAGAAAGCTGTGTAGGTATTGAACACATGAATAGCATTACGTATTGTCAAGCACTCAACATTGTGTATTTCCCAGTATTCTTACATTTTTCTTAATTTAATATGGACCAGGGTCACTTAATGAAGAAAAAAAAAAAGCAAGAAAAAAAAATCAAAAAGGGGCACTCTTGTACATAATGTATACACAAAAATCAGTAGAAATATTTTGACATAGCTGGAAAAAAAACAAAGTATTGGACTGTTGGAGGTAAGTGTGTGTGTCTGTAAACTCTTTGTTAATACTGATTGTATGCAGTTTATTAGGTTTAAACCATGCAGTACATTCTCTGTGTCAATGATACTCTAGTTTTTCCCATATTTTTTTTTTATAGTTCTAAGAATATCAAGACCCACAAAAAGTGACTACAGCTATATAATATTTCTGTTCCTCAATACCGCAACAAAACTGTACTGTAAATTACGAAGAGGCTGTGCCGAATGGCAATTTCCAATGATGTGATTGCACAAATGCTTTAAAATAAACTGGAACTGCCAGGACAAAATGAAAATGAATAATTTCTTGTACCCTTATACTGCATGAAACCAATTTTTCAAAAATCGTTGCAAATCTGTTTTGGAATAAAATAATGAAAAGTATGTCATTTTACTGTCACTATTTATGTGCCTGAATAGGAGATTAAGATGCTTAAAGATGATACGCCCCTCCCCCCCCCAACACACACACACACATGTCAAATAAAAATACTATAAACAAAAGTTTAAGTTAAGTCTGTACAAGCTTTTATGTACAGTACTAGGGTCTTCACCAGAAAAACTTGCCAAGACTTGACCTAAAGTTTGTAGAAATTTACATACCCACGACTAAAGTGAAAAGTCTTCTGTGGCGAAAGCAAAAATGTGATGAGTTACTATTAAACTTAAGTTACCATCATGTTTTTTTTTTTAGCAAATACAGTCGGAAAGTATTGTATGATACCAAAGCAAAACAGATCAGGGGGGAGGGAAGGGCAATTATTTTGACTGGAGCATAACTTCACAAGCTTTAGTAATCTTCGCGGGTCACACACTTAATGTAGGTCCTCACCAGCTCCTCCACCACATCCTCCTCTCCTCCTCAGCATCTCACCCACATGCTCTGCCCCTCTTCAACATCTCCCCACATGCTCCCCTCCTCTCCAGCTTCTTCCCCACATGCTCCCATCCTCTGCAGCTTCTCCCCTACATACTCTTCATCTCACCTGCATCTCCCCTACTGTACATGACTCTCCTTTTTCTCTCTACCTTCACACTCTCCTAGTCCCTCCCTCTGCCCCTCCCTCTGCCCCTCCCTCTGCCCCTCCCACTTCACTCCCATTTTTCTCACTCCCCTCTTTTTTTGTCCCCCATGTCTTACTCTTCCCCTCCTTCTCTTTTAATCCTCCACACCTCTCCCTCTTCTTTCTTCCCCACCTCTCCCTCTTCTCTCCCCCCACCACCCTCAAACTAACCTTTCTCTCCCCTACCTCCTCCCCAAAACAAACATGGAGAATTTGAGTGCAGAGTTTGGCCCAACGCTGGTGGCGGGAGCCCACTTAGTGATTGCAGAACTTGGGCTCTACTTCTGGTAGGACCTAACTTCCATGTTAGGACAACCTCCACTGCCATGTAAGGCCTCGCACCATAGGTAGAGCCCGGGGAGGGGGTGTGGAGAGAGGGGCCCTACCTGTGGCAGGATGGATAAAAAATCAATTGGCGTGCTGAATCTGGCCTGTGGTCTGTATTTTGCCCACTTCTGGTATAGATATTAGTTCAGGGGTGGCCTACGTTGGCATTGGGGATAGTCCGCTGTTGCACGAAGTTTCCTTCCCACATTGAATCTGTGCAGGCAGCAGGGAAGAAGAAATCCCCTACTCTCTGCCAAGCATGCCGGGGGTGGGGCTTCATTAATGGTCAGAGCCAAGGAGATCAGAGGAGAACAGAGCTGCAGCATGTGCTAGGGATTGGGACCGGCAGAAAAAGGTGAGAGGGAAGGACCAGCTCAGGGTTGGGGGGGGGGGGCGGGTGGAGGGAAAAGAGAGATGTGCTATGGGTGTGGGAACAGAGAGGGACCTGCTGGGATAGTTACATAGTTACATAGTAGATGAGGTTGAAAATAGACTTCCGTCCATCAAGTTCAACCTATGCTAAATTTAGACAACAGATATTATATCATATATCTATACTTATTGATCCAGAGGAAGGCAAACAAAACCCCAGAGTCACATCATCCAATGATATCTCATAAGGGGAAAAATAAATTCCTTCCTGACTCCAAGAATTGGCTATCGGATTAATCCCTGGATCAACATCCTTCCCATGTATACTTATTTGGTATATCCCTGTATACCTTTCCTATCTAAAAAGATGTCCAACATTTTTTTGAACAAATCTATTGTATCTGCCATCACAATCTCCATGGGTAATGAATTCCACATTTTAACTGCCCTTAATGTAAAGAACCCTTTCCTTTGTTGCTGGTGAAATCTCCTTTTCTCCAACCTTAAGGGTTGCCCCCGAGTCCTTTGTACTGCCCGTGGGATGAATAGTTCTTTTTAAAGCTCCTTATATTGGCCCAGAATATATTTGTACAGTATATAAGGGATGGGGAGAGAGAGTGAACCTGAGGGTGGGGGAGAAAGAGACATGCTGGGGGTAGGAGGACAAGGGGGTGGGCTAAAGCTGACAGGAGGGGGAAAAGATTTAGAGGGGGAAATTGACTGAGAGGAGGGGGCAATTGGGTGAGAAAGGAGGGGGAGATTGTTTGAGAGAAAGGGGAGAGAGTGAGAGGAGGAGTGTTAGAGAGGGGAAAGATAGGAAAGAGAGAGGAATGATAGAGAGGGGGAGTCAGGAAGTAGTGATAGAGAGGGGGCAGAGTGAGAGATGGAGTAGGGGGGAGAGAAATACATGGAGGGAGAGAAATAGAAAGGGGAGTGAGAGCACTGCCCAGTCCACACAGGCGGTTGTGCGCCCTCTCCAGTATGTGCAAGGTATTGCAATTGTTATTATCCCTACCTGGGTTTTGTTTTACAGATTGTATCCACCGAAATGGAAGTGCTATGTGGGAAATTCATTAAGCTTTCACACAGCAATCAAATCAATGGCACTTAACACAGGATCATACTGTTGTAACCCCCTGTGTGATTCTCCAGGGGTATTTACAGAGGTTCCTGTGGTTAGTATGACTAGATGGCTAGTACCATGGCTCCAGAGATAGGTGACCTGGGGGAGTTGTGGTACCATGTGTTGTAATAGTACTGCAATATTTATAAATTGTATGTGTGTACTGCACCGACACACTTTATTCGAGCAAATACCCAGTATGTACCTGGCAGATACCTGGAATGCGCCGCTCCTCACCTCTGACAAGCCCCGTTGCGTTTGCCTTCCCAGCCTGGGTTCATGCCTGGCTGACGGGCGGCTGATCTGTTAAATGATAATGATTAGGATTTAATAGGCTGCAATGCTTCGCGTGTCTACCAGATGGCATAAATTCATGAATTGTAATGCAGTATATATATATATATACTGGTATATACTGTGCAGTATTGCAGCCAGCGGGAATAAGATGCTTCAATCCCTGCCTGGAAAATAACGCAATGCACTCGGGCAGAAAACAGTCACAAACCTCAATACACCCGGGTATACCCGAATTCGTGGGACTAGCCGAGCTCGAATAAAGTGTGTCGCCAGTGTAGGTTCCACTGTACCTATGATTCTATGTGCTTAGGGAGAAAGATGTGTTGCATTGTTATGTCATGTGTCACAAAGACTCTAATCCAGTTGGGAACAACAAGATTTTTAGCAAGGGGAGGAAGTAAACTTGTGTGATGAGCTCACACACTCCAACTGCCCGGTTGCAGGGTACATGCAACCACATGCAGGGTTTCTGGATAAGGCTTATTTATTGAGCCTTAAAAATACAACACACAAAAACAAAACAGCTTCTTTTCAGCATACAAAAGCAAAACAGCATCTTTTCAGCATACAAAAACAAAAGCTTCTTTTCAGCATACAAAAACCCAGACAGTTCATCAAACATGCATTTTGAAGACAGACCTTATAGCAGTAATCTACTTCAGCGTTTCAGTCCTATCTCTTGACCAGCCAGCCTGCATGTGTGTACAGCCTGGGGGTTTTAAAACACCTTGATGAGGCAGCTGGGATCAGACTAATCAACTGAGCTGAAAGTTAACCTCCTCACTGCTGCACTACAGATAAGTCTGCCAGGCATAGGGCTGGTGACGTTTATTCACCCTGTCACATTCCTCCCCTGTTAGTGTGTGGCTGGGGTCATGCACGGCTGAAGCCCGACCATCCACCCCTTCTCTAGAGAAGAAATCAGCATTCGCATTTTCTTTTCCAGGTCTGTACTGAATCTCAAACGAGAAGGGTTGGAGGGCCATATACCACCTGGTCAACCTAGCATTAGAGTCTTTCATAGTATTTAACCACTTCAATGGAGCATGGTCTGTTACCAACGTGAAATGGAATCCCGTCAGGTAATGCCTCAAGGCCTCGATTGCCCACTTTACTGTGAGGCACTCCTTCTCAATTACAGCGTAGTAGTTTTTTTTTCCTTGGGAACAATTTCCTACTCAGAAAAAGGATCGGGTGTTCCACTCCCTCAAACTGTTGTGAGAGCACTGCCCCTAGCCCTAGCTCTGAGGCATCAGTTTGCACGATAAAAGGCTTATCGAAGTCTGGGCTTCTAAGGACGGGACCCTTTGATAGACACCTTTTTACCGCCTCAAAGGCTCTTTGGCACTCCCTTGACCATACCACTTGGGTAGGGGCACACTTTTTTGTGAGGTCTGTTAGTAAGGCTGCAACTTCCGAGTAGTTGGGGATGAACCACCGACAGTACCCTGCTAAACCCAGCAGAGAGCGTACCTGCGTCTTTGTTTGGGGAGTCAGAACTTCTTCAGGGCTGCTACCTTGTCGGCTAGTGGCCTTACTTTTCCACCTCCCACTTCATACCCTAAGTACTTGGTTTCCGCCTTACCTAAGGCACATTTCTTAGGGTTGGCTGTGAGCCTTGCCTCTCTTAGAGATTTGAGGACCGCTTTCAGCCTATTTAGATGGGCCCGCCAGTGTCTACTATAAATAACAATGTCGTCTAGGTACGCTGAGGCATAGGCCCTATGAGGTCTCAGCACTTTATCCATGAGTCTCTGAAATGTGGCTGGGGCTCCATGCAGTCCAAATGGCATTGTCACAAACTGGTATAAACCCATGGGAGTGGCAAAGGCTGTTTTGCACTTGGACTTTTCATCTAAAGGTATTTGCCAGTATCCTTTTGTTATGTCCAGTGTGGATATATATTCCGCGTTACCAACGGCGACAATTAACTCGTCTACCCTTGGCATCGGATATGCGTCAAACTTGGATATCGCATTGACCTTTCGGAGGTCCACACAAAATCTTACCTTCCCATCGGGTTTATGGACCAGAACTAGTGGACTACACCACTCACTGCATGATTCCTCAATCACGCCTAAGTGTAACATTTCTTGTACCTCCTTCTCTACCAGGGCCTTATGGCTTTCAGGCACCCTGTAAGGACGAGAACGTACTTTCACCCCAGGTGCTGTCTCTATCACATGTGAAACTAAATTAGTTTGCCCTGGTAAATCAGTAAAAACATCATTGAATTGTGTAATTATTTCTAACAAGTCCGCTTTTTGTTTAGGGGACAATTGTCTACCCATTGGGATTTGTTTGTCACCAATGATGTTCCCTTGTGGGGGCTGAGGACCCAGGTCCGTTTCCTCCTCCATTGGGTGGATGAATAGAGACCGCTGCACCTTCCAGGGTTTCAGCAAGTTCACATGGTAAATTTGTTTACCCTTCCTGGACCCTGGTTGAGCGATCTCGTAATCCACATCACCCATGCGGCGGAGTACTTCAAATGGGCCCTGCCATTTGGCTAGGAGTTTGCTCTCACAACTGGGTAACAATAACATCACCTGGTCTCCCGGATGAAACACGCTCATGCACGCATTTTGATTGTACTGCTGCGGCCGAGTTTATTCGAGCATTTGCCCGTTCTCGGCCGCAGCAGTATCCTGGCGCGCGCCGGAGGGTGCCGGGCACGCGCCAAAGCAGCGCTCTCCCTACCGCTGCCGGGTCCGCCGGGTCCCCCGGAACCCCCTGCCGCCGTCCCCCACATCGCGGGACACCAGGGCTCCCTCGGGGCGCAGGCACCCGATGACGCGTGACCGCGCATCGGAGACGCGCGGCACGCCGAGGGGCTGCCACTTGCAAGCCGGGAAATCTCCCGGCTTGCGGAACTGGCCACACTTCAATAAAGTGTGTCGCCAGTGTAATGTCTCTCCTGACTGTCCTGGGCTGACCTAAGATTCTCCCTAGCAAACTGTCCGACCACATCTAGGCACTTCCTAAGGTCTAATACATATTGCAGGGTATTCTTAGAAGGGGACCGCTGTTCCTCCCAAGACTATTTTAGGAGGTCTAGGATACTGGCGGCCATACAGTAATTCAAATGGAGAGAATCCCGTGGAGGCCTGGGGAACTTCTCGCACGGCAAACAGCAGAAAAGGGAGAAGTTCATCCCAGGCTCTCTTCCCTGAATCTACAAATTTTCTCAGCACACCTTTTAGCGTTCGATTAAATCTTTCCACCAATCCGTCAGTCTGTGGATGGTAGACCGATGTCCGAACAGACTTGACCTCTAGTAGTTTTAAGACATCCTGCATCAGTTTTTCCATAAAATTTGTACCTTGGTCTGTCAACATAACCTGGGGAAGTCCAACCCGTGAGAACAGCTACAACAATTTGTTGGCTACTTGCTTCGCCGTTGCTGTCTTCAGGGGGAATGCCTCAGGATATCTTGTTGCATAGTCAACTATTACAAGAATGAACCTGTGTCCTTTTGCAGAAGGTTCTAGAGGTCCTACTAAGTCTACTCCAATCCTCTCAAAGGGAACTGACACCAAGGGTAGGGGAACCAAGGGGGCTGGATGTTGTCCCTTCGGACTAGTTAGCTGGCATTCAGGACATGCCACACATAACTTAGCAATCTCACTATGCATCCCTGGCCAATAGAATAGGGACGAAATACGGTCCAAGGTTTTATCCCTACCAAGGTGACCACCCCAAGGGACAGTATGGGCGAGGGTGAACACAGATTTAACAAATGCCTTGGGAACCAATATTTGTCTGATGACCTCCCCTGTTTGTGTCTGCCTATTCACCCTATACAGGATATCATTTGAAAATTTAAAATGGGGGAATACTATCACCCCCCGTGCATTCAATATCCGTTCATCAATTTTTAGCACTTTATCATATTGTCTGGCAAGGACTGGGTCTTCCCTTTGCCTCTGGCGAAAATCAGGGAAGTATAGCTCTGGTAAATCCCCAGGACTTACATCTCCCTCTTTCTGGCCATTCCCAGCCATCACTTGTGACTCCTGGCTATTAGTATGGCCTCCTTGAATCCCAGATTTGTGCAACCAGTCCTCTTTGTCATAGCGTCTTTGCCTCCGAGACTTTGGAACCCGGTGTCTACTGGAGAACAGGTCTGCCGAGAAGGGGAACAGAGAATGAGGCTAATCCTGAGAGACTGGAGCCATTAGGGTTGAAAAGAAAGGCCAGTAGGCTGAGCAAAACAGGGGCAGGGAGCAAAGGAGCGACTCCTACTTCGATCCTGGCCTCCTGACTTTTTACCTGTAGCAGGATTTTGGCCGTCGGATACCATTTTACATCGCCGTGTATACACTCTATACTCCCCGGGGAGTCAAAGGAAAGCACGTCAGGCGGTAACAGTTCCCGGAAGACCAGTGTTTGCAACTTCCTCTGGGGAAGGCCGAGGTGACTGTCCTGCTCAAGGAACAATCCATCTGAGGCGGTGGCCTTGTTCTCCGTAGGCAGAACATGGATAGGGTTCCCTCCAAGGAGGGTGCCGCGGATAGCGCTCCGCTGGACCGGATACTGGAGACCAGGCATCTGATGGGTCCTGTGGGTGACGTCCTCGGAAGTTCCTCTCGTTTGGTGATGATCTGACATCAGGAAGGGGATGAGGGTCTCGGCGGTGCCCGGCGTTTGGACCTATTCCTTGTTGGAAGGACTGCTCCATTCGTGGCACTTGGCAGTTGCGTATGGAGGGGCCATAGTTTCCCCGTTGTTCCGATCTCCCTCTTTGAGTGTCCGCAAGTGCCAATGAAGTTGGATCCGTCAGGTCCAGGGCACTCACCTGATCCTCGGCCCCAAGGAAGTTCTCAACGAGTCAGACCGCCAAAGCTAGGGTTCCAGCTGCATGGCGTTTTACCCACGAGCGTGCGGAAGGGGGTATTATCTGCAGGAATTGTTCCAAAACCACTTGCTCAAGAATTGCCTCCTTATTGCGCTCCTCGGGTTGTATCCTGCGAGTACACAAGTCCAATAACCGCTGAGAGAGTACCCGGGGTCTCATCTTAGCAGTGTACTTCAGGTTTCGGAACTGCTGCTGGTAGGTCTCTGGGGTCAGACCTAAGCGATCCAATATGGTGGCTTTTACTTGTTGGTAGTCCATTGCCTGATCTGCTGGGAGGCCCTGATATGAGGCTTGGGCTTCTCCTATGAGGAGTGGGGCCAAAGCGGTTGCCCAGCGATCTGTAGACCAGCCCTGTGCTTCGGCAACCCTTTCAAATGTCAGTAGAAAAGCCTCTGGATCCTCGTTCGGAGCCATTTTCCTCAGGAGGACCGGGGGTTTGTTTGCAAGTTCTAGACTTGCAGACCCCTGGAATTGGGTCAGCAGACTGGCCCTCCGCTCATCCTATGCTGCCTTCTGCTGGGTTAGGAACTGGGTTTGCTGCTGCAATAATAGTATTCTTTCATTTTTTGTTCCTGAATTGTTGGTGCCTGCTTTTTCCCATTGTCTTTCTTGTCAGCATATTGAAAAAACGGAAGCACACTCCCTACTGTGGATGAAGTTTGAACAATCTGGATGATACATTCTACTCAGAGTGAGTTATTTATTTCACTTGGACATTCTCCATTCCGATATATTATGTTGGGTCACTTTATTGTGAGGTCCCTTGCTACAGTGCCTGTGGGGACCCTAGTGCACTAGTCGGTTTATTATGGAGTTGTGATTGTTCTGAATACCTTGGGATATATTTCTTCTACTGGGGAGTACACATTACAGGATTCTTCAATCAAGTGTATTTTAAACCAATAGGCTTTTTTTTTTTAGAGCACCACACACCTGTCCTTTTTTTGTGCAATAGTAGTTGGGCCTGCTCCTGCATTTACAGTCCCTGCTATTTGGTCTGCTCCTGCATTAACAGTCCCTGCTGTCTTGTCTGCTCGCACAGAAACTCTTTTAAAAATTCTTCCATTTTTTTTTAATCATTTTTTTTGTGTGTGTGGCCCTTCAACTGCAGGGGCCTCTCAACATCCCGGCACTTCTGACATCATATGTTGCAGGGTACATGCAACCACACGCGGGGTTTCTGGATAAGGCTTATTTATTGAGCCTTAAAAATACAGCACACAAAAACAAAACAGCTTCTTTTCAGCATACAAAAACAAAACTGCTTCTTTTCAGCATACAAAAACAAAACAGCTTCTTTTCAGCATACAAAAACAAAACAGCTTCTTTTCAGCATACAAAAACCCAGACAGTTCGTCAAACATGCATTTTGAAGACAGACCTTATAGCAGTAATCTACTTCAGCGTTTCAGTCCTATCTCTTGACCAGCCAGCCTGCATGTGTGTACAGCCTGGGGGTTTTAAAACACCTTGATGAGGCAGCTGGGATCAGACTAATAAACTCAGCTGAAAGTTAACCTCCTCACTGCTGCACTACAGATAAGTCTGCCAGGCATAGGGCTGGTGACGTTTATTCACCCTGTCACATGCCCCCTGGCAGGTTCCTCTTCAATGTGCACTAGACATATGACTGTGATGGATATGAAAGCAGCCAATATCAATGGCTGTGGAAGAGGAGGGACTATGAGGGAAAGCCTTTAAAAAGGGAGGGCACCATGTTGAATTCAATCTGCGCAGACCTGAGTGCTATCAGGTTTGGTTGAGGTCTGCAGAGAGTGCAGGGCAACTGGAGCAGTTAGCTACAGTTCCAGACATAGATGAGAGATCAAGCTATGGCTATAAAAGTGGTACCGAAGCACCCTTTTCAAAGAACAGGCCTGCAACAGGTTCAGTAAACAACAAGCTTCCACGGTGTGCCGGCACCATCATAAGCCAACATACCCAAGATTAGGTGGCTACTACACCACTGCCACTGACTCACACAGCGTTATTAGGGGGTTGTGTATAAACCTGTATACTGTGTTTAGTGATCCTCATCTGAGGATCACGTGGTACCAGAGTCCGTATTAGTAAACTAGTTGTATCACTCATTCTGTGTCTGTATTTTTCCTGCCATCTGACAGTAGGCTACATGTGACTCATTATTATTAACAGAGACTCAGGCCCCAGCCTCAGCTAAAGTTGGAAGTCAGAACTAAAAGTGGAAGGGTTACTGTAAATGGGACTTATCCCTATTTTAGAGAAACTGCCTCTAGTGTTCTGAAAATCCAGCAGAGAGCTAGTTAATTGCAGCTAGTCAATTAACCAGCTCCACCTTGGTAATCCAAGTAGGTTTAAAACTCCTGCTGAAACAGACCCAGAGAGACTCTCATGAGCCCACAGGATTACTGTGCGCTGATTGCAAGACACAGAGGAACGGACCTTTCTTCCAGGGTGCTGCAAACCCAGGAACTGACCAAAATGCTGGCCCTCAACAAACACCCACCCAGAACCAGCAACTGACCTGAAGGGCCACCTGCTTTGAGGTACCTTTTGAGACATTGGGGTGATAGACTGGTAAGGGGATTCTCCTCCCAATCTTGCAGATAGCGACTGGGGAAGTTAGTTATCCCTTATAAGGAATAGGTGTCTGTTTCTTTTGTATATTTTAGTTTGCTATGCATTGTTTAAAGGGACAAGCTAAATAAATGTCTTAAGTCCACCCAAATCTGTCTCCATTAACGTACTGCACAGACACACTTTATTCGAGCAAATACCCAGTATGTACCTGGCAGATACCTGGAATGCGCCGCTCCTCACCTCTGACAAGCCCCGTTGCGTTTGCCTTTCCAGCCTGGGTTCATGCCTGGCTGACGGGCGGCTGATCTGTTAAATGATAATGATTAGGATTTAATAGGCTGCAATGCTTCGCGTGTCTACCAGATGGCATAAATTCATGAATTGTAATGCAGTATATATATATATATACTGTGCAGTATTGCAGCCAGCGGGAATAAAATGCTTCAATCCCTGCCTGGAAAATACCTCAATGCACTCGGGCAGAAAACAGTCACAAACCTCAATATACCCGGGTATACCCGAATTCGTGGGACTAGCCAAGCTCGAATAAAGTGTGTCGCCAGTGTACCTATACACACATCTCTTACAGTTACATTGAAGGTGCTGCTGAGATTTATGTTTCTGATTAAATTATGTTTACCAATTGTACAGTCAGACCTTGGCACAGTTACAAAAGTCATTAAGACGGTCACCCCATAGCACCTCTGCTGCCATTTTGTCCTACCTCACCATAAGCCAGCAATTTTAAGTGATTGGTGCATCCAGGATTTATTTATTTATAAAATGTTTTACCAGGAAGTAATACATTGAGTTACCTCTCGTTTTCAAGTATGTCCTGGACATAGTTAATATGACAAATAATAAACATGGTTACAAATACAGTTACATAAATGAACAGGGTATACATTATATACAATGCATTGCATGCACAGTTAGAGAGGATGGCTTAGAATGTGATAAGGCACTGCTTCTAATGGTCCCAGATACTACTGAGGATACGAGTATCAATGGAGTACTCGGTGCAGGCCCGACGGACGGACCAGAATTCAGGGAAAATGTTATGCTACAATACTAAAACTCCATGCAATGTAATCCACAGTGGAGAGAAGCGGTGCACAGCATGCAAGGGAGAAAAATGGAGTACAGCACATCCAAAAGGATTAAAAATGATTTATTTTGTGGGTGACATAGGAGACATCAATGGTAGATGGGTTAAGGAAAAACGGTGACGCGTTTCGGGCGTAGCTTGCCCTTTGTCAAAGAGTATATTGCTCCCTTATGCAATCACCTGTTTTATACATCACCGGATTCAAAGTGTAGCCCAGAACCGGAAGTGACATGATGTCCAAATGGGAGTGCCTCCAGAATCATGTGTCAATAAGGCATATAGCCTGGAGACAATCTACCCAATGGTAACAGCGCCCCCTACAGTGTGGGAGTCCACATGAAGTGTATAATATTCTGACACTGGTTTGAAAAAGCCACACCACGAAGAGTGATGACATGTCCATGGAGGCTACAACTCATCAACACACACCCCAAATGTGGGAGTGGTGATGGAGAAAGATCAGCCACTAGCAGATCACCCACAGAAATTGGCTAGATAAATTATAAAACAGGGTGCATGACATCATTAAAAAGACACTTCTTAGTGTCAAAAAATGGTGAATAACTGAAAAATATAAATAATGAAATAAAATATACATATTTTAAAATATACATGGATGTAATTAAAAAACATAATCCAATGTATATAGTTCTAATTGAATATTTATATGATCCAATTATTAATATATATCTTATGAACATAATGTTTTGGATATACACTCTGGGTTCTTTGTCCCCTCTCAAGATGAATATTGACTGTGAACTCAAGCATTTCCTTGTTTGATTTCCCTTGAGTTTTATGTTCCCATCATGTAACTGCTGCTCGCTTCCCCGTGTATTATTATTATGATTACTATTTTCATAGACATTCCTGTGCCTTATATGCTAGTCATTTCAGTCCATTCATAATGGTTTATTTACAAAAATTCTAAGTGATAGATCTGTATATTCACTCATGTATAGTCACTTATGTGTATTCATAGGTTATTAATGTCGAGCAAATGTCCACTCTTTATATAAATTCATACCAATTCTTCATATTAGAAGATGAGAGATTCCTGATCCTAGCTATTAGATTACTATTCACTTTGGGCGAATTAACAGCTTAGGTATATTATATATACTATTCATCTAATGTTAACTTGGATATCAAGAGGGATTTTTAGTGGAGTGCTTGTCATACAGATTCTCTTACTTATTGTTTACACCATGAATTCCTCTTCATATTACTGTATATCTACATGATCATAGGCTTATGTTTATTCATGTAGAAAAAAGTTTAGTGGCATACGCGCTCTAGCGCCAGATCCATATAATGTGTATATTCAGAATAATCAAGAATAATAATCAAAGGCACAGGATATGGGGCTGATAATAATAAAGAGTGAGTCAAAAAAAAAAACCCCAAGTGGTGTGAAATCTTTAAAAGAGACATAGTGACCCTGAAGGAAAAGAGTGAGGGGGTTGAAACCCACTCCTCAAAACCTCATTGGGATAGTCCCAGAACCACTATTGAACCACATAAGTTGATTAAATAAAAATGTACTCCCATATCTTAAATGCCTCTGTCCTGTGCCCTTGATAAAGCGTGCTGCTAATGGTCGAGTAAAGATGAACAAAGTAGAATATATAGCGCACAGCCAGCAGTGTGGATCAAAAAATGGTATAAAAATGAATGCTTTATTGGTCCATTAAAAACGGAGATATAATAGACCTCCTACGCGTTTCGTGCGCATTGCACTTTATCATGGAGTATATCACAAACAAACACAAAAACCTTAAATACACATTTCCTGATAATCTGTTTCGTGCCAGGAAAAATTCACTGTGTCACTCAACCAAGCCTTGTAAGCATGTATAAAGTGTTCACTGGTTTCATTGTTTTAAGACGTTTTTACTATTTTGCAATAAATTGAAAGGACTTACAGTAGTACTGTACATAAAGTACTAAGGTTTTCCAGCCCTTGTCAGCATGTATGTGAAAAGGAAACTTATCAAATAGTGGCGCTCTAAAATATACCAAAGTGTGCAAATAATTAAACAGTGATAATAGTAAAATAGTGATACTCATACAAACACATATGTGGAAATGCTGCTATAACCCGGTGCAGGATTGCTCTCCCAATCCTCGTGGTAAGTGGAAAAGGTGTAGGTCATCAGGATGCGCAAAAATATGTGGAAACAGAACAATAAAATGGAATGATAGTGCAATATTGTATAAAACAGTGACAAAAATATATTGTCAGGTCTATCTACAAAATACTCACAAACGTGAGAAAATGAGGAGCATGCGCCAGGAAAAATTCACTGTGTCACTCAACCAAGCCTTGTCAGCATGTATAAAGTGTTCACTGGTTTCATTCTTTTAAGACGTTTTTACTATTTTGCAATAAATTGAAAGCACTTACAGTAGTACTGTACATAAAGTACTAAGGTTTTCCAGCCCTTGTCAGCATGTCGCATGCAGCATGCAGTACACATTCAGTCTGTTTCGCGCCAGGAAAAATTCACTGTGTCACTCAACCAAGCCTTGTCAGCATGTATAAAGTGTTCACTGGTTTCATTCTTTTAAGACGTTTTTACTATTTTGCAATAAATTGAATGCACTTACAGTAGTACTGTACATAAAGTACTAAGGCTTTCCAGCCCTTGTCAGCATGTAGCATGCAGCATGCAGTACACATTCAGTCTGTTTCGCGCCAGGAAAAATTCACTGTGTCACTCAACCAAGCCTTGTCAGCATGTATAAAGTGTTCACTGGTTTCATTCTTTTAAGACGTTTTTACTATTTTGCAATAAATTGAAAGCACTTACAGTAGTACTGTACATAAAGTACTAAGGTTTTCCAGCCCTTGTCAGCATGTCGCATGCAGCATGCAGTACACATTCAGTCTGTTTCGCGCCAGGAAAAATTCACTGTGTCACTCAACCAAGCCTTGTCAGCATGTATAAAGTGTTCACTGGTTTCATTGTTTTAAGACGTTTTTACTATTTTGCAATAAATTGAATGCACTTACAGTAGTACTGTACATAAAGTACTAAGGTTTTCCAGCCCTTGTCAGCATGTAGCATGCAGCATGCAGTACACATTCAGCATAGCCCTTGTCAGCATTTTGTTCCTACAGCTAGACGGGAGCGGACACAATAACTCGCGATCCCCGAATTGAGATTCTGGCTGGCATTTCATATAACGCCACATATTAAATTTCTGCCCACCTTCAGGTCTCACTTCACCCAAGTGAAATCGTGGATAACTCGCGTAAATTTATTGAGAAATCTCACGTAAGGGACAGGCTTGGGTCAGAAAACCCTGGACACAAACAGGCTACATCTGTAAGTTTAGAGAAATAGGGTGCTCAAACCCAGATGAAATCCATCCAACTAAGTGGATCATGAATAATAACCCTGGAGATACCAATGGGAGTGGGTGGGTGTAATATAGACTTGTAAGTATTCAGACTTAACCAAGGTCTAAAACCCTTTTTTATAAAGAAACCCACTCACGTCATCTCCAGTGGTGATAAGCAGGCGTGCCAGCCATGAAGGATCCACAGTCCAGGTGCAGGCAGAAGAAAAAGACGAATGGCGCACAGCCAAGGAGCCAGGTGTAGGATAAAACTGCTTTCTTTAATGGTGCATGCAGAGAGACAGGTAACCCCCTTGGGGAACAGACAGGAACCTCCTATGCGTTTCGGACCGGGGGGTCCTTTATCAAGGAGTATGGGGTGTGTTAGGATAAGACTCCCTATATACCCAGTAAATAACTAGTAAATTGAAAAAATCTGCGCGAAATCGCCGCCGCTACTCAGCGCGCATGCGCGTGACGTCACCTGAGGCGCCGCACCACCAAACCCGAGGATTGTGGGTAGGTACCGCCCCCTGTCGCAGTCCGCGCATGCTCACATCGGAGCGTGAGGCTGGGCAGATTCATCTAGTCAGTGTCTCTGCTTTGCCCACAGTGACGTCATCGTGGGTCTCTCATACATTGTTTTTAATATAATTTTAAATATCTAGATAGTTTGTACTGTGTTCTAAGGTGCATATTGCACCATGTCATTAGTACCTTTGCTTGTTGTTGTTGTTGATTTGATGGATATATGTTTCACATTGTATGTCTTGCTAGATATGGGATGGTATGGATAAAGCCCACTATCTATGACAGGTAGACTTAATTATTAGATTCTTTACTTATATCCCGGCCATATATTATCACTATCTATTAGTCCTAGCCTATGTGTATTCTGTGACTGCCCTCAGTGTGGGCGCGGGGGACCATCTGATTGGTGCATTTTCGGCTGTGCTACACTCCCATTGGTGGGCCAGAGACATGCACCGGCCTATGAGAGACCCGCGATGACGTCACTGTGGGCAAAGCAGAGACACTGACTAGATGAATCTGCCCAGCCTCACGCTCCGATGTGAGCATGCGCGGACTGCGACAGGGGGCGGTACCTACACACAATCCTCGGGTTTGGTGGTGCGGCGCCTCAGGTGACGTCACGCGCATGCGCGCTGAGTAGCGGCGGCGATTTCGCGCAGATTTTTTCAATTTACTAGTTATTTACTGGGTATATAGGGAGTCTTATCCTAACACACCCCATACTCCTTGATAAAGGACCCCCCGGTCCGAAACGCATAGGAGGTTCCTGTCTGTTCCCCAAGGGGGTTACCTGTCTCTCTGCATGCACCATTAAAGAAAGCAGTTTTATCCTACACCTGGCTCCTTGGCTGTGCGCCATTCGTCTTTTTCTTCTGCCTACATCTGTAAGTTCACTACATAGTTATATAGTATACGGGCCGGCTGTAGAGGGAGAGGGGGTTGGCCCGGTATTAAAGGGGTTGCACCCCATATGGCCACCCCCTGACCTCACCATGGAGGCAAGGGGTTAACTGGACTGCGGTCCAGGAAGGTGGTTTACACCTTGTCATGTCATGAAAATGTATGTTCCCCTGTTCCCATGTTTCATTATAATCCTGTATTTTAAAGATGTTTTAAAGTGCATTTCTGTATCTCCAGTTCTGGAGGTCGCAGAGAGTTGATATTTAGCCAATATGTGGAGTCACTGTAGGCATTAAGAACTGGCAAATTTCGACCCACTGAGCCCACCAGAATGGAACTTATTAATATGTGTAGATATTAAAGTGTATATGTATGGTATTTTGGATCTGCCCTGAAAATGCAGACTCCATCTGCTATGCTAATAGGTCATGAAGGGCAGCCGGCTGATTGAGCCTAAGCACTGTGATCAAAAGTTAACTGCCTGATTGTTTACACTAAGTACTAATCAACAGATCAAGTACTAATCAACAGACTCTGCCACTCTAATTGTTACCTGAGGGTGGAGAATCATAAACTGGAGTGGTTTGTAAGTGTTATGTCTACACCTACAAACAATGCAGATACTTCATTTGATAGACTGGTCGTCTCCCCTGATTTAATTATGGGGCTACCCATAGAGTCCCAGTACACATGGGCTAATTAGCTGGGGGGCATGGGTTAATCTGTGTCTCCACGTTAGGGATTGGATACAGATAATTGTTCACCAATAGTCTGTATTCAATGTTAAGAATAGGGTTACACAGGTATTTAAACTGTGTCAACCCTACAGTTTTGAGTTGTGCTTCTGATTCCACCTGGAATGTCACCGGATTGCTGGAGAATTGCTAGCTGATACTTCTCCATCCCCCAACCCTAAGTAGGTGTTACCTTCTTGCCTGTTAATTGTACTATATTGCTGTGTTCACCTTTTTTAAGGAATAAATATATTTTATTATATCTAAGCCTCGTTCAGTTCAACCCAGATATTTGGTGTTGATTATATCTTGTCATAAGCTACCGTGACAAGCTCTATAATTAACTGGTGGCAAGCGGTGGGATTGAACTGAACTTATATTACAGTGTTCTGCGGGACTCTGTCATATAGTGGGAACTCAAGAGTAATTGCGAGTTCCTGGGACTAAAGATATTGAACACACAGTAGTGCAACAGTTAACACAAGTTGTAACACCACCTCACTGCTGCGACTGTGAACCATGAATGAGGCTGAAGGCTCATCCAACATGAGGACCCGAGCTCAGCTGAAGGACAAGTGCCGTGAATATGGACTGCCCTATGAGAACCAGGAGGTCGCAGACATGGTTGACGCAATCGGTGACTATGAAGCCCGGCTTGCAGAGCCTCAGGATACGGCTCAGCTTGCCCTTATACAGCCACCCGGAGATCAGGGAAGGAACCCAGTGCCGGGGCGGTGGAATCTCGGGGAGGGAACGAGTGCACCTCCCGGGAGCATTGCAACAGGAGGGGTACTGGTTGCTGCGGCTACCAGTCCGTTCACCCCTGAAATGTTGGCACTGATTACTGTGTGGGGTGACAGAGGGACACCGGAGGAGCGGCTGCAGTTTATCACTATGGCAGTGAACAGACCCGCTTATTGCCCCCCTGTCAAACCCAATACAGATGAACTCAAACTGGATCAGCACAGTCTCACCAAGTTCATGGGAGGTACTGATCAGATAGACAGTTTTCTAAAGAACTTTGAGACACAGTGTCGGCGGTACAAAGTGCTTCCCCGGCATAGGGTTGCACATTTTGACCCCTTACTGTCCGGCTTGGCTAAGAAGACGATGATGGCGCTTCCAGATGAGTATGCTGATGACTATGACCACCTGAAAGAACTGTTACTGTTTCAGTACGGTTTTACCCCTGAAGCCTACCGGGGTAAATTCCGGCAGGAAGAGAGGTAGCCCCAGGAGTCCTATGTTACCTACGTGACCCGCATGGCTTTGTACGGGATACGCTGGGTGGAGGGCTATGAGGCACGGACTTACCAACACCTGCTGGACCTCATCTTTCAGAAGCAGCTCATGCAACGGCGGTGAGGGCTTGGGTGTACGACAAGAAGCCCAAGACTTACCAGGAGGCGGCGAGGCTTGCAGATGACTATGTGGCCAGCCGAGCCCTGATGACCGCCAAAGCAGTAGCCAAGGCGGCGGTGACGGCGGCACTGGCCACAAAGTCTGCCAATACCCCCATATGACTCAGAGGCCACCTGCGGGCAGCAGTCCACCTAAGGAGGGGGAGCTCCGGCACGAGCGCCGGTGCTACAACTGCAACCGCCCTGGTCACATCAGACCAGATTGCCCGGAACCCCTGCATTCCGGCAGACCCCATCAGGGGCAACGCACCCCAGCTGTGAAGCCGGTAGCCCGCGTGCGGGTGGCTTCCACCAAAGACTCCGGACCGGTCATGGAACCAACTCCCAGCGAGACGTCCCATGCCACTCCTGTCCCGGTTTCATCGGTGCCTACAGCCAGGAGCGGAGGACATCTCAGCGTGGACCTGCAGCAGACGGACAGCCGGAGCAGACATCTCACCCCGGTCACAGTCGGTGACCTGCAAGCATTCGGCTTGATGGATTCAGGAGCTGCAGTGACCCTGGTCCGACCTGATATGGTCCGGCCAGAGGAATTACTCCCAGGCCCTGGGATACAGATCACTGTGGCCGACGGAGAGCCACGTTTCCTGCAAGTGGCCAGAATCTTTTTGGATTGGGGGGAGGGCCAGGGTGTGCGGGAGGTGGGGGTTTTACCCAGTTTGGATGCCGATGTTCTTCTTGGCAACGATCTGGGACCGATGACCTGCACCTATGACCGAGTGCCAAAGCCCGCTGCAGTGGCGGCGGTTACCCGGAGCCAAACAGCGGCAATGGCAGCGGCGCCAGTCCCCCGGCCTTTGGGACCAACGTTAGCGGAGGGCACAGAGGAGCCCGGGGAGGTAAGCCAGGATCAGTTGCAACCACAGACTGACTTACTGTTTCCCTCACCCTTCCCCATTCTCCGGACAATGACATGACTTGGGGGTGGCCAGAATTAGGAGCCCAGTTTAGGGAGGCAGTGAAGACAGACCCTACCCTGGCCGGCGTGAGACTTAGGGGGTCCAAATCTCAGGCAGGGGAAGGCACTGAGCACTGCCTATGGTATAAGGGACTCCTGTATAGAGAAAAAGGGAACCCAGGGATAGAGGAGGGATTGACTGGTATGCGACAGCTAGTAGTGCCCCAGGGGTACCGACAGCAACTGTTACGGGTAGCTCACTCTATTCTGTTAGCGGGACATCAGGGGGTCAACAGAACGCGAGCCCGGTTATTACAGCGTTACTACTGGCCGGGGGCATCTCGAGATGTGGGCAATTTCTGCCGCTCTTGTGATGCCTGCCAGTGAGTGGGTAAGGCGGGCGACCGTGTGAAGGCACCCCTGAAACCACTACCGATAATAGGGGAACGCTTCCAGAAAGTAGCGATGGATCTTGTAGGACCCCTTATGATTCCTAGCAGGTCAGGGAAGCGCTACATCCTCACGGTGGTGGATTTTGCCACCCGGTACCCAGAGGCGGTAGCGCTTGGCACCATAGATGCCAAGACAGTGGCAGCAGCTTTGCTGAACATTTTTTCTAGGGTAGGTTTCCCTAGTGAGGTCCTAACTGATCAGGGGTCGCAGTTCATGAGTGAACTGTTACATTGTCTCTGGGATGCATGCGGTGTACAGCACCAGCGCACTACCCCTTACCAACCCCAGACAAACGGATTATGTGAGAGGTTTAACGGTACCGTGAAGCAGATGCTTCGGACCTTTATAGAGGCGGAGAGGAAAGACTGGGAGATTCATTTACAGCACTTGCTGTTTGCCTACCGAGAGGTACCGCAGGAATCTACAGTCTTCTCCCCTTTCGAGCTACTATATGGCCGCAGGGTACGTGGACCTCTGGACCTATTCCATGAGGGATGGGAAGGGGAGGCTACTGCTACTGATGCTTCAGTGATCCAGTATGTAATAGATCTCAGAGACCGGTTAGAGATGCTCATGGGGGTGGCCCAGGACCACCTCAGGGCTGCTCAGACCAGGCAAAAGCAATGGTATGACCGGAATGCCCGTAGCAGGGAATTCATCCCAGGACAGCAGGTGCTTGTTCTCAAACCCACTCGGGAGAACAAGTTGATGGCTGCCTGGTCGGGACCGTACCCTGTCATCCGAAAGGTGAATGAGTACAACCACAGGTAGAGCCTGAGAGGCATAAGACATATCATGTTAATATGTTCAAAGAATACAGAGCACTGAGTATGGGAGCAGTGATGGCCATTTGTAGCCCACTGCTGGAGGATCCGGCGAGCAATTCTCTGCCTGATCTCATAGGGGAGGCTAGGCAGGGAAACACTGTGGAGCAGGTAGAGATAGGGGCACAGTTGAGTGCTAGGCAGCAGGTAGAAGCCAGGGACATGCTAGATAAGTTTAGGGCCCTCTTCACTGACATGGCAGGGGCCACACATCTCACCAAACACCCAGTACACACAGGGGACCTGCAGCCTCTGCATAAGCATGCTTATAGAGTGTCAGCAGAGGTCAAGACCAGTATGGAGAGGGAGATAGAGGAGATGCTGACCCTAGGGGTAATTACTCCATCCCAGAGTCCTTGGGCAAGCCCGGTAGTTCTAGTCCCTAAGAAGGACAAGACCACCCGGTTTTATGTGGACTACCGCTTGCTCAATGCTGGGACGGTGTCAGATGCCTATCCCATGCCCCGCATGGATGAGTTACTAGATGAACTCGCGGCGGCAAGGTATCTGACCACCATGGATTTGAGCAAAGGCTATTGGCAAATCTCCCTGACCCGGGAGGCTAGGGAGAAGTCAGCATTCATCACTCCAAGTGGCCTCTATGAGTTTTTGGTGATGCCATTTGGGATGAAGAATGCCCCGGCTACCTTCCAACGCCTGGTCAATAGGTTACTGGAAGGGATGCAGAGCTATGCCAGGGCTTACTTAGATGACATTGCTGTCTTTAGTAATTCCTGGGACTCCCATTTAGGACATATAGCTGCGGTGCTAGATAGGATCAGGGAGTCTGGGGTTACCTTGAAACCCACTAAGTCTATGGTAGGGATGGCAGAGGTCCTGTACTTAGGGCACAGGGTGGGTGGAGGGCACCTCAAACCAGAGCCAGCTAAGGTAGAAGCCATACTTCAGTGGCCTGTTCCAAAAACCAAGAAACAGGTCATGGCATTTTTGGGCACCGCAGGGTACTATAGAATGTTTGTCCCACAGTACAGCGCCGTGGCCAAACCCCTGACTGATTTGACTAAGAAGCAACTGCCTGTGCTTATCACCTGGACTCCTACCTGTGAAACTGCTTTCCAGGCACTGGAAACTGTGCTTGCTGGGGCCTCCATACTGGCTGCCCCAGACTATACCAAACATTTCCTCATACAGACTGATGCCTCGGACTATGGCATTGGGGCTGTGTTGAGCCAAGTGGGGGACGACGGTAGAGAGTACCCTGTGGTGTACCTCAGCCGAAAACTACTCCCCAGAGAAGTGGCCTATGCCACCATTGAGAAAGAGTGCTGGCCATTGTGTGGGCACTCAAAAAACTCCAGCCCTATGTGTATGGAAGGGTTTTCACGGTCCTCACAGACCACAACCCCCTGAGTTGGCTGCAGAGGGCATCAGGGGAGAATGCCAAGTTGCTAAGGTGGAGCTTGGCCTTGCAAGAGTTTGAGTTTACTATTCAGCACAAAAAGGGTAGTGAAAACAGCAATGCTGATGGACTTTCACGTCAGGACTATCCCTCTGAGACTGATTTCGTTAAGGTTGCCAGCAGTGCCCCACTCCTAGTTAGGGCCAGTAAGCCACAGGTCACCCATTAAGAAGGGGAGGTGTAGAGGGAGAGGGGGTTGGCCCAGTATTAAAGGGGTTGCACCCCATATGGCCACCCCCTGACCTCACCAGGGAGGCAAGGGGTTAACTGGACTGCAGTCCAGGAAGGTGGTTTACACCTTGTCATGTCATGAAAATGTATGTTCCCCTGTTCCCATGTTTCATTATAATCCTGTATTTTAAAGATGTTTTAAAGTGCATTTCTGTATCTCCAGTTCTGGAGGTCGCAGAGAGTTGATATTTGGCCAATATGTGGAGTCACTGTAGGCATTAAGAACTGGCAAATTTCGACCCACTGAGCCCACCAGAATGGAACTTATTAATATGTGTAGATATTAAAGTGTATATGTATGGTATTTTGGATCTGCCCTGAAAATGCAGACTCCATCTGCTATGCTAATAGGTCATGAAGGGCAGCCGGCTGATTGAGCCTAAGCACTGTGATCAAAAGTTAACTGCCTGATTGTTTACACTAAGTACTAATCAACAGATCAAGTACTAATCAACATACTCTGCCACTCTAATTGTTACCTGAGGGTGGAGAATCATCAAACTGGAGTGGTTTGTAAGTGTTATGTCTACACCTACAAACAATGCAGATACTTCATTTGATAGACTGGTCATCGCCCCTGATTTAATTATGGGGCTACTCATAGAGTCCCAGTACACATGGGCTAATTAGCTGGGGGGCATGGGTTAATCTGTGTCTCCACGTTAGGGATTGGATACAGATAATTGTTCACCAATAGTCTGTATTCAATGTTAAGAATAGGGTTACACAGGTATATAAACTGTGTCAACCCTACAGTTTTGAGTTGTGCTTCTGATTCCACCTGGAATGTCACCGGATTGCTGGAGAATTGCTAGCTGATACTTCTCCATCCCCGAACCCTAAGTAGGTGTTACCTTCTTGCCTGTTAATTGTACTATATTGCTGTGTTCACCTTTTTTAAGGAATAAATATATTTTATTATATCTAAGCCTCGTTCAGTTCAACCCAGATATTTGGTGTTCATTATATCTTGTCATAAGCTACCGTGACACCGGCCCAGGCAGCCAGCAATTTGTTCTGCCGAATGAGCTTCAGAACAAGCTGCCTTGGGATGAATTCTCTGTTACGGGCACTTCTATCATACCAACGCTTCTGCTTGGTCTGAGCTGCCTAGCGGTTAGCCTGTGCTAACCCCATAAGTCTCTTTAACTGCTCTATGAGCTCTACCACATACAGAAAGCACAGATGCACAGAAAGCATTAGTATTGGTAGTCTCCCCTTCCCATCCCTCATGGAATAGGTCAAGCAGTCCCCTGACACGCTGCCCATTCAGAAGCTCAAAAGGGGAAAAGACAGTACCTCTCGGTATGCAAAGAGCGTACGCAGACAAGCTTCCCAGGCTCCCTTTTCAGGTTTTACAAATGCTCGCAGCATTTGCTTCAATGTCCCTTTGAACCACTCCGTTTGTGCGCAATCCAAGGGGAGCATGTGGGAGATAAAGAGAATGCAAAGCAGATCTAAGTGCAGTTTATAGTGCTATTATATGGTGTAGCAAAATAAGGTCTTGGTTCGTATGTGCAGCCTACTCACAAGATGTCAGTGGTATAAAAGCATTTTCCACAAACTGTGGCAGTGGTATGTCTTAAATCAGGTATACGTCAGATGATGTTATCCCCAAACAGTAGCGTGTCCACCTGGTGCTCTGAATTAGGCTGAGTACTCCACTCTATGCATTTCGCCAAAACGAGGGTCACGGCTTCGTCAGGACACTATATACCTTTCCTGATGCTCAAATAAGAGAGTATGCTGCTGTGTTACTTCAGATGGCTCGATATATGTGTAGAGAGACAGATCCCATATGACGCACTCAACTCCACTAATGGTTATGTAGCCATGTATAAAAATGGTATACAGTTCTTTCTCATGCTGGCAGTAAAACCTGGTAAGTGTGCAGTATTGTTACAACGTGATTGGTGAAAACTGGCGCTAATCAAATACTAGTGATCACTTAAAATACAGTGAATATATATAACACACCTATAGTGATCTTAAAGAATATAGTGACTAAAAATAGTGCAGTAGTGAGAATATAATATAGGTTGTAACCCCCTGCTCAGACCCTCTGGAAGGGACTGTCTTGACTGGTCCCAGATGATCAATGATCAGGATGACTCCTGACGAAGCCAGCCATTTCATTGGCGAAACGCGTAGAGTGGACCCGCCAAGGAAGTGAGAGGATTGGTGCCTGCGAGCTGTCAATCTGCTGCCGAACCGGAAGTGACGCGACGGAGCTGATCGTGCCCACCGGAAGTGACACGTCGCGCCGGAGACACCGCTGGAGGAGATCCCCACACTGATATGGTTTAGAGGAAGCCAAGGGGAGCCTGTGGAAAAACCTATCCGGGACATCGGCGGTGCGGTGAGCTGCGGCAACCACCCCTACACTCCCTATCACTTATATAGTGACAAAACGCCTGTATTGATTTTAAACATTGTGAGTGCACATTTTTATTATTACATAAAGTTTATCCTTATACCATTGATCTGCACCATGGAGGTCTGTCTTTATCTTTCCATGTACATCTGCTACTGACATCCCAGTCCCAGCTGCTTCCTGTTCATGTCCAGAGGGACCCACCAGACTCCACATATCCCGCCACTGTACTTATCCTACTGACATTCTGTGAGTAGGCAGCACATAGGGGCCAAGCATCATAATATTTCACCCTTGAACACTACTGTCTGCACTTAGTGTGTTTTTTTCTTTGTTGTTTTTTCCCTACATGCTCCCCCTGGGTTGAGAAAATAAGTGTGCAGGATTGCAAGCATCAATCATGGAGGTTTGCCCTCACACCCTGGTGGGGTGTCATATGTATACAAGGGGAGTGGTAACATGCTCGGTGTCCACTATTAGTGACACAAGAGGTGTGGCTGTTTTCTAAGTCTATATAAGACACAGTACTCACAAAAGTTAGTAGTTCAAGTGTTGGTTAATCAAGTGTCCTTTGTAGTGGATGGAGTTCAAGTTCAAAGGGATCTGTGATGGTCCAGTTCTGGAGGTCTGCAGCAGTTAAGGCTGTCAGATATAATCAATAGTATCTGCAATGTGATCAGGGACCTGACGGAAGAGGTGACCCAACTCCATTGGGAGGGAAGAACTTTCTGAAGGGATGTGCAGCAAAGGAATGAGCGGCTAGGACGACCGCTTTGAGGGGCCGTCTGCCTATGATGATAATAAAGATGCCCAAGTTCACCAAACCCTTGCTGTGTGTGAGTGAAGTCTTTGCACAGAAGGAGTCCACAGAGGAGGTCCTCATCAGACACATCCCTCTGCGGCCACAGAGATCCTGATGAGGTGGAGGAGCTGCATCAGATGTGAGTAGGGCTCAATACACACTACCTCAGATGCCTGTCTTGCTGATATCCCCATACCAACCCAGGGGGAGACTCAGGAGTCCTGTAAGCCAGCAGGTGCACCACAACATACAGACATGTAATGGGGACCAGTTAGACCACAGGGGCCAATGTGAGATTGGGTGGGTCCAGAAAAACCGTTACAGTTAAAAAATCAAATTTTATTAACTTCTTAGAAAACAATAACTTAATTAAAGCCTAAATTGTAACGCTTGCCGCACTCTCACTAGACGAAGTATTGTATTAATACTGAGTCAATACTCTCTAGTCTTCTCACCAGGGTGTTTTAAACCACTGCCTTTGGACATTTTATCAAGTCACTCACCGCTATGAGTCCAGTCAGAGTGTTTACATGCGTCCTGATTGGCGGTCTGCTTCACACGCTTTCAGCAATAATGATTTAACAAGCACACAGGTTGCTATGGCAACCACATGCTTAACTAGCCCGCATGAGCAGTGAGTAGCATTAGTGGAGTTGAGTGCGTCATATGAGACAAGGGAGCTGAAGCAGGGACAGTGAAGATTTTCCCTCCAAACCACAAGGAACAGATAATACTTTCATTCTTAAAAGACTGCTTACTGCTGCGGCACAGTTTATTCGAGCATTTGCCCGTTCTGTGCCGCAGCAGTAGCCTGGCGCGCGCCCGAGTGTGACGGGCGCACGCCGAAGCAGCGGAAGAGCGCCCTCCGATCGGGGCGCTCTCCCTACCGCTGCCGGGTCCGCCGGGTCCCCCGGAACCCCCTGCCGCTGTCCCGCGATCGCGGGACACCAGGGCTCCCTCGGGGAGCCCCTGGACACGCGTGCAGGGGGCGCACGCTCCCGATGACGCGTGACCGCGCGTCTATGACGCGCGGCACGCCGAGGGGCGGCCACTAGCAAGCCGGGAGATTTCCCGGCTTGCGGTACCGACCACACTTCAATAAAGTGTGTCGGTAGTGTATATCTGCTTATTGCATGCTATGTGTTTGGGGCTGGGAGAATTGCTTAACTAACGGAGATGTGAATTAATTGCATAGGAGTTCACTAGAAATACTCACAAGTGGACAGAAGCTTTGTTCCCCCCCCCCCTGCGTTTGGATACTTTCCTGATGAAAAGGAAAAGGCACAATAAAGCCTATTATAATTTCACCTTATAAAGCCTCCCATTGTGTACCTCTGTGAACACCCGTCTACATTTGGTGTCAGCAGTGGGATAAGAGGTGTCTTTGTAGTTAAAAAGGACCGGAGATTTTTGTGTGAAATTTTTTTGTTATGCTTTTTGCCTACAAACAGTCTAAACCACTTGAAAAAAAAAAACCTCTCATGCAGCAGAGGCAGAGTTAAAGTGATACACACCACTGAAACTTACACTGCACTGAAACTTACAAAAACCACAGATGGACTCTTTTCCCCAATCCCAAGAGACTGCTGAAGCAGGTAAACCTTTAATTGCCTATCACAAAGTGTAATACGGTCATTGAAATAGGGATTTTGCCTTCTAGCCATAGTCAGGGTTCAAGAAGTGAGTCAGTCCTTAAAAAGGGATAGGTGTTTGTTGTTTTCAAAAGTTTCGCTGAAGCAATGAATACAAATGGTGACCCATGAGGGGTACTGATTTTGCAAATAAAGGTTGCCACACCGCATAGGGCTACCAGCTGTGAATGGAGATATGCAGAAAAGTGTGAAAATTGATACAAGACTGTGCTGAAGCAGGGGAATTTTTAGCAAACAAATGCTGAGTGTAAAATTGCCCTATAAAGGAAAAGGTTCTTCAAAGCCAATTGCTGAGTGTTGAGTCCACTGCAAAGAATGTTTTTTTTTCTGCAAGTAAAAAAGTATACATAAGAAGGGGGGTCATACCAGCTCTACCTAAGTGTTCACTAATATATGGGGTGGCGGTGCATGGGAAGTGGGGATATATATTTTCAAAATGATTCAGAGGTGATCATAAAAGACATCCCGGTATTGCACTCAGCCTAATATAACTTAAATCACAATATAAGCCACAAAAACATGTAGCACTCACATCAGAGAGAAAGGTAGTACATGGAATGAAAAAACAATAAAATTTTATTTAAACTCTTCTATAAAAAAGTTAAAAAAGTAGAGCAGTGATCTGCATAGTAGGTAGGACTTCAATATGCTTTGCCCATATATGGCAGGAGGTGTATAAGGTAAGTGTTACCTATCAGATTAGACCTCTTGTATATTTATGTCAGGTTCCAAAATCCAATTAATTATGGGAAGGTCTAGAGTAAATACCTATACAATAGGCTGTAATGGCATATATCAGTCCAGTGGTCTTAACGGTTATATTTTTAAACAGGTCCTATTGTCATATTAATGCGCAAAAACCTCTATATCAAACAATCCTTAATAGGTAGATATAGAGTGTCACAATAACCCTAAACAGTAGAGAAAATATCCCTCTAACTTAGGGCAATGTAGCCGTCAGTCCAGCTGTTCAGACACATACAGTGTCAGCTCCTATTCAGCTGATTTGAAAAAAGCCTGCAGCAGTGTAACCGCAGCACTACAAACAAAGTAACAGCAATGACTTTAAATGTGGTCAAATTGTGTCCATGCGGTGGTTTAGTATCATAACCAGAGCCGGTCATGCGTCTATCATGAATTGCGTGAGGACCATACAACCGTATATCTGTCTCTCTATGCAGAGTTCAGCATGCTCTACTTCGGGTGGTTCTCCGATCTGGCTGACGTCATCAGTAGGAGCGTCACCAGCAAGCCTGTTTAAAAATATAACCGTTAAGACCACTGGACTGATATATGCCATTACAGCCTATTGTATAGGTATTTACTCTAGACCTTCCCATAATTAATTGGATTTTGGAACCTGACATAAATATACAAGAGGTCTAATCTGATAGGTAACAATTACCTTATACACCTCCTACCATATATGGGCAAAGCATATTGAAGTCCTACCTACTATGCAGATCCCTGCTCTACTTTTTTAACTTTTTTATAGAAGAGTTTAAATAAAATTTTATTGTTTTTTCATTCCATGTACTACCTTTCTCCCTGATGTGAGTGCTATATGTTTTTGTGGCTTATATTGTGATGTCTTTTATGATCACCTCTGGATCATTTTGAAAGTAAAAAAGTATGCCTATTGTCTTGGGAGCAAAACAGACACCCAAAGTGTGAAGCGTGAATGCCATAATACCCATAGATGAGACTGAAAATTACTGATCTCAGGCAGAAAACCAAATTCTGTTGCTGAAGCGGAGGGATGCACCTAGCAAATAAATGGTGTATAGCAAATAGACTTTTTTTACCTAGAAACTGCACATCTTGTATACCTGATAAAAAAAAATGCATGCACAGTACTGCTGATATTGAAAAAAAAAATTACCCAAGAAAGAAAAGTCTACAGAGATGCCTGTGAGAGCTACGACATCTACAAGCAAAATATGCCCATCTGTAGGACTACCACAATTGGGGGTTCTGGCAAATACAGTGGCAACAGCTGCAATAGCGCCTCCTGAGGTCAGGAAGAAAATTACACCTGATAGCCTAAAAATGGAGGAAAAGATGCAGCGTTCCTGTAATGAACCCTACCCCACGGAAGAGTGGCCCTTCCAGTCCAATAAAGAGGAAGACATCTCTTACGGGGAACCCGAACCGAGTCACACCCACAAAACACCCCAAGAATGGTGGGGGTGCTTGAACTCGGCACGAACAGAAAAGACCGCTCCCTTTGATGACGAATATGATCAGCAGGAGACAGAGCGGGAGCAGTGGATCACCGAATATTTCTGTCAACTAAAGCAGCTGCAAGAAAAGCCTGGCGTATATAATGAAGTTGCTAAAATTTCAAATGAAGATGGAGACCCCAATATCCCTGAAGGGACGGTGTCATCCAAATCAAAAAGGCAGAAAAAGAAAAAGAAAAGCGGTTCTTCACTTACCGTGGAAGTAACAGACACGTCCACAGATCCTGTGGAGAAAAAGGGGGACCGAGTTGCCCTGCAGCCTAGAGAAAATGGAGAATTCGTCCCATGGTTAACCGAATATTCAGAAGGCCCAAGGCAGAAGTCGTGTACCCCAAAGAAGTGTCTGTTCAGTGCCAACAGTGAGGAACCCTCAACCAGTCATCCCAGGGAAGCGGAGCCGGAACCAGTGAGTGACGATCCCTTGACCAGCCCTGAAGACGCCCTGAAAATTGCCAGGCGTGACTGTGATCTACTTCGAGAACAACTGAAACTTGAGAGAGCAGATAACACAAAGCTACAGAAAAATAATGTGAGGCTACAAAAAGATGTGCTCACAATTTACTCTTTAGCCAGGACAGAATTGGACGATCTCAAGACTGAGCTAGATACTGCAAAGGCTACTATTTCTGCCATGGATGAAAAGCAGAGCCAATCTGATAAAATGGTGGCTACGCTAAAGCGGAAGTATGAGGAGGCACTGAAGCAGATGACAGTCTTCCAGCAAGAGGTTCACACTCTTCGCATAGAGCTGAATGCCTCACAACAGGAGATCAACAGTGTCCGGATAGAAGTGGACGTATCTCAGAAAGAGGTTCAGACACTCCGCAGAGCACTGAATGCCTCACATCACGAGACCAACAGCTGCCGCAAAGACCTGGAAGTTTCCAGAAAGGAACTACACAGTCTCACTGAGGAGCTGGACATTGCTAAAGAAACTATTGGTAATCTTGATACAGATCTCAAAGTCTCTCAGAAGGAGCTTCAGACCCTCAACCTAGAGAAGGAAGTCTCACGCCAGGAGATTGTCATTCTCAAAGCAGATGTGTGTAAATGGAAGGAGGACTGCAAAGAAGCCCTGAAGAATACAGAGACTGAAAAAGGAGAAAATTCAAGATTAAAAAGACAAAACTTAAAACTGAAAGAAGAAAATTTTCAGTTAACAGAAGAAGTCAAGGAAAAGTTTGACGCAGAGCACCGACTGCAGAACCAACTGCAAGGTCTGCGTACACACCTCCAGTATGCTGAGGAGAAGCAGCAAACGCTACAGGAAGAAAAACTGCAGGCTGCTAAAGAGGTACAAGAGCTGCAGGAACGTCTGAATACCCAGTACATCCCCACAGAGCAGTATGAGGAGCTAAAAGCCACGCTGCATGTCTTCAGAGCATCGTTGGAAGCGGAGCTTCGATACCAGGTGACTCTGTATGAGAGGGAGCGTGAGAAGGCTCAGAAACTGGAGCAAGAGCTGGAGAGACAGAGAGACTGTTCCATTCCCTTGAGTCAGTACACCAAGGAGAAAACAGACGCAGTGGCAACCTTGACGACAAAAATTACAGAGCTCCAGAATATGAAGGAGACTCTGATACAGATTCCTCCAATACGGAAAAAGGTATTGGCTCTGCCCAAGCACCAGTATCCCACAGTAACTAATGCCCGCAAGGACAAGGGTACAGTGAGAGTTGGGGACTCCATGCAACTTCAAAACAAAATTACGAAGTTTGAGCCACCAAAGAAAGCACTAGCCAAACCTACAGCTGCCCAACAGGCAACAAACAGAGGTAGGAGTGCAGAATCAAAGCCAGAAGAATCCTTAGCTGAAGAAGCTGAACTGGCGACTCCGTGGTGTGGAGAAGCTGCAGAAAGACCACTTCAAGAGCAGATAACTCTAAGGGCTAGTCCTAACTGCTCTACAACTGTTGCCATACACTTTGTCTACAAAAAGAGGAGTGCCCGACACAACAGAAATCTTAAGACCGCGCACGCGATAAAAAGACTTTACGTGGAAAAAGTCCTCCTCGAGCGACTGAGGAGTGATGATCTCAAGCATCTTCGGGAGGAGACAAAAATAAACTGGAGAAAGGGCTCCAATCCCAGCAGGACAGAGGGTTCTCTTCCTCCATCCACTCTCATTCAAGTCACAGAGATATCTACAATGAGAGTGGAAGGATGGGCTTTGGCCGTGGTAAGCCCGAGCTTCCCATAAACAGGGGAGGTATGTAACACGGGACATATCCCTGTTCAGTAATGTGCCTTTAATCTAGCAGTGTGGTAGTTAATTACTAAACACCACCTGCCTGATTAGATTGTTTACAAAAAGCCTGCCTTTGAACCAGGAAGTGAGAACTCTTTAGCTGACACCTGAGCTGAACTTGGAGACACACTTGTCTTGAGCTCTGACAAAAGATAGCAGAGCTGCTTTCAAGACACAGGGAAAACTTCTAAACCTATATGCTGACCAACCCTGGAGATAAGGGAGCTGAAGCAGGGACAGTGAAGATTTTCAGTCCTAACCACAAAGAACAGATAAGACTTTCATTATTAAAAGACTGCTTATATCTGCTTATTGCATGCTTTGTGTTTGGGGTTGGGAGAATTGCTTAACTAACGGAGATGTGAATTAATTGCATAGGAGTTCACTAGAAATACTCCCAAGTGGATAGAAGCTTTGTCCCCCCCCCCCCCTGTGTTTGGATACTTTCCTGATGAAAAGGAAAAGGCACAATAAAGCCTATTATAATTTCACCTTATAAAGCCTCCCATTGTGTACCTCTGTGAACGTCCGTCTACAGCTTCCCATCAAGTTTCGGATCACCTGCCAAGTTGTCTTTACTGTATATGTTTTGTCTTACTTTCAAGGCTGTCAACTCATCTCTTCCTTCCTACATATCGCTTTGATCTCTCGTTATGCCCTTGCTTGTCTCCTGTACTTGTCTCCTTTCCACCCCTTTGACCTCTACTGCTGTCTCGACTTTTTCCTCATTACCTCTTTTCTGTGGAACTCCGTCACACTTCGTAAACACCAAGCACCTTCTCTCCCCACCTTTCAGTCAAACTTAAAAACACACCTCTAAAATGAAGCATCTCAATAGCCTGGACTCATGGCTACTATCCCACACCTACAGTCATTCTTACCAACCACACTGTTGGCACTATATATGTAGCCCTGGCTGGTTTGGGGCTATAAGTCTGCCCGTCTCCTGGCAGTAATCCTAGTAAGGGTAGGTTGCCAGGAGTAATCATGGGTTTTCCCCACACATTGCTACTCAGTGAGTCAGAGAAGGTAGTGCAATCAAGCCTGATGTCCGGTCAGGGACAGGGGCCTGGTTCTTACTGGAACTGACTTAAGGAGTTGCACATCTTCAGTTTAGTCAGTTGTCTCTACCATTCAGAGAGACTGGTTTACCCTAACCAAGCTGTCAGGGCTCTGGCAGTTTGAGGCCCTTCCTTAGGGAGAGGAGGGAACCCATTTCCTCTTATTCCATAAGGGGATAATGGAAGAGCAAGGACTTCTCCTGGTGGCTGGTGGCCAGGAGTGTAGATCCAGGGACATCCTAAAGGTGAGGACCTGAGTGATAAAGCCTGGAATCGGTGTAAGCTGTACACTGCTGTGATTGAGAGAGAGTGAATAAAGATCATCTGTTTCCACACTCTTCTTCCCTGAGATTGTAATCTATCAGGAAGGAGAAGAGATAGTTCTCCTGCTGAGATTTCTCCCCACACATCTGGGGGCTGCAAGAGATGGAGGTGCTGTCACCGTGAGTATGATTTGGGCAAGACCCCCCCAGAAGCCTGTCCTGACCTCCCCCATAACACCAGGCGGGAGACCCAGGGCCCCCTGTTACCAGCAGGTCTGCACTACACTATTATGAGTAACCAGAGCAGCTTTCCCCAAGATAGACCCTATATGAGATTGGGTGGGGGAAACAGGGTTACATATACATAAAACTATACATAAATACTATAGAATACAGGAGTTCACCTACGTTATACATCTCATTACTTTTATTCAAAACAGGTTTTTTTATACATAAAACTATACATAAATACTATAGAATACAGGAGTTCACTGCGTTATAAAGCTCATTACTTATTATTCAAACCAGGTTTTTTTTTATGAGCCACTGTTTGATTATTGTGGTTGCAGGCCATCTTTTCACATATCAATTTTTTTTTAACTACATTTTTGGGATTATGTCTGCTCACTAAAAATCATCAACACTAGAAAGTCCATCAAATCAACTGTGAATGTGCTATCGTTGACGTATTTTGAAAATGCATTTGTGATAAATGAACGCACTCATTTTGGAATCACAATCCATTACAGTTGATGAGAGTAATATACTGTAATGTGGCTTCAAAATAGGGAATTGTCCCTCAATGTATATAACAAAACACATTCACACTATCTGGAAATAGTTTCAGTGTTTTAATGCAGGACATCTATTAAAGAATCCCATACTTCCCTCTCAGCTTAACAAACGGCATCATTATAAGAACCTTAGAAACAACCATTTTGGAGCAAATGGAGTTCAATTAAATAAACAACGCTCGCTCATCACCTTTTTATTCCTATTTTTTTTTTTACTTACTTTGAGATCTCATTTTATTTAAAAAAAATCTGATGCTTCATTTAACTTTTCAAACATTAAAGTTCGGGAGGTTAAAATTAAGCTTTCCCCAGAGCAATCTAAAAGTTACCTTGGTAACCTCAGAAGCTAGAGATTAAATATGATTTTTAACACCAATTTTTTACTATTATTTATTTTTAAGAGCAGTACATGCTCAGGGGGGAGAAGATACTAACATTATAGGAGTTCAAATCATATAGGCTTCTGGGGGAGGGATGGCTGCATTAATTTCATTTGTGCAGACTTCTATTGGCTGAAATTAGCAATTTTATTGCAGCACATCCAACTAAAAACTTACATAGACGTATCTGAAAATGACTGCTCCCAACACAA
This sequence comes from Ascaphus truei, assembly GCF_040206685.1. Classification (NCBI taxonomy): domain Eukaryota; kingdom Metazoa; phylum Chordata; class Amphibia; order Anura; family Ascaphidae; genus Ascaphus; species Ascaphus truei. Next base: position 237,584,354 of record NC_134484.1, on the reverse strand, counting down.
TTTCATCGCTTCTAATGACTTCCTGAGAGTGAAGTATATATTTATTTAAGGAACATTGCCATTGGTTATTTTCAATAACACAAGTACACTGTGGCACATTCAATAATGCAATATTGCATATTTCAGTTACTAGTAATTCTTAACTAATATTTCAACCAGTTTAACTTCTCTGAAGCATATTAAACATGGAAAAATGCATTTGGCAAAGAGACAGAACATATTATCTTCTATAAATAAATAAATACATTTAAAAAAACATATACAGTATATATAAATCTCAAAAGACAGAGGTGCCCAATGCTACATCCAATTGACAAAACATATATGGTAATAAGTATAAAGTATAAATACTTAAATAATAATTTGTTCTTGGTTATTTAGTTAAACCCTTTGGCCAAAGCGTCATAAGCCTGCATACCAACGTCAAGGTATAACCACATTTTGCAGGTACTAACACTAAACTGTGAACCTTTCCTTTTACCTCTGTATGAGGGGAAAGAACCACTGTGAGTCCTGTCCATTCAGCAAAATGCTAGAACCTCCCAAGTTAAAAAGTTGGGGAGGGGGGAACAGTTTAGTGTTCGGAACGGCAACATTTGGTTATACCTTGATGTTGGTATACATTCTTATGATGCTTTGGCCAAAGGGTTTAACTAAATAACCAAGAAAATATTATTAGTATTATGATTAAAGTATTTATACTTTATACCACATATGTTTTGTCAATTGGATGTAGCAGGGCACCCCTGTTATTTGTTGTATATATTTGCCACGCTCAGTAGCACTCCTTTTGACAGATAGATAGATAGATAGATAGATAGATAGATAGATAGATAGATAGATAGATAGATAGATAGATAGATAGATAGATAGATAGATACATGCATAGATACATAAACATATACAGTTGTGTGAAAAAAAAGCACACCCTCTTTGAATTCTATGGTTTTACATATCAGGACGTAATAACAATCATCTGTTCCTTAGCAGGTCTTTAAAATTAGGTAAATACAACCTCAGATGAACAACAACAAATTACATATTACACCGTGTCATTATACAGCCAGGTTGACTTTAATAAGTCATTGTGACTGGACTTTATTGTGTGGTTTGGACATTTTTTCATTTATCATAATTTTTATGTATTTTACTTATTTTATATTGCACATTTTCTCACTACATTAAGCTTCAGCTCAACAATAGAACACAATTTACAATAGAGCGCTAATATTCATGTGTCTTATATGTTATGTATTAGGATTTTATTTAAACATTGTTTGGTTTGATCAGTTAGATTGCATTGTGTCCTAGGGTGCTGTCTCTTTAAAATCATAATATATATATATATATAAAAATGTCCAAACCACACAATAAAGTCCAGTCACAGTGACCTATTAAAGTCAACTTGGCTATATAATCTCTGGATCTTCTTCTTGGGCACAACAAACTCCCTCCATGTGACCTAAACAGAAAAAAAAGAAGAAAAAGTGCCGATCCTAGTGTGATAACGTATAAAAAGATTTAATACACCTTGGACATTTACAATTGAACACTCACAAACATCCGTTTAAATTGTGCATTGTATGAGAACAATCTCAATGCAACATGCTCCTCTGGGACGCTGCTCCACTCCAACTACTCTGGCAAAACTTTCCCCCTGAGTGGTGTCACCTTGTAAAATACACTTTAGGGCATGAGCTTCTGCTTTTTGGTGTGTGTCTGTGTTGTGTGTGTGTTCGTTTTTCTGGACTTAGATTATTTCTGGGAATTTAGCATTTTAAGGGTATATCCCCCTAATATGGCTTGACATTCCAGGTGCTAGGCACTGATAGGCTATTTAAAGCTTCCTTACAATGTATGTTCATATTCCTCTGAAGAAGTTGCCATCTTCTGTGATGAAACGTGTTACGTGTAAGGAATCGGGGAACACGTCCTCTGCGACGTGTTCCCTCCTTACCTTTTGTCTCGCAGTCCTCTACTCTGGCTCCAGACTCACTTCTCTAGCAGAATACCTCTCTGCAGTATCTGTATACTCTGGCATCGCTTCCAGAAGAACATCCATCTCTGATCACTATCCCAGACAGAACGGCCTGAGCAGCCTCACCCTCACTCACTGCTCTACACTATAAGAAGAGCACCAACCTCCTTCCCTGGGGAGTGGCTAGTAAGTCAGCCTATTTCTTGTCATAGGTCCCCCTTAGTTCATTGAGAGGCCACTATACCTTTATTGTTCATACCTGCTGAACAATATAACATTTCACACTGAACATTAGAATGAATTCCCTTTTAGGAATCATGCCCACACTGCCCACAACCTATGGGGACTTTCAGCGGAACTTAAGGCAAGGAATAGTAGTCCAGAGAGACCTGGCTACATACTGTTTTACGCTATGGGGCGTGCACTCTCTTTCTTTTAGGTTCCTTATCGGATGTGGTTCATCCCATTGGAGGCAGCCGTGACCCCTTCCACCTGCAGGGATTTCATCCAGGAAGAACAACCTACATGTGAGTTTACGGGACTGTTTTTTTTGGTGTTTATTATATTTTATATCTGTTTATGCACTTATTATATATATTTTTTGTGTATATCTTCACTTATATATTTTTCACTTACTGGGCACTTATGTGCCCATATATTGAATACTACAATTACTATATTTTTACAAACTGATTGTTTAATACTGTTACACTTTGTTTGGCGTGTGTATATATATATATATATATATATATATATATATATATATATATATAATTGTAATTATATATATATGACATCCGGCGCTTGGTTAGAAGATAACAATAACAAGGATCCACTATGAACAGGATATATTGACTACTGGTCTAGGTTATGAAATACCCTTCCCATACACATTAAATAGAAAGTGGCAGATGGATATGCTACTTTGGACTTTGAATCTTATAAACACTCCACATGTGTGTAAAATAGGACAAACAGTGATGGTTATTGTCTCTATACCAGATGAATTCAGAGAGTTCAAGTATGAGAGTTAGTGAGAAAAGGTATAGTCAATAATGACCTATAGTCACTCCAGGTATATAAGTGGGTGGATGTTGGTATTGGGACCTTCACGCTGCCCGTGGGTATATAATGCCAGTTTAAATAGGCATGCAGCACCTTAGCTTCCAACCCAGTGGTCCTCTTACCCATGACTTGCCCCCACACAAACTTCCACGAGTAACTTCATGTGGCTATCCCGATTATGGAACTCTAAGGTGATCTTCTCCAGACTCCCTCTCGCTTGCTCACCTCTGTCTGCACTCCGTCACTGGCAGGCTGCTTGGAACTCCACCTGTCGCCTGAACACTGCTGGGTAGATCTCCCGTTGTTTGACCGCTGCCTTTGTGTGGGTTTCCAATCACCTGCTGGTGTTTATGCCTCTCGCTCGTGGGAGATTCCTGTGTCTATCACACCACACTATGGCATACACTTAGTATCTGCCCACCCATCACTGCGCTTGCTGTTAGTAGACCGGAGCAGAATCACGAGCGAGAGGCATACACACCAGTAGGTGATTGGAAACCCACGCCGAGGAAGCGGTCAGGTGATGGCAGTGTCGGCGCACCTGTCATTGTGCCTGCTGGGAGCAGACCGGAGCAGAGCCACGAGCGAGAGGCGTACACACCAGCAGGTGATTGGAAACCCACACCGAGGCAGCGGTCAAACTACGGGAGATCTACCCAGCAGTGTTCAGGCGACAGGTGGAGTTCCAAGCAGCCTGCCAGTGATGGAGTGCCGACAGAGGTGAGTAAGCGAGAGGGAGCCCGGAGAAGATCACCTGGGAGTTCCATAATCGGGATAGCCACGTGAAGTTACTCATGGAGGTTTGTGTGGGGCAAGTCGTGGGTAAGAGGACCACTGGGTGGGAAGCTAAGGCGCTGCATGCCTATTTGAACTGGCGTTATACACCCATGGGCAGCGTGAAGGTCCCAATACCCACATCCACCCACTTATACCCCTGGAGTGACTATAGGTCATTATTGACTATACCTTTTCTCACGAACTCTCATACTTGAAGTCTCTGAATTCATCTGGTATAGAGACAATTACCATCACTGTTTGTCCTATTTTACACACATGTGCAGTGTTTATAAGATTTAAAGTTCAAAGTAGCTCATCATCTGCCACTTTCTATTTAATGTGTATGGGAAGGGTATTTCATAGCCTAGACCAGTAGTCAATATACCCTGTTCATAGTGGATCCTTTTTATTATTACCTTCTAACCAAGCGCCGGATATCATAGATAAATAGTCATATTTTGGATTTTTGTGTTAAAACCGACTGTAACGCTCGGCCTGCCCACAAGCCAGACGAGACCCCGGGACTGAGATGGAAAGGAGTAATACCACACACCTAGCAGTAAACGGGGGCATGGCCGGAGTGTGGAAGTAGCGTGGGTGGTCCTGGTAACAAAAATAGAATGGTTACCTTACTTGACAACTCCAGCGTAGAAAGGTAAAGTCCGTAAGCCAATGGTCATGGGATGGAGAGCAGCAGCGTAGTAGGGTGTCCATAAGCATGGGTTGTGGAGTGGAGAGAGCAGCGAAGTAGAGTGTCCGTAAGCCTTGTCCAAGGGATATAGAAGTCTGCAGAGTAGTAATGTCCAAAGCTAAATCCAAGGGTTCCAGAGAGCAGCGTAGTAGAAGTCCAAAGCCAAAGGTCAAGATCAAGGGAGGTCAGCAGTATATCCAGGGACAGGAATAGGAACTGAAAGACAAAAGGGGTCAGGCAACAACAGACAGCACCAAGGTACAGAAGCTATGCAGAGCAAAGAGGAAATGGTGAGGGGAGACTAAATAGGGGGCTGAGACCTATCAGAGGAAGGGGAGGAACGGAGGAGTAGCCAGGGGGGGGACCTGATAGGGGAGAAGTGTCTGGGAGGCTGGGGCCTATCGGAGCAAAGGGAGGGACGGAGGAGCGGCCCGAGTGTGGACCTGATAGGGGAGAGGTGCCTGGGCAGCTGGGACCTGTCAGAGCAAGGGGAGGAGCGGAGGAGCGGCCGGGGAAGGGCCTGATAGGAGAGAAGGGACTGGGGGGCGGGAAGCGCATGATGCGCATGCTGTGTCAGAGGAGGCAGAGTCAGGCGCCCGGCGCCAGCAAATTGAAACCTGGGTCAGCGCGCGCCTGTAGGGGTGACGCGCGCGACCTGGAAGTGTGGGAGCAGCTGTGGAGGGGGCCGCAAGGAGTGAGGCACGCTGCCGGGGAGCCTGGGTGGCACGGAGTAAAGGTAAGGAGGCGCTGGAAGCGGATCCTTACAGTACCCCCACCCATCCATCAGATGCCGCGGCCGTGCATCACTCACCATACACCCGTCTGTATTAAACGAACGTCCTGTAAGTAGGATTCCGGTTTTACCACCGGATCCGTCATCTGCCTTGTTCATTTTATATTTTTTGTGTATTAAATTAACTCTTGTATTCTTTGTCAGCCTTGCTTGTGTTTGTCTAGTATTGTCTTGTCCTGTTTGTCTTATGTGTTTATACTGTAGCATTGTTGCACTATCATTTTTCTCTCTTTTCTCTCTCTTTGCATCACATGCTTCTTGTAACATCTTGCTGTGGGGCGTGAGTGCAAGATTGGACATTTCTGGACACTTCTTTACCATTGGACTGAACTTTTTTCCTATATTGGATTCTGTAGGCGCCGGTTTGTATTATTGTTTTTTTTTTTCATTTATTTATTTTTTATCTTCGGGGGTGATTCTTTGAGAGAGAACCGCACCAACTCCCACGTCGGAGGTGTCAACTTCCAAGGTAGAAAAACCAGCAATAAATTTCCTATAATAATTTGTGAAACCGAGGAAACGCTGAATCGCCTTTAAAGAGTTAGGTTGTGGCCATTTGAGTACAGAATTGAGCTTCTCCGAATCCATGGTGAGCCCTTGATCCGAGACAATGTATCCCAGGAAGGTAGTTGAAAATTGGTGAAAGACACACTTCTCCATCTTCGCGAAGAGCTTGTTGGCCCGTAAACGCGAGAGAGCACCTTCTTGGTATGGAGAATGTGTTCCTCGAGGGTCTTGGAAAAAATAAGGATATCTTCCAAGTAGATAATCACAAAAGAATTCAATAGATCACGAAAAACCTCATTCATAAACTTTTGGAAGACTGCAGGGGCATTGCACAACCCAAACGGCATCACCAGGTACTCATAGTGACTGCTGCACATGTTGAACGCTGTCTTCCACTCATCTCCACTGCGGATGCGAATCAGGTTATAAGCCCCCCGTAGATCAAGTTTAGAGAAAACCGTCGCGCCTTGCAGCCTATCGAAGAGCTCTGGGATAAGAGGCAAAGGGTAGCGATTTTTGATGGTAATCTAGTTTAGGCCACGGAAATCGATGCACGGGCGAAGCGTCCCATCTTTCTTTTTTACAAAAAAGAATCCTGCTCCGGCGGGAGAAGTGGATTTCCGGATGAAGCCTTTTTGAAGGTTTTCGGTGGTATACTCGGACATGGCCTCCGTCTCAGGCAGAGATAATGGATATGACCTGGCTTTAGGAAAAGGAGCACCCGGAATTAAGTCAATCGAGCAGTCGAAAGGGCGATGAGGGGGAAACTCCTCGGATTTGGCCTTACTGAAGACATCCAGGAACTCCGAATAGACGTCCGGTAGAGTGGCGTCTTGCGGGGACAGGTTTCCAAGACGGCCAATACCGCAGAGGACAGAGTAGATAATTCCACCTGGGAGGATCTCCATTGAACGGGGAACTCGGCAGTCCAATCGATGATGGGATTGTGTAGTTGCAGCCATGGTAAGCCCAGGATGATTTGAACCGAAGGGGAATGGATGACATCAAAAGAAATTAGTTCTAAATGTCCATCATTCATAGAAAGTTCAATAGGAAGTGTCCCCAAGGAAATAAAAGCTGGCAGCAGAGGTCGACCATCGATAGCCTCCAATCCGACCGGAAAGGCCTTCTCCCGGAGTGGAATGTTGTGCTAGATAGCAAAAGCCTGATTTATGAAATTCCCTCCAGAATCGAGGAAGGCCAGAGCGGGAGTTTGGATGCTGGCATAATTAAGGAGGACAGGCAGTAAGATGCGTTTGGGAAGACCCTGTGCGGGAGAGCGAAAAGAAGAGATGGTACCCAGTGAGATTCCCTCATACCTCACTGGGCCCTGGCGTTTCCCGGCCTCAAGGGAAAATGCGGCAGGATGTGCCCAGGAGATCCACAATAGAAGCACAGGCCCTTGTTTCTCAGACGTAGTCGCTCCATAGTAGGAAGTTGATGACTGCCTAGTTGCATGGGTTTCGGAGCATCCAATGCTGGTAGAACAAGAGCAGGAGACCTGGAATTAGAAGACATGGAAACAGAAGTATGAAGACGTTGACGTTCAGCCCGCCTCTCCAGAAGTCTTTGATCCACTCTGATGCACAAAGCGATTAGTGCCTCCAGTGAGGATGGCCTTTCTCGAGCCGCCAACTCGTCCTTTAAGGATTCCGAAAGTCCCTGCCAGAAAGCAGCAGAAAGTGCCCCATCATTCCAATCAGTCTCAGCAGCGATAGTCTGGAACTCCAGAGTGTAACGTGCCACTGATCTCCGACCCTGTGAAATGTGGAACAAGGAGGAAGCAGCCATATCACTACATCCAACGGTGTCAAAGACTAAACGAAATTCTCTTTTAAAGTTAGGGAAGTTGTATGTGAATTCAGTTTTCAGCTCCCAGATTGGTGAAGCCCAGGCCAGGGCGTCCCCGGTGAGAAGGAAAAAAACATAAGCTACCTTGGTACGATCCGTGGGGAAGTGAGAGGGTGACAGTTGAATTGTATCTCGCACTGATTTAAAAACCCACGGCATCCAAGCGGGTCCCCCGCGTATTTACTGGCCGTAGGGATACACAACTCCGAAGAACCTGTTCCTTCACGGGAGACAGTGGGAGGGATAACGGAACTGGAGACATTAAGCTGGGGAATCTGAGAGGTTAAGGTAGCAACCTGTTGGTTAAGAGCGGTAACCTGGTTGTCCAAAAAGGTAAAGTGTTTGGCGATAGTGGTTAGGGTATCTTCCACCTCAGGGGGGTCTGGGTCTGATTGGCTCTGCATTATGTAACGCTCGGCCTGCCCACAAGCCAGACAAGACCCCGGGACTGAGGTGGAAAGGAGTTATACCACACACCTAGCAGTAAACGGGGGCACGGCCGGAGTGTGGAACAAAAATAGAATGGGTACCATACTTGCCAACTCCAGCATAGAAAGGTAAAGTCCGTAAGCCAATGGTCGTGGGATGGAGAGAGCAGCGTAGTAGAGTGTCCGTAAGCCTTGTCCAAGGGATATAGAAGTCTGCAGAGTAGTAATGTCCAAAGCTAAATCCAAGAGTTCCAGAGAGCAGCGTAGTAGAAGTCCAAAGCCAAAGGTCGAAATCCAGGGAGGTCAGCAGTATATCCAGGGACAGGAATAGGAACTGAAAGACAAAAGGGGCCAGGCAACAGCAGACAGCACCAAGGTACAGAAGCTATGCAGAGCAAAGAGGAAATGGTGAGGGGAAAAAAATAGGGGTCTGGGACTTATCCGAGGAAGGGGAGGAACGGAGGAGTGGCCCGAGGGAGGACCTGTTAGGGGAGAAGTGTCTGGGAGGCTGGGGCCTATCGGTGCAAAGGGAGGGACGGAGGAGCGGCCCGAGGGAGGACCTGATAGGGGAGAGGTGCCTGGGCAGCTGGGACCTGTCAGAGCAAGGGGAGGAGCAGACCGGGGAAGGGCCTGATAGGAGAGAAGGTCCTGGGGGGTGGACCTGATGAAGCAGGGGCAGGGAAGCGCGTGATGCGCGAGCCGCGTCAGAGGAGGTGGAGTCAGGTGCCTGGCGCCAGCAAATTGAAGCCTGGGTCCGCGCGCGCCCGTAGGGGTGACACACGCGAACCGGAAGTGCCGGAGCAGCCGTGGAGGGTGCCGCAAAGAGTGAGACACTCCGCCGGGGAGCCTGGGCAGCACGGAGCAAAGGTAAGGAGGCGCTGTAAGCGGGTGTACCCGCAGCGCGGATCTTACACCGACATTAAGGCAGCAAGGTTTAGAAATCCTTCCTTGAGGGTTTTGCGCACCTGATAATCAATAGAAATATATATATATATATATATATATATATATATATATATATATATATATATATATATAGTTAGGTCCGGAAATAATTGGACACTGACACAATTTTCATAATATTGGCTCTGTACGCCACCACAATGGATTTGAAATGAAACAACTGAGATGCAATAGAAGTGCAGATTTTCAGCTTTAATTCAAGGGGTTGAACAAAAATATCGTATGAAATGTTTAGGAATTACAACCATTTTCATACACAGTCCCCTTATTTCAGGGGCTCAAATGTAAATGGACAAATTAACACAATCATAAATAAAATGTTCATTTTTAATACTTTGTCGAGAATCCTTTGCAGGCAATGATTGCTTGAAGTCTGGAAAGCATGGACATCACCAAACGCTGGGTTTCCTCCTTTGTGATGTTTTGCCAGGCCTTTACTGCAGCTGTCTTCAGTTGTTGTTTTGTTCGTGGGTCTTTCTGCCATAAGTTTTGTCTTCAGCAAGTGAAATGTATGCTCGATCGGGTTGAGATCAGGGGATTGACTCGGCCATTGCAGAATATTCCATTTCTTTGCCTTAAAAAACTCCTGGGTTGCTTTCGCAGTATGTTTTGGGTCATTGTCCATCTGTAAAGTGAAGCGCCGTCCAATCAACTTCGCTGAATTTGGCTGAATCTGAGCAGACAATACATCCTTATAAACTTCCGAATTCATCCTGCTGCTTTTGTCTCCTGTCACATCATCAATAAACACTAGTGATCCAGTGCCATTGTAAGCCATGCATGCCCATGCCATCACACTGCATCCACCATGTGTTTTACAGATGATGTGGTATGCTTTGGATTATGAACCGTTCTAAGCCTTCTCCATACTTTTTTCTTCCCATCATTCTACAGGTACAGGTTGATCTTAGTTTCATCTGTCCAAAAAATGCTGTTCCAGAACTGGGCTGGCTTTTTTAGATATTGTTTGGCAAAGTCTAATCTGGTCTTTCTATTTTTAAGGCTTATGAATTGTGTGCACCTTGTGTTGAACCCTCTGTATTTGCTCTCGTGAAGTCTTCTCTTTATGGTAGACTTGGATAATGATATGTCTACCTCATGGGGAGTGTTCTTCACTTGGCTGGATGTTGTGAAGGGGTTTTTCTTTACCATGGAAAGGATCATACGATCATCCACTACTGTTGTCTTCCGTGGATGTCCAGGCCTTTTTGTGTTGCAGAGATCACCAGTGCGTTCTTTTTTTCTCAGAATGTTCCAAACTGTTGATTTGGCCACTCCTAATGTTCCTGCTATCTCTCTGATGGATTTTCTTTGTTTTTTTGCTGGCTAAGGATACCCTGTTTCACTTGCATTGAGTGCTTTTTTGACCGTATGTTGTGGGTTCACACAACAGCTTCCAAATGCGAATGCCACACCTGTAATCAACTCCAGACCTTTTACCTGCTTTATTGATGATGAAATAACGAAGGAATAGCCCACACCTGTCCATGAAACAGCTTTTGAGTCAATTGTCCAATTACTTTTGGTCCCTTGAAAAAGAGGGGGTTGTATTAAAGAGATGTAATTCCTAAACCCTTCCTCCAATTTGGATGTAAATACCCTCAAATTAAAGCTGATAGACTGCACTTTAAGATCATATTCATTATTTAACTGTAACTTGAATTGTTTTTGGTACACAGCCGAAATAACCAAACTTGTATCAGTGTCCAATTATTTCCGGACCTAACTGTATATATATCCTGAGGCTCAATAATTTCATGGTAAAACCATAAAAACGTGGAACAGGGGAAAACTTTTCTTAGTTGTCTTTGCTTAAATCCAAAAATGATACCAGTCTTGCAGATTTGGTTAGTTATTTTAAGGATATTGAAGAAACTGTGGGCCATGGAAAAATTAATCAAAGCAACAATGGGTTTGAGGAATGCAACATAGCTGATAGACATCGCATATCCACAAACCTCCTTTAATGTTTGCACATGGAAATAATGGTACAATAATTAGGTCACACCAAACTCTACCGTTACTCACATACAGACCTTGATTATCATAATGTTATTTCTGGGAATATAGAAAGTCCAGGCATGGTTCTGGGGGACTAAATTGTTGTAACAGAATAAATATTTATAAAAAGGGAGTGTCCCATACCAATCCACAATGATTTCTTGATTGTAGAGGGGCTTAATCACAGGCAAAAATAGGGTGATAGCGTTATTCTGGCTAACTCTGCATGAGAGCCTGCAACCGGGACATGTGAATAATGCAATATATTCTCCTAAGCCTCTTAGAGTGATATGTAACAGCCCTCTGTTTGTAACATCAATTCCATTATAATTAGAGGAGACTCACTGTTATTGCTCATGTGTCCCTCTGTGGCTTGAGGATGGTTGGGATCCTCCAGTGTGCCGTCCGCAGAGTAGATGAATAGAAGTTGATTATTGCGACACCACCAGTAAAAACAAGGCAGTAAGGGTGACAGGCGCTTTGTTAAGGTCCCTATATGTTCAATCAATACTTGTGATTGTCTGACTTCCAAATGAAAAAAAAGCAAAATTATCATGAATTATACCTGACTCATTTTATATTACAGATGCTGCATCACTTGGATTTCTTCTAATATATATTTTTATCATTATGCAATAACATGTTATATTTGTGTTATTATTGTGTTATTTTTGTGTGGGTGCCCTTAATTTCCCATTATACTGTGATACATTTCCACCATGCTAATAAATAATAAATGGAAGTAATGTTAAAGTTTAAATTTGATTGATTATTCAGCTTTAATAACCTTCTCATTTAAATTTTCGTTGCTTGTAGTTGAAATATTATATTGTGTAGTTAATTGGATACATCTGTTAAAGCGTAGAAATAAAATCAATGAGTCAAGGGTTCAAAGTAACAACATGAGTTTATCTGTACCAAGGCACCATTGAGAGAAAAGAATTCCAACAAGGAACTCAGGCCTCTGAAAACATATTGCTTGGATCACATTTTTATACATTTCAAATTGAGTAATACACCCCTTAAGGGGGCTGGCTTAGAGATAAATAATAATATGATGACATGCAAAAATACATATTGGTTGATACATAAATAGGCTGCATACGCTATATTCTTATCGATAATTTACCATAATGTGGGCCTCTTAACCTTGTGACATAAGGGAGTTACTCTGTCCAGCCCTGTATGTATGCTGTAGCTGTCAGATAACAAAGCCTAAGATCAGCAGGAATGTCTAAGACAGGAGAAATCGCTTACGAATGCTATTTCAATTTATTACATGACTCGTAGGAATTACTCAAGGGTGGGTTAGATCCAGAAGCGATACTCTGCAGAATCAAACATTCACAGTTCATTCATTCACGAATGAAACAAATAAACATTCATATAAGCAAACACTCAGAAAATGGTGGTTTAGTCCAAAATGGAGGTGATGATAGCCACACACATTATCTCAATCTTCACAGTCCTCTCTTTTTATTCTTGAAAACATAGTCTTTTAAGAATAATTCAGATAGAACTCAGAAACGTTGCACTGGCCTGGAGGGCCCACTTTTGCATGGCTTTGATAGTTCTGGAAACTCACAGAGCTGCTGGCTATCATATCAGCCAGGTTGGTCTTTCTGCCATCATCTTCATCTGTATTCCATTGAGGAGGACTGACTTTTCCTTCTGAGATTGCATCTTCCGTAGTGTCGTCTGTGATCAGTGGCATGGCCTGGGTAGAGGGTGTTACACACCTTTGCAGTATGGATTTACTGCACATGGCACAGACATACAAACAATCAGAACTGCAAACACACAGACAAATCCATTCATCAGTTTCGCTTCTAGAAAACCAACCAACATGGTAATTCCTAACGAAACCCACCTCTTATCTCCACCTTTCCTTAATTTCTCCTGTATCTCTACGATCTTCTCTACCTCATGCTCAATCTTACCACTTTGATCTCTAAATAACATAACATTGCTCTTTAACTCGGGCACACACGCTAAAATATAGTCCAGAGCCATTCTATTCTGTAGGGCCATTAATCTAATCTGTACCTGTTCTTGATTAAGTAAATTAATGAATGTAGTTGTATGATTGAGAACATCATCCAGTACATCCGTAAGTACATTGAGCCTGTCATATAGCAACCCAACTCCTACATTAGGAAATAAGCTAGCCCAAAATTGTTCTTTACATAGACTACTTTTCAACCCCTGTGCGTTGGAAGTGGCTCTGCTATTCCTGATCCTGCCAGTGGGTCATTGTAAAGGCAGGTACAATTGTACCTAGATAGCAAGACCCCGTCCAACCACATGGTAATACTCTGTAGGCCCATTTTCCGCAAAGCCAATACACTCCCCTAGGTAAACTAGAATTTGTGCAAGCACTTTTTACTATTTTAATTAAAACTGGAAAATTAAGGCCACATCCTCCCTGTAAATTTTTAGTTCAGGGCTGTAAATACATTTTCATAGAAGTTTCATTAGTTGGTGGAGACACCTGGCCCATAAATTGATTGTTGTTCCCAGTGCAAAATCCACCTAAAGGAACCTCATTTACCAGTGGAATTCGGTTTAAAAGTTTAGAAAAAGTTCCCTGTAAACAAATTCAAATTAACATTTCATAATTTTAAATTCGACATTAGTGTAAGGTATCCCTACTCAAGGGGTTAAATGTAATTCTCTCTTACGTCATTGGGGGCCACTAGAGTATGGCAGGGATTCATTGTATATATTCCCTTGTGACCCATTAACCTGTGTAGCATTGTGCAAGATTGTATGATTGTCTGCAAAATGATGTGACCATAAAACAATAAACATTACAAATGTTGCAAAACTGATCATCCCTTATCATCATCTGGATGGCATAGGCTGATTTTGCCTAACGGGGCATACATCTTAAAAACACACTCTAAAGCATAAAAAATAATAATATTGAGTCCAGAAAATACAAATTGTTCGTTTAAGACCGGGCCTTGCCTGCAGTCTTAATTCCTCTGTGGTTAAATGTTCTAGGATTATTGTGCCTAGATACACTATCTGTTGGTCAGTGGTCAGGGAAAAACCCATCAAAACACTGGCTTGATGATTCTTTATCTTTGTTAGCTGTTTACGGTGGTGCCGACACTTTTTTCTTGCGATGATGCTGCTTTGTATTCTCCTTGGTAGACTGTATAAGCTGCACCTAAGTTTGGAGAGACTTAAACATTTCATTAATAAAAGCACAAGGAGAGCACTTTTAACCACTATAATTTAGTATCAGCACAATTTTTTTTTGTTTCACCACTATCTTGGCATCCGCATATAAAATAAACACAAAAATACCTTGCTCACCAATTACAAAAGAAACAAATCAACGGTGCATAGGGAAATTTCGTAAGAGAACACTGATAAGTGACAAGAGGTTGTCACTAAAAGTCCCTAAAGCTTGCACTCATTGTAAACTGTAAAATATACATAAAGTACCAGTTAAATAACTAATACCACTAATATCAAATTTATTACAGACCAAATGGGAAATATCCACATAAACTTAACTATAACACAACTAAAATGTATACAACTTTTTTACAAGCTAAAAACTGGCAAAATGCATAAAATGACAACTAATAAATCATAAATAAAAGTCCCCATGTGAACGAAACGGACAGTATACGGTAAACAAAAATGCTAATATGAACACGAGTGTAAAGCCCTATCAGAACATGAGGGGCCAGTGACCATAATATACTAACCATGCTAATTAGCTTCACCACAAAACACTGCGTAGTAGCAGCTCATCACATTAATTCTTAGTTCCCAAACAGGCTCAAAATAAAGATATCCAATAGTTATGCTGGAAAATGTAAAGAGGAGGGGTATACATAACAAAACAACACGCATAAGGTAATGTTGCAATGAACAAAATAGGCAGAGTCCGCATATAGACAGGTGTGTAATGGAAAATCATATAAATTATCCTCTCTTTTGTTCCTATGCAAATCCTATGACATGTGAACAATATACGACAAAGAATGATGGTATTTAAAACATCAGCAGCTTGAGATTTAAATATATATATATCATGAATTTGACAATAGCTACTGCTTTAAAAAATAAAATCTAGATTGCCTACAGTTGCATTCTTTAAAATGAGAGGCTATAGATCAGGGTTCAAATTAAGACATCTTTTGGAGGGAAAGGAAAGGTAATGGTTAAAAGTTATAAAAATACATCACATATGCAGTTAACTTTATAGGAAAAATTATTTCATATCTGATTTTATGCTTACTCGTTTATATTGTACGCTTTGTGAAGTACAGAGTATACTTTTGACACTATTCAAATACGGAAATACATATTAAATATTATTGTATTGTTAATAAAACAATTATAACAAATAGAATTAAAAACATAGAACAAATAGAATTTAAATGTGTTTACTGGTTTCTGCGTAGTGGTAATTTGGATACTGCATGTGGGGATTATAACCCCTTCTTGTAATAATTCCTACATAATAGGAGCTATACCATCTAAAGCATTTCTGCTGAGTGGGTATTGGCCAATAAACTTAGTCCAAAAATAAATACATTACATTACATTTTTTTTTTCTCAGCTTCTAGTTAACTTTTCATGTCTGGAACGTGGTCTTTGAACATTCCTTAAGCAGGCGGAGGGGGGCTAGCCCGCTTGGCTGCTTTTAACCTTCCCTCTTTTAAATGACTGCTGTTCAAAAATCAGACGAGCAGTGTATTTAAGAAAACAAACCGTTAGTTTCCTAATATAAGTTTGAACAGAGAAACCTTGATAACACAAAAACAAAACCATCTCTGCAACCCTTCCTATAAAACAAAAATCGTATTGTTTTATTTACTATTAATTTCTTATCTTTCTTACACACACACACACACACACACACACACAAACACACACACACACACACACACACACACACACACACACACACACACACACACACACACACACACACACACGTTCTCTGAGTTTATCTTCCATCAACATTCATTCTCCTTTCTACAAAACTCCAACATGATCTTAATCTCGTGGGCCGGAGTAAAACTTATAAAGCTTCCTTACTCCATACTCTTTCTTTTGTTTAAATAAAAAATAAACATTTACTTTTTTTTTTTAAACTTTGCATTCTAGATATACCTTGCTTTTAGTCCTGACTCCTCTAAATCAGCACATAAAATTTAAATTTAAAACTTCATTTAAATATTGTAACACAGTATCTCCTACGCCCAGGAACAAAAATGAGCTACAGTGAAAAATACAAATTCATACTGTAAAGTAAAGGTGTAAAGGTGTAAAGGTGTAAAGAATTCTTTTTACAACTGCCAAATTTTCATTCTCTTTTAAAATATTACACTAACAGACTTTAACATACAATACTTCATAGGTTTATTTTAAATGCTACTGTCATGCCTTGTAAATGGCAGCAGGCTTAATACACTTTGACAAAAGGGTTTAAACTTAAATGACCCTTTTACAAGAGATTATTTGTTTTTTTTATGATTAGTACTGACGTGACAATGTACGTGACAATGTAAAGCGCTATGTACTGTACACTAATGGAGCTATATGAATAAAGACATTCATACATACATTAACTATCAGAGTGACACACAAACACTTTACTCCATGACATGTATATTATTATGCCATCAAACTAGTTTCTATGAGCTTTCTAAGATAAAAACAAAAAACATTTAAATGTCCCCTTCTTTTTCCATGCAGTATTAATGCATTCATTCCTAAAAAACTACTTTAACATTCTTAAATTCAAGCCATTTCTTCCTAGGTTACTAATTAACTTCCATGTCTCACAGACATGCAACTCCTGTGCCTCACAGACATGCAACTCCTGTGCCTCACAGACATGCAACTCCTGTGCCTCACAAGCATGCAACTCCTTTTCAGTGAAAAAGGGTGAGGAAAGGGAGATTAGAAAAAGGGGGGTCCACTAATGCTGCAGTTATTTTTAAAATAGAGCCTGATATGTTTCACTTTCCTTCTTTCTTATTCTTATTTAATATATTCTGCGTCACTAAATATCCATTATTAAAACATTTTATTGCCATAAAGTCACTATAAGCCCTAATAATAGCACTCAGAGTCACCATACATAAATCTATATGGTGGAGATGGATGCACAGTGAAATCACTAGGACCAAAAAGGAGGTATATAACCTCCAGCCAACGGACTACAGACACCAATTAAAACCAAAAATAATAAAATTTTATTAAGTAAATGACCGACGCAAACTAAACAACTATAGGGAACAAATATAAACACACACTGGATTTAAAATCCTCACGGACCGAAAGGTGATGGGCTAATAAGTGGGACAGGCTTTATGTGTTAATACACATATATGTCAGAAAGGTAAACCATATTGCGAAAGGTAGGTATATAACTTGGTAAAGTCACAATAGCACTGTTTGTCTATAAACTGGTGGTTTGCTGAGATTCTTACTAAAAATATACAGCATAGCATGAACCCTTAATGGAGGTATAGATGTTACTACCCCGTGTGTAGATGGAGACACAACGTGTAGCGCAGTCAGCAGGGATACAGCCAAACAACGGAAATCCATATATAAGGACAGGAAGAACGGTCTGTATGGGCAGGGACATGCAGCGAAGGTAGTATTCCTCTATGCACAGCGACACGCTGCCTTGGCTATACGGTAGCAGTCTGGTCACTTAGAGATAAGTTATAGTTGATTTAAAGCTAACTTGTCCAGTGATTTTAGTTCACTGTTACTGGTGTCCTTATATATGGATTTCCGTTGTTTGGCTGTATCCCTGCTGACTGCGCTACACGTTGTGTCTCCATCTACACACGGGGTAGTAACATCTATACCTCCATTAAGGGTTCATGCTATGCTGTATATTTTTAGTAAGAATCTCAGCAAACCACCAGTTTATAGACAAACAGTGCTATTGTGACTTTACCAAGTTATATACCTACCTTTCGCAATATGGTATACCTTTCTGACATATATGTGTATTAACACATAAAGCCTGTCCCACTTATTAGCCCATCACCGTTCGGTCCATGAGGATTTTAAATCCAGTGTGTGTTTATATTTGTTCCCTATAGTTGTTTAGTTTGCGTCGGTCATTTACTTAATAAAATTTTATTATTTTTGGTTTTAATTGGTGTCTGTAGTCCGTTGGCTGGAGGTTATATACCTCCTTTTTGGTCCTAGTGATTTCACTGTGCATCCATCTCCACCATATAGATTTATGTATGGTGACTCTGAGTGCTATTATTAGGGCTTATAGTGACCTCTTCTAGTCACTTGTCCAAGTGTTCATTTGTTAAACTTTCCCTAAGCACCGAGGTTTTTATCTCTTTACTACTAGGAGAGCGACGAGTAATTTTGTGTTTGTGTGATTGCCATAAAGTCCACACATAATTTCAAGGGACGTACCCTGCGCCGGCGACTGAGAATGTAGGTTCCCCATAATTCTCCTGTATTACACCGATCAACGCCAGTCGATCGTGTACCAATGAGGTGTCCACTACTTGGTAGAATATAGAGCTAAGGAGCAGTGGTCTTAAAAAAATAAAATAGTCACCTGTTGCTCCTTAACAAAATCTTCTCTTTACAAGTTTTTTGAGACTTACCACCTTATTAACTGACCTATCCCTGATCAACGCCAGTCGATCGGGTTCCAATAATGTGCCCCAACCCTTGGTATAATATAAGTAGAATATAGAGTTAAGGAACAGTGGCCTTAAAAATAGTTACCTGCTGTTCCTTAACAATAGTTCTCTCCCCAAGTTCTAGGAGACTTAACACCTTATTAATTATTATACCTTCCGGGCCCTTACTTGGCCCTGTCGTTTAGTGGCACACGGTATAACCTGAGTTTATGGCAATAATTTAAAAACAACAACAATACCTGATCAGTTTAATATTGATAAACTCACGTGATACAGGGTGTCCCGTCACTCAGGTAGGTTGCCCATAAAGAACAAACTGTCTACAGATTACTCAAACAATTAATCTAACGGCTTTTTTTATTAAAAAGGATAAAGCCATACCTTATTCCAAGTGTGCACGTTTGAGTAATGTAGCAGCTGCTCCGTCTGGGTTTCCTGCTCCCGAGATGATGGGTGTCCCTATTCAAGGGCCGCCATCTGTTAAAGCGTAGAAATAAAATCAATGAGTCAAGGTTTCAAAGTAACAACATGAGTTTATCTGTACCAAGGCACCATTGAGAGAAAAGAATTCCAACAAGGAACTCAGGCCTCTGAAAACATATTGCTTGGATCACATTTTTATACATTTCAAAATGAGTAATACACCCCTTAAGGGGGCTGGCTTAGAGATAAATAATAATATGATGACATGCAAAAATACATATTGGTTGATAAATAAATATGCTGCATACGCTATATTCTTATCGATAATTTACCATAATGTGGGCCTCTTAACCTTGTGACATAAGGGAGGTACTCTGTCCAGCCCTGTATGTATGCTGTAGCTGTCAGATAACAAAGCCTAAGATCAGCAGGAATGTCTAAGGCTAAGGCCCCGCTCTCAGAGTCAGCGCACCCGCACTGCAGACAGGCGGCGCGCTGAGATACACAGACCGCAATATGCGGTCTGTAGGGAGCGGGAGGTGGGCGGGAGTGGGAGGCTTGACAGGGAGGGGGGGCGTGGCTTGAGCAGAGGGACCCGCTACTCTCCCCCCCCCTCCCTCCACGGACTCGGGCTGGAGCTGCTGAGGGTAACTTTAAACACACACACGCAGGCACTCATACACACACACACACACACACACAGGCAGGCAGGCACTCACGCACTCATACACGCACACACACACAGGCAGGCACTCACGCACTCAGGCACACACATACACACACAGACAGGCACGCACGCACTCAGACACACACATACACACACAGACAGGCACGCACGCACTCAGACACACACACAGACAGGCACTCACCTGCTTTCACTCCACACTCCTCCCCGCTCCCTGAAGCCTCTCCTCCTCCCGAAGCCTCCCCTCCCCATTGGCTCACAGCCACACCACGTGACGCGTCAACGCTAGGAAACACCATTCTCTTGTGTCTCCTAGCGGCTGACGCGCCACAGCGTGTAGTCAGCTGTGCCGCCAGGGGGGACCGGGACCGGCTCGCGAGGATTCCCCTGCTGGTGGGGAACTTGCGACATGGCCGCCCGCGCCAACGAGCGCAGCGGGACCGAGGCCTAAGACAGGAGAAATCGCTTACGAATGCTATTTCAATTTATTACATGACTCGTAGGAATTACACAAGGGTGGGTTAGATCCAGAAGCGATACTCTGCAGAATCAAACATTCACAGTTCATTCATTCACGAATGAAACAAATAAACATTCATATAAGCAAACACTCAGAAAATGGTGGTTTAGGCCAAAATGGAGGTGATGATAGCCACACACATTATCTCAATCTTCACACATCCTATCTTACTGTACTTTCCTTGTTTAATCTGACAATCTTTGATTTGTGTCTGCTTAGCATTGATTGCAATAACATACTTACAATGAAATGTATATTACAGTAGAGTTAATGGGACTTTTGTCAAATGACTGAATGATCTTAATTTAGTCTTGAATAGGGCAATTTTCATAAAAGTGACAAGCCAGCAACACCTTCATTAGCTTGCACATTATTACAATTTTCTAAATATCACAGTGCAAAAATATAGATTGTTGCAAATAAGATTCCACCAGCTTGTTTACAACAATAGAAACAAATAGAGAAAATAATAGAACAGAATACGATGACATGAGGACATAACTGAAGATGGTTGTACTCTGAAATACACAAATTCATTTTTTGCGTGTTCAAAATTGTGTAGGAATGGATTGTCATTTCTTATTCTAGATTTTGAAAGATTGATAGTACCACAATTTCAATACCAAGATACAGTACATGTTACATCTGTAGCCAGATCACCTGATGGCTACTATTCTGCCCTTGGGCTGGCAGTAAACCCTGGTACAATCAGGTTGCCAGTAGTTGGTATGGGTTTTTCCCCCTTCCTTTGGTACTTCACTTGAGTGACAGCAGGGGGTGGTACATCTTGATGTAGATGGGACAACGGGGTGCCTGCCTCCTGGCTGTACTTAAGGGCAGGACAGTCCTAAAGTTAGCACTGTCCTTCCCTCTGAGGAAGGCAGGTCACACAACTGGGAGCCTGAGATAGGGGCCTTCCATGTGCTCTTCCCCCCAGGGGAGAGTGAGTGTGGACCATACCTCTGCTTCTGCTAGGGAGGTGGGGAAGAGCTAGGATGGCTGCGGGTGCCCTTGGCCTGTAGTGGCGGTCCAGGGACATCATCCGGTGAATCCTGAGAGACTGTATTGGGCAGATCCTGCCTTGCTCCTGTTACTGCAGAGTATATGTAAAAAAAAGGGGGGGGGGGGTGAGGGATGGACTGGGCGCTTCCCAAGTGATTAGTAATAAATATTGTTATAAGTGAAACACAATAAAACAGAAATGCACCTTACACCGAAAAAGTGAATAAGTAATAAAAGTGTATATAGCAGCTCAACTTCCTCTGGTGGGACAGTTCCAAGTCCCAGGATATAGAGTTTTCTTTGCTTGGAGGTGAGGAGGAGCGCAGGAAGATACCGTGGTATATGTGAAAGAAATAAAATATATATATAGTGCAGACTGTAATCACTGCTACTGTTCCTTATGCTTCTACAAGAATAGAACTCACAAAAATCGCTGTATAATGTCACATGTCAGAGATCCTTCTCTCTCTGACTGGAGCCCTTTAAACCTCAAATGCCAGGATATCCCTCAATGGGTGGATGCAGTATGAAAATAAAGGAAAACCACAATAGTGCATGCTATTCGGACTCAGTGTATTATAGAATCATCACAAGTGTTATGAAACTCACATTTTCCATATAATAATCGGATGGGGAAGAGAACCGCCGATGGATTAGAAGGACAGTTTCAAGCTGCTTCCCGGTGCCTCACTCGCTCCTCGCCGTGGGCTTCCGCATGCGTCACTGCCGTCGCGTCACTTCCGCTATCGCGTCACAGCTAAGGGCGGGAGGTCAGATAAGGTCTGGTGTCGGCTCTAATCTTGCCAGTCCTTCCAATCGTAGGTTCCCTGCTTCAACTCTACGCGTTTCGCTAACTGCTTCGTCAGGAGTTGTTCTATTCTTGTAGAAGCATAAGGAACAGTAGCAGTGATTACAGTCTGCACTATATATATTTTATTTCTTTCACATATACCACGGTATCTTCCTGCGCTCCTCCTCACTTCCAAGCAAAGAAAACTGCAGAGTATAGTAATAAACCTGTTCCTGTTTGCAATGTTTACCTCCTGCCTGGTGCGTGACCTTTCTGGGGGGGAGAGGTAATAACTTCTACCGTGGAAGATCACCTTCAATTCCTGGAGCCTACAGCAGATGGAGGTGCTGCACTGCTAAAGAGATATGTTGGGTATGAACCCCAGAAGCCTGTTCCTGAGTCCCCACTACCATCGGCGGACAACTCAGCCCTCCTGTTGCCAGCAGGTATATGCACCGTACACCCTGTAATGGCCCATATCTGCGATTGGGTGGGGGAAACACTGTTACACATCATTGGACCGCCAAAGATAAAAAGATGTCAATACTGAATGGAAAGGAGTTGACTATCAATGTTTAAATAATTTATAGTAGGTCTGATAAAACCAAAGCAGTTTCCAATATAGATCACAAATCAAAAGCAGATGTTATGTATAAAAATAGCCTTTAAAGTAGATTTACTCAAAATACAGTAGATATTGCTAAGGGTTCTATTAAATAATAGGGGAGATAAGAGACAGCACTGTCTTTTCCCTCTATGAAGTTAAAGGATTCAGACAGCAATAAATAAGTTTAAACTTGTGCTAGAAGGTTAAAGTACAGTGTTACGGTAGGGGTAGATTTGGCTGCTTTTAAATAAAGGTTATGCCTGCCATAATCCCTACCTGTCAACGATGTGATAGTTATTTATGTATGTGCTATTTATTGTAGCTGTCCTATATATGTTCCCTTTAAATGGTTCAAGAGTGGGGACATGTAGGGGTTAACGCTCTCTTGCAATCTGAGCTGTTATCACATCAGAGTTTGGTATTGTAGGCCTGGACACTGATGGGATTAGGCCCTTTGTTGAGGAACCAGGGAGACGTCGACCGCCTGCTGAGTGGATTTGCTCTGCAAGAAAGCTGTAACCCCTGGGGCCGTATCTGTATGGTTTGTCAGTGAAAGGGGATTATAAAAGAATTTTCCTGGTCCACCTTCAACCCCAGTAATCTCGTCAACCGGGTCTAGGGCCATGTGCAAAAACCAGGAATGTTGTTCCTACCCAGACTAGCTGGCATCTCCCTGATTAGGTATAAATGTACCTTCTCCCAAGCCTCAAGAGTAATTCTGGACTGGATATTCTTGGTGAAGGCTGTGTGCTGACGGGACTGGGAGGGCCTCTGTAAAGGAAGAGCTGACAAGGAGTCAGCAGAAGGGAACAGAGGAGACCCAGTGCAGGGGTTTGGAGCATCCAGTATTGCTGCAGTCTGTGTGTGCAGCATTGACCAAAGTTGTTTAGAGTGAACCGACAGTGAGGGAAAAACTACTAGCCAATGGAGCGCCAGGCAGTGCTACCCATACTACAGAGAATAGCGGCACAAGTTGTGAACGTGTATCGGGGTAAGCTTCCAGATGGAGGTCCCTGCACCTAGGATTTTAGGTTGGTCCCCCAGTTACCCCATTTGGGAGAGTTTATGTGTGTTTTATGTACTGGAAGTTTGTGGAAACTTTTTCTAATAAATTCACTTTTGTTCAACTCTGCAGTTCTAGCTAGTGTATTGATCCTTGGTATAAATTGTCCTGGTCTCCAGTGACATACAGTATAAAACCTATATCAAAGAAATTAAGCGGGTGCCTCTTTTGTATTGTTTAGAGTGGTCATCAGTTTAACTTCTATAAAGGTATAAAATTAGGTATAATAAGAGTATATTATTTCAAGCACTATTTAAGTATTTCTTCTGCTGTATTCTGGGATACAACTATCTTTACACTGTAGAACTCTGCTTTTAACGTGTTTGTTGTTTTTGTGCTGTCAAATAAAATCTATCGCATATAAATGAGCAGGTTTGCTGACTAATAAATTGTAAACTATCTTACATTTGGAGAAAAACTATTTACAAAATTAAGAAGTGTTGACAGTAGTGTTTTCAAAGTGGGAAAATCTTCTATGAAACAGACCCTTTATTTCCAAGGCCCTATGACCTCAAGAATATAGTTTAATTCATGGGCGTAGCTATAGCCCAGGCAACACGGGCAAACCCGGGGGCCCACTCTCTTGGGGGGCCCGCTCACGGCCACCAACAGGGGAGGAGAGCCGGGACATTTGGCCCAGCCATCTAGGTAGCCGATCGACTATAAAGGTCAGGGCCCTCTTCCTCTTCCATGCCCAGCAAGAGCCGCTTGCCGGCAGGCCCACTCCTCACAGCCTCCAGAATCCCGCCTCTCCCTCATTGGATAAGACTGCAGCAGATAGGGAGGATATATGACATCACTGGGCGCGGGAATCTCCATTATTCAGCGCCACGTGAACATGACAGAAGCGGTGTTGGGGGCAGCAGATATAAGGTACCAGCTCTGTTACCCCAGCATCCCTCCTGTTCCTTTCAGGCCTGTCCGAACCCACCTCCTCAATAGTCGCTTGGTCAGACCTCCACTTCCCAGCTGCTTCCCCGCTCCTCATCCTCCCAGTCAGACCTCCACCTGCTCCTCATCGGGCTATGGCAGTGTGCGTGTGTGGGGTTTATTGTAGTGTGTGGGTGGAAGGAAATGTTGTGTAACCAGGTTCCCCCATTTGCTCCGCAACTCCCGTTACCTCCGCTGATGGTGGGCGTTCCTGGAGGGTGGGGGCCGAGCAGGGATCACTCCGGTGCTCGGAAGGCCCCCGGCGGCTCCCGCGAGGGGCGCCGACATTGCCTATGTAGTTGCGCATGCGCAATGGGTCTGGGCAGCTAATGGCCACTGCGGAGGTTGGCGCATGCGCAGAGGAAGTGCGCGCGAGGCGGCCATAGGGGAGAATAGCTCCCAAGAGATACAGCCCCCAGGGTACACATGGCAGAGTCAGGTGACGCCAGGTAGCCAATAGGGCTGTAGTATCTCCCTGCTCAGGGATAGATACATTTTGCGGGGTTTAGGAGCACGTTAGTCGCCGTCAGGAGCAGCTAGGGGAAGGAGGTAGGGTGCAGGAGTCAGTAACTGCCTGCACTAGGCAGCAGCCCCCTAGGCCCCAGACAGCCCTGAGCCACCAGTAGTTGTGTGTGTTGTAGGGACAGGCCCCAGGTTAGGGACCCTGCCCCTTACTACATAGAGTCAGTTAGGGACACAGCGGACGCTGCGCGCCCATCCAGAGATTTGGGCTCAGACTTCCGCTACTGCTGCAGTAGCCATCCGGGTGGGATCGCCCCGGACAGTAGTTCCTGGATTCGTCAGCCTTCGGATCCTTTGTGAAGCTCCTTGGCAGGCCCGGCACTGGAGTGCTCGGCATGTAACCATCAACAAGTGCACCAACGATCCTACATATATTATTATTACGGGACTAGTGGCTGCGCAGTCACACATATCCTCTCCCTTTAAGGGTGCGGGACATATTGTGTGGGGTATTGGACACGGGGTGGGATCACCCGGTGTAGGTGGGAGCATCCTGCGAGACGCAGTAGTCAGTGTCTCCTCTAGAGAGGGACACCTGTTTATATATGAATAAGTATACTGTATGCTATACAGTAAAGTCATTGGTTATTTTACATGCAGTGTGTGGAGTGATATATATATAGTTGTCCTGCAAGGAACCACTCCCCTCTGGCGGGAGCCGTCGCAGGTGGAGGCGTTGATATTAGATGAAAAGGAATACAAGTTTTTGTATCAGGAAAAAGCAAAGATGCCGATCTTCTATTTTCTTCCAAAGGTCCATAAAAGTGTAGTCAATCCCCCAGGCAGACCTATAGCCTCGGGGATTGACTCACTTACTGCTAATCTCTCTTTGTATATAGATACTTTTTTACAGCAACATGTGGTCAAACAAAAAGCTTATTTAAAAGACACGGTGGACATACTCAATTTGTTGAACGGTGTGAAATGGGAGAAACATTTTTTACTAGCAACATGTGATGTTGCATCACTTTATACAATTATCGAACACTCACAGGGATGTGAAGCAATTAGGCGAATTTTACAGGAAGATGACAGCTTACCAAAGGTACAGACTGAGTTTATTATTGAGAGCATTAGATTCATACTAGAACATAATTATTTTTGGTACTCACAAACTTTTTATTTACAGAAATGTGGGACGGCGATGGGGACGAGATTCGCTCCAAGCTACGCCAATCTGTTTGTAGCAGATTGGGAAAAAGATAACATCTGGTTGGAAGGAGAGCTTGGGGCGGATCTTGTCCTCTATCGCCGCTACATTGATGATATATTCTTTATTTGGAGGGGAGGAGAGGACACCCTCAAAGCTTTTTTGGAGAAAATGAATGCCAACACTTATAATTTGAAATTCACCAATGAATGGAGTCATGAACAAATTAATTTCTTAGACTTAACTATCTACATTGAAAACGAGAGAATAACGACAAAAACATACTTCAAAGACACAGATAAAAATAACTTTATTAGAAGAGACAGTTGCCATCTACCGAGGTGAATGGATAACGTGCCATCAAGTCAATTCACAAGAATAAGGAGAAACTGTACTGATAAAAACCAATTCGATATACAATCTGAAAAACTCAAAGATAGATTTCTGGAAAAGAAATACAAAAGAGAGAAAATTAATATAGCAAAGGAGAAGGCAAACAAACTTCAGAGAAGTGATTTATTAATACCAAAACAAAAAGATACGAAAATAAGCAATAAGTTTGACTTTGCGTTCCTAACTGGATACAGTAGAGAAGCAGGGAAAACTAGGAGTATAATTACCAAACATTGGGACATCCTCAAAAATGACCCGGTTCTTGGCCCTAACATTCCAGAAAGACCAAATGTGATTTTTAGAAAAGCCAGTAATCTTAAGAAAATATTAGCCCCTAGTGTGCTTAGGGAAATTAAATCCAGTGATAATGCATGGCTAAATAACAAAAAAAGTTTTTTTTGGTTGCACAAGGCATGTCGGTTCAAGTCATCAAATACAACTAAATTTGGTTCTAATGTCACAGGTGAAGTTTTCGATATTGACACTTTCATGACTTGCAGGACAGACCATGTAGTTTATCTGTTGGAATGTTCCTGCAAGTTACAATACATAGGAAAAACCACTAGACCTATAAGAACTAGGATTATTGAACACCTGAGTGGCATTAAGAGAAAACTAATGAATCATAGCATACCAAAGCATTTTACAGAATGTCATGGTGGAGAACCGACTTGTCTTAAATTTAAGGCCATTGAACATGTGTTACCACACTGGAGGGGAGGTGATAGGGGATCAGAATTACTCAAAAGGGAAACTTTTTGGATCCACCGCCTTAAGACACTGACTCCAAGGGGTTTAAATGCTGAGATAGATCTTGCACCTTTTTTGAGATAAATACATGTTCCTTGTTCTAACACAATTCCATCTTATTCCTTTCCTCCCATACATCTCTCTTGCTTTCCAGATTCACAAAATTGGCATCCAGTTTCGTGCGTTTCAAGTGATATAATTATGTCTATTATACTGCATGTACATGCTTATTTGTTTTGATTTTATCATGAAAGATAGTATAGGATGTTCATGTTCCATGTAAATGAAATATCATTATAGCGGTTTTCATTCTACACCATCTGCTCACCTTTGGGGCAGATCTAATTCAGTCCCTTCCCCCCATAAGGTTCTAATGCCCTCGGAACATAATGTAGGATAACATCCTTGAGTTAATATTGCAACTTGCATTATAATATGTGGAATATACTGTGGCAGGACGGCCTCGCGGCGGGGTCAGTAAGACGCTAGACACAGTGGGAAATGTTTAACTATAGTGGTTTATTAGCCACAACCAAAATAAAGTACAGGTGCACTGTCCCTTTAAGAAACTACTTTCTTGAAAATTAAAGCCTAGTCCCGTTAGGGACACTAACTCACTTCTTGAGCCCTTACTAACAGGACAGCCAGCTAACCTGGTCATGCCCAAAACATGCTATACAAAGGATAACGATAAGTATAATAATAAAGTCTTATCTGTTGCAGCTCCAGTAGCAAACAGGAACACGGTTCCGGGGAGCAGGCTATGTCCAGCCTCGCAGCGATCTTGATCTTTATCCTGGGTTGGGGTCCCAGCTGGTCCCAGCAGCCTAGCTCCTCGCAGGACTGGGGGACCAGAGCAACAGCAACGGCTTCCTAGCCGGGAGAGTTCTCTCCACCTTCCTGTGGAAAAACAAGCTCTTCGCAGCAATCTGTATCTGTATCTTTATCCTGGGTTGGGGTCCCAGCTGGTCCCAGCAGCCTAGCTCCTCGCAGGACTAGGGGACCAGAGCAACAGCAACGGCTTCCCAGCCGGGAGAGTTCTCTCCACCTTCCTGTGGAAAAACAAGCTCACCTTGTGTGAGCAACTTTCTGCTTTTTAAAGCACTTGTTTCACTGATAGTTCAGCCCCTGTTTAATCAGGCTGCAGGTGTGCTTTCTCTGTCTGAGGAGATTAACACTCGGTGAACTGGCTGCAGCGTCTCTCCATTCACTATTCCAGCCTACTGAGTTAGTGACTCTGTCACAATACTTATACCCATTTCTACATCGTATTAATAATGAAACATTTGTAAACGAATTACGAAAAAAGCTTTTTCAGACCAACCCTTTTGTAATGTCCTTGAACATAATGTGACCAGCATATATACACAAATTATGTTTTGCTACACCCAATGTCCCCTGTTTTTTTCCTTAAAATGAGCTCCCCACCCAATTTTTTCCCCCTTCTTTCAGAGGTCCTCTGCTATACATAAAAACTTTTTTTTAAATGTAATGTATATATAATTGTCCCCGTAAATAAATAATTATTTCACTAAACTAAGGTGATGACTTCATAAAAAATCCTTTACCAGATGTAACCGACCAATTTATTTCATAACTGACAATTCCCAGCAAGGGGATTGCGTTGTATTGTATTTACATCAAGATTGATTAACCTCTGTTGGATGTGTTGCCTGATATAGTAAGGATGAGATAACAACATATAGCTAATCCCATCAAGATAATCCTATGTAAATGAACAAATCTTTGTTTATAGTTTTGAACTCTACAAAACTACATATATATTTGATGCTATTTCATTGGAAGTTCCCTACTACACTCCATATAGACTGTAAAAAGATAAGTCCCTCATATCATTATCATAGTATGTCATGATGTTGATAGGATTCACCTATTTAAAATATAATTACATAATTGTTTAATCACATTTCACAACTGAATTGCATTATAGTACACAAATATTCCTCTATTTTTGGATGCATAGCATCAAATACAATGTGTTAATTTTCATCCATGTGTCTGAACTATTATATCTCATGTAAAGTTATGAAATCAAAATTCTTAAGAATATATGATGTCCTAGGCTTGTACCCAGACCTTTCCCCGAGTGCAATAAGAGTTAATTAGGTTTTTAGCTGATTATATAATTGATTGTTGAATTGTGACATGCATAGGGTATAAAAGAGCTATCTGTATACCATAACACACACTCCTGACGAAGCCGAGAACAGCTCTTGCCAGCTGGGCGAAATGCGTTGAGTGGACCAATTTTTGGACTTGGAGGCGATCCATAGCACACCAGCCCTGCAGCCGTGACGTCATCCTTCCGAACGGGAGCAAGGAGGGGAGTTCTGATTGCAGTCACCGAGCAGTGGGAGCCAGCCGAATATCCAAGGGAGGCAGTGAGCAGTTCGGAAAAACCTCCATTTTTCACCATTTGTGTGATACATGCATGATTTTAATTGACTTATTGTAAGTGCGCATTTTTAAACCTTCGTTTTATAAAGATTTATGTACCATATTGATCGCACTATGTAGTCTTCTCTCTCATCTTGCATATAACACGTGTATTGCTGATGGAGTGTTTAAAGAGGGGTCCTGACTACCATGATCTATATGGGTGGCAACACAATTTGCCACCTGCCTTTGATTTGCTGACGTCCTGTGAGTAGATTAATCATATGAGCCAAGACACTGTCTGAAAAATTCATTGAATTCATTACGTCTGCACTTATTTGTGTACCATTTGTTTTCTTTTCCCCATATGCTCCCCCTGGATTGTTTGAGACTCCACTGGATTCTCCCCATACTTCCTCATGTTTGGGCGGGAAGCAAGACTCCCAGTAGATGTGCGTCTTCGAGTATCAACGGATGGGAAACACAATGCTACCCATTTCAAGTATGTGCAAAGGCTAAAGGACAGTTTGTAGCAAGCTTACCAACAGGCTGAGAAGTCTACAGCTAAACTGAATGCTGGCAATAAGAGACGATATGACAATAAAGTCAAGTATCGGGAGCTACGTCCTGGGGACGCTGTGTTGTTTCGTAATCTGGGAGTCCCCGGAAAACTGGGAACTGGGACTACACGGCACTATATACACTGCCTCCCTCCACATATAGCCAACATTCCACAATCACATCACTTGTGCAGGACATAGGGATCAATGGTTTAATCCCCAACACTAAGGGGCTGAGTCAGGGGTACTATTTACTTATTGTGAACAGCATTAGCTACTCATTTTCTATATATGCTCACATGTATGGAGATATAATATTACTAACCATTCAGTGAGTCCTACAACCTGTGTACTCATTAATAACTAATATTGACCCTGTTTGCCCTATGTCTTTTACTGGTTTCAAGTGAGGAGACTATGTTAATGATCTCTGCGCTAAATTATTAGCATGTTAATGAGGCTATAACTGGATACGGTCCTTGAACCGTGCCTCTTGGCATTCATAAGAGCACATTTTGTGCCTGCCCTTTGCAGAGCATTAACACCATCTAGCCAATTATTTTATTAGATTCTGTATATTCATACATTATTTTATGTGTGGTTATGTATTCACTTTATTTTCTTTTTGTTGTTGTTGACTTCACCCTGTTCTGGAGTTATTCTATACCCACCCTCAAAGTGGTCTAGTGATTACACACAGATTTATACTATCTGACCAGTCGGCTTTTAGTTTATCACCCCTTCAGATTTAGTTTCGGTATACCTGTACCATCCCAGGTTTATTGAATTATTGATAATAGGATTTCCATAGGTATTATGGGCCTCTTAGTCTGGAGTTACATACAGTACAGGGGATTTTCTAAGCGAGTAAGCCCACTTTAGGGTGGAGTACTGTTACTATCTTCCTACTAATGTTGAAGATTCTGTTGGTTTGTTAACAAGGGGCTGGTCCTGGACTATTTATACCACACCCCTCTATACAAATATGTTTTAACTTTCTTATGTGATTAAAAGGTTTTTAACTATAATTACCACATCACCCATTTAGCCACTCTGAGTGCATTCAAGGAGGTATCTTTTGTTTGTTTGTTTATCAGTATCCCTATCCTCTTTTGCACCAGTATTTGGCACTATTTACTTATCATCACTATTGTTACTTTTTGCTGATGCGGGAGCATCCCCCACCCATCTCTCTCCCCTCCCCCTTTGTTATAGTCCCCGGAAAACATAAACTGACGGACCGGTGGAGAGACGGTGTATATGAAGTAGAGTCACAGATGCCCGTCCTCCCGGTCTATCGCATCAAAGACAGTGACGGCCGGGTAAAGGTTTGGCATCGTAATCACCTTCTCCCCATTCCCCAAGTGGGAGATGAAGAAGCAGAAATACTTGGCACACCGCTCAACGGTGAGTCCAACTTATCAGAGATGGGTCAAGAGACAGTAAATAACGAAACCCACTCTGAAACTCCTGAAGACCCTATTGAAGGACCCTCGCAAAGGGACTATTCCACAGAAGGGGCATCTCCCGGAGGAGCTACGGGTAAAGGGCCCCATAGGCCAACGCCTACTAAGGTGGCACCAACAGGCCAGCCTTTGGATCCACAGAGCCCGTGCTTTGTGCCTAACAGAGACTTCAGAGACATTTCTCCCCTCAAGGGAAGAGGCTGAGCCTCCGGACTGTACTTATTAATCCCCAGAGGGAGTTGCTGAAGAACAGCTCCGTAGGAGCCAAAGAGTCAGGTACCCTCCAAATCGGTTAACCTATGATCAAATTGGGGCACCCCATTAGGAGGCTCAGCAGTGGTCTCGCAGCAGAATGCAGTCCGTCATTGTGATGTTCACTGAAATGAGCAATCTGATCTAGAAATGATAAGTTAAGATCGCATTGATTGTTGCATTTTTATTATATAACGATGTTGTGCCATTTTCATTATATAACTGATGTATATAGTTTTGAAGTTATGTGTCCCAAGCGGTAACGTTGGGGATTTTACCAGGGGGAAGATGTAACCATGTTCCCCCATTTGCTCCGCAACCCCCGTTACCTCCGCTGATGGTGGGGGCTGCTGGAGTCAAGCGGCAGCCACGCCGGCGTTCCTGGAGGGTGGGGGCCGAGCAGGGAGCACTCCGGTGCTCGGAAGGTCCCCGGCGGCTCCCGCGAGGGGCGCCGACATTGCCTATGTAGTTGCGCATGCACAATGGGTCTGGGCAGCTAATGGCCACTGCGGAGGTTGGCGCATGTGCAGAGGAAGTGCGCGCGAGGCGGCCATAGGGGAGAATAGCTCCCAAGAGATACAGCCCCCAGGGTGCAGAGGGGCAGAGTCAGGTGACGCCAGGTAGCCAATAGGGCTGTAGTATCTCCCTGCTCAGGAATAGATACATTTCGCGGGGTTTAGGAGCACGTTAGTCGCCGTCAGGAGCAGCTAGGGGAAGGAGGTAGGGTGCAGGAGTCAGTGACTCCCTGCACTAGGCAAGCAGCCCCCTAAGCCCCAGACAGCCCTGAGCCACCAGTAGTTGTGTGTGTTGTAGGGACAGGCCCCAGGTTAGGGACCCTGCCCCTTACTACATAGAGTCAGTTAGGGACACAGCGGACACTGCGCGCCCATCCAGAGATTTGGGCTCAGACTTCCGCTACTGCTGCAGTAGCCATCCGGGTGGGATCGCCCCGGACAGTAGTTCCTGGATTCGTCAGCCTTCGGATCCTTTGTGAAGCTCCTTGGCAGGCCCGGCACTGGAGTGCTCGGCATGTAACCATCAACAAGTGCACCAACGATCCTACATATATTATTATTACGGGACTAGTGGCTGCGCAGTCACACATATCCTCTCCCTTTAAGGGTGCGGGACATATTGTGTGGGGTATTGGACACGGGGTGGGATCACCCGGTGTAGGTGGGAGCATCCTGCGAGACGCAGTAGTCAGTGTCTCCTCTAGAGAGGGACACCTGTTTATATATGAATAAGTATACTGTATGCTATACAGTAAAGTCATTGGTTATTTTACATGCAGTGTGTGGAGTGATATATATATAGTTGTCCTGCAAGGAACCACTCCCCTCTGGCGGGAGCCGTCGCAGGTGGAGGCGTTGATATTAGATGAAAAGGAATACAAGTTTTTGTATCAGGAAAAAGCAAAGATGCCGATCTTCTATTTTCTTCCAAAGGTCCATAAAAGTGTAGTCAATCCCCCAGGCAGACCTATAGCCTCGGGGATTGACTCACTTACTGCTAATCTCTCTTTGTATATAGATACTTTTTTACAGCAACATGTGGTCAAACAAAAAGCTTATTTAAAAGACACGGTGGACATACTCAATTTGTTGAACGGTGTAAAATGGGAGAAACATTTTTTACTAGCAACATGTGATGTTGCATCACTTTATACAATTATCGAACACTCACAGGGATGTGAAGCAATTAGGCGAATTTTACAGGAAGATGACAGCTTACCAAAGGTACAGACTGAGTTTATTATTGAGAGCATTAGATTCATACTAGAACATAATTATTTTTGGTACTCACAAACTTTTTATTTACAGAAATGTGGGACGGCGATGGGGACGAGATTCGCTCCAAGCTACGCCAATCTGTTTGTAGCAGATTGGGAAAAAGATAACATCTGGTTGGAAGGAGAGCTTGGGGCGGATCTTGTCCTCTATCGCCGCTACATTGATGATATATTCTTTATTTGGAGGGGAGGAGAGGACACCCTCAAAGCTTTTTTGGAGAAAATGAATGCCAACACTTATAATTTGAAATTCACCAATGAATGGAGTCATGAACAAATTAATTTCTTAGACTTAACTATCTACATTGAAAACGAGAGAATAACGACAAAAACATACTTCAAAGACACAGATAAAAATAACTTTATTAGAAGAGACAGTTGCCATCTACCGAGGTGAATGGATAACGTGCCATCAAGTCAATTCACAAGAATAAGGAGAAACTGTACTGATAAAAACCAATTCGATATACAATCTGAAAAACTCAAAGATAGATTTCTGGAAAAGAAATACAAAAGAGAGAAAATTAATATAGCAAAGGAGAAGGCAAACAAACTTCAGAGAAGTGATTTATTAATACCAAAACAAAAAGATACGAAAATAAGCAATAAGTTTGACTTTGCGTTCCTAACTGGATACAGTAGAGAAGCAGGGAAAATTAGGAGTATAATTACCAAACATTGGGACATCCTCAAAAATGACCCGGTTCTTGGCCCTAACATTCCAGAAAGACCAAATGTGATTTTTAGAAAAGCCAGTAATCTTAAGAAAATATTAGCCCCTAGTGTGCTTAGGGAAATTAAATCCAGTGATAATGCATGGCTAAATAACAAAAAAAGTTTTTTTTGGTTGCACAAGGCATGTCGGTTCAAGTCATCAAATACAACTAAATTTGGTTCTAATGTCACAGGTGAAGTTTTCGATATTGACACTTTCATGACTTGCAGGACAGACCATGTAGTTTATCTGTTGGAATGTTCCTGCAAGTTACAATACATAGGAAAAACCACTAGACCTATAAGAACTAGGATTATTGAACACCTGAGTGGCATTAAGAGAAAACTAATGAATCATAGCATACCAAAGCATTTTACAGAATGTCATGGTGGAGAACCGACTTGTCTTAAATTTAAGGCCATTGAACATGTGTTACCACACTGGAGGGGAGGTGATAGGGGATCAGAATTACTCAAAAGGGAAACTTTTTGGATCCACCGCCTTAAGACACTGACTCCAAGGGGTTTAAATGCTGAGATAGATCTTGCACCTTTTTTGAGATAAATACATGTTCCTTGTTCTAACACAATTCCATCTTATTCCTTTCCTCCCATACATCTCTCTTGCTTTCCAGATTCACAAAATTGGCATCCAGTTTCGTGCGTTTCAAGTGATATAATTATGTCTATTATACTGCATGTACATGCTTATTTGTTTTGATTTTATCATGAAAGATAGTATAGGATGTTCATGTTCCATGTAAATGAAATATCATTATAGCGGTTTTCATTCTACACCATCTGCTCACCTTTGGGGCAGATCTAATTCAGTCCCTTCCCCCCATAAGGTTCTAATGCCCTCGGAACATAATGTAGGATAACATCCTTGAGTTAATATTGCAACTTGCATTATAATATGTGGAATATACTGTGGCAGGACGGCCTCGCGGCGGGGTCAGTAAGACGCTAGACACAGTGGGAAATGTTTAACTATAGTGGTTTATTAGCCACAACCAAAATAAAGTACAGGTGCACTGTCCCTTTAAGAAACTACTTTCTTGAAAATTAAAGCCTAGTCCCGTTAGGGACACTAACTCACTTCTTGAGCCCTTACTAACAGGACAGCCAGCTAACCTGGTCATGCCCAAAACATGCTATACAAAGGATAACGATAAGTATAATAATAAAGTCTTATCTGTTGCAGCTCCAGTAGCAAACAGGAACACGGTTCCGGGGAGCAGGCTATGTCCAGCCTCGCAGCGATCTTGATCTTTATCCTGGGTTGGGGTCCCAGCTGGTCCCAGCAGCCTAGCTCCTCGCAGGACTGGGGGACCAGAGCAACAGCAACGGCTTCCTAGCCGGGAGAGTTCTCTCCACCTTCCTGTGGAAAAACAAGCTCTTCGCAGCAATCTGTATCTGTATCTTTATCCTGGGTTGGGGTCCCAGCTGGTCCCAGCAGCCTAGCTCCTCGCAGGACTAGGGGACCAGAGCAACAGCAACGGCTTCCCAGCCGGGAGAGTTCTCTCCACCTTCCTGTGGAAAAACAAGCTCACCTTGTGTGAGCAACTTTCTGCTTTTTAAAGCACTTGTTTCACTGATAGTTCAGCCCCTGTTTAATCAGGCTGCAGGTGTGCTTTCTCTGTCTGAGGAGATTAACACTCGGTGAACTGGCTGCAGCGTCTCTCCATTCACTATTCCAGCCTACTGAGTTAGTGACTCTGTCACAATACTTATACCCATTTCTACATCGTATTAATAATGAAACATTTGTAAACGAATTACGAAAAAAGCTTTTTCAGACCAACCCTTTTGTAATGTCCTTGAACATAATGTGACCAGCATATATACACAAATTATGTTTTGCTACACCCAATGTCCCCTGTTTTTTTCCTTAAAATGAGCTCCCCACCCAATTTTTTCCCCCTTCTTTCAGAGGTCCTCTGCTATACATAAAAACTTTTTTTTAAATGTAATGTATATATAATTGTCCCCGTAAATAAATAATTATTTCACTAAACTAAGGTGATGACTTCATAAAAAATCCTTTACCAGATGTAACCGACCAATTTATTTCATAACTGACAATTCCCAGCAAGGGGATTGCGTTGTATTGTATTTACATCAAGATTGATTAACCTCTGTTGGATGTGTTGCCTGATATAGTAAGGATGAGATAACAACATATAGCTAATCCCATCAAGATAATCCTATGTAAATGAACAAATCTTTGTTTATAGTTTTGAACTCTACAAAACTACATATATATTTGATGCTATTTCATTGGAAGTTCCCTACTACACTCCATATAGACTGTAAAAAGATAAGTCCCTCATATCATTATCATAGTATGTCATGATGTTGATAGGATTCACCTATTTAAAATATAATTACATAATTGTTTAATCACATTTCACAACTGAATTGCATTATAGTACACAAATATTCCTCTATTTTTGGATGCATAGCATCAAATACAATGTGTTAATTTTCATCCATGTGTCTGAACTATTATATCTCATGTAAAGTTATGAAATCAAAATTCTTAAGAATATATGATGTCCTAGGCTTGTACCCAGACCTTTCCCCGAGTGCAATAAGAGTTAATTAGGTTTTTAGCTGATTATATAATTGATTGTTGAATTGTGACATGCATAGGGTATAAAAGAGCTATCTGTATACCATAACACACACTCCTGACGAAGCCGAGAACAGCTCTTGCCAGCTGGGCGAAATGCGTTGAGTGGACCAATTTTTGGACTTGGAGGCGATCCATAGCACACCAGCCCTGCAGCCGTGACGTCATCCTTCCGAACGGGAGCAAGGAGGGGAGTTCTGATTGCAGTCACCGAGCAGTGGGAGCCAGCCGAATATCCAAGGGAGGCAGTGAGCAGTTCGGAAAAACCTCCATTTTTCACCATTTGTGTGATACATGCATGATTTTAATTGACTTATTGTAAGTGCGCATTTTTAAACCTTCGTTTTATAAAGATTTATGTACCATATTGATCGCACTATGTAGTCTTCTCTCTCATCTTGCATATAACACGTGTATTGCTGATGGAGTGTTTAAAGAGGGGTCCTGACTACCATGATCTATATGGGTGGCAACACAATTTGCCACCTGCCTTTGATTTGCTGACGTCCTGTGAGTAGATTAATCATATGAGCCAAGACACTGTCTGAAAAATTCATTGAATTCATTACGTCTGCACTTATTTGTGTACCATTTGTTTTCTTTTCCCCATATGCTCCCCCTGGATTGTTTGAGACTCCACTGGATTCTCCCCATACTTCCTCATGTTTGGGCGGGAAGCAAGACTCCCAGTAGATGTGCGTCTTCGAGTATCAACGGATGGGAAACACAATGCTACCCATTTCAAGTATGTGCAAAGGCTAAAGGACAGTTTGTAGCAAGCTTACCAACAGGCTGAGAAGTCTACAGCTAAACTGAATGCTGGCAATAAGAGACGATATGACAATAAAGTCAAGTATCGGGAGCTACGTCCTGGGGACGCTGTGTTGTTTCGTAATCTGGGAGTCCCCGGAAAACTGGGAACTGGGACTACACGGCACTATATACACTGCCTCCCTCCACATATAGCCAACATTCCACAATCACATCACTTGTGCAGGACATAGGGATCAATGGTTTAATCCCCAACACTAAGGGGCTGAGTCAGGGGTACTATTTACTTATTGTGAACAGCATTAGCTACTCATTTTCTATATATGCTCACATGTATGGAGATATAATATTACTAACCATTCAGTGAGTCCTACAACCTGTGTACTCATTAATAACTAATATTGACCCTGTTTGCCCTATGTCTTTTACTGGTTTCAAGTGAGGAGACTATGTTAATGATCTCTGCGCTAAATTATTAGCATGTTAATGAGGCTATAACTGGATACGGTCCTTGAACCGTGCCTCTGGGCATTCATAAGAGCACATTTTGTGCCTGCCCTTTGCAGAGCATTAACACCATCTAGCCAATTATTTTATTAGATTCTGTATATTCATACATTATTTTATGTGTGGTTATGTATTCACTTTATTTTCTTTTTGTTGTTGTTGACTTCACCCTGTTCTGGAGTTATTCTATACCCACCCTCAAAGTGGTCTAGTGATTACACACAGATTTATACTATCTGACCAGTCGGCTTTTAGTTTATCACCCCTTCAGATTTAGTTTCGGTATACCTGTACCATCCCAGGTTTATTGAATTATTGATAATAGGATTTCCATAGGTATTATGGGCCTCTTAGTCTGGAGTTACATACAGTACAGGGGATTTTCTAAGCGAGTAAGCCCACTTTAGGGTGGAGTACTGTTACTATCTTCCTACTAATGTTGAAGATTCTGTTGGTTTGTTAACAAGGGGCTGGTCCTGGACTATTTATACCACACCCCTCTATACAAATATGTTTTAACTTTCTTATGTGATTAAAAGGTTTTTAACTATAATTACCACATCACCCATTTAGCCACTCTGAGTGCATTCAAGGAGGTATCTTTTGTTTGTTTGTTTATCAGTATCCCTATCCTCTTTTGCACCAGTATTTGGCACTATTTACTTATCATCACTATTGTTACTTTTTGCTGATGCGGGAGCATCCCCCACCCATCTCTCTCCCCTCCCCCTTTGTTATAGTCCCCGGAAAACATAAACTGACGGACCGGTGGAGAGACGGTGTATATGAAGTAGAGTCACAGATGCCCGTCCTCCCGGTCTATCGCATCAAAGACAGTGACGGCCGGGTAAAGGTTTGGCATCGTAATCACCTTCTCCCCATTCCCCAAGTGGGAGATGAAGAAGCAGAAATACTTGGCACACCGCTCAACGGTGAGTCCAACTTATCAGAGATGGGTCAAGAGACAGTAAATAACGAAACCCACTCTGAAACTCCTGAAGACCCTATTGAAGGACCCTCGCAAAGGGACTATTCCACAGAAGGGGCATCTCCCGGAGGAGCTACGGGTAAAGGGCCCCATAGGCCAACGCCTACTAAGGTGGCACCAACAGGCCAGCCTTTGGATCCACAGAGCCCGTGCTTTGTGCCTAACAGAGACTTCAGAGACATTTCTCCCCTCAAGGGAAGAGGCTGAGCCTCCGGACTGTACTTATTAATCCCCAGAGGGAGTTGCTGAAGAACAGCTCCGTAGGAGCCAAAGAGTCAGGTACCCTCCAAATCGGTTAACCTATGATCAAATTGGGGCACCCCATTAGGAGGCTCAGCAGTGGTCTCGCAGCAGAATGCAGTCCGTCATTGTGATGTTCACTGAAATGAGCAATCTGATCTAGAAATGATAAGTTAAGATCGCATTGATTGTTGCATTTTTATTATATAACGATGTTGTGCCATTTTCATTATATAACTGATGTATATAGTTTTGAAGTTATGTGTCCCAAGCGGTAACGTTGGGGATTTTACCAGGGGG
This sequence comes from Ascaphus truei, assembly GCF_040206685.1. Taxonomy (NCBI): domain Eukaryota; kingdom Metazoa; phylum Chordata; class Amphibia; order Anura; family Ascaphidae; genus Ascaphus; species Ascaphus truei. The sequence continues at coordinate 237,544,176 of NC_134484.1, read as the reverse complement.
AAGATGTAACCATGTTCCCCCATTTGCTCCGCAACCCCCGTTACCTCCGCTGATGGTGGGGGCTGCTGGAGTCAAGCGGCAGCCACGCCGGCGTTCCTGGAGGGTGGGGGCCGAGCAGGGAGCACTCCGGTGCTCGGAAGGTCCCCGGCGGCTCCCGCGAGGGGCGCCGACATTGCCTATGTAGTTGCGCATGCACAATGGGTCTGGGCAGCTAATGGCCACTGCGGAGGTTGGCGCATGTGCAGAGGAAGTGCGCGCGAGGCGGCCATAGGGGAGAATAGCTCCCAAGAGATACAGCCCCCAGGGTGCAGAGGGGCAGAGTCAGGTGACGCCAGGTAGCCAATAGGGCTGTAGTATCTCCCTGCTCAGGAATAGATACATTTCGCGGGGTTTAGGAGCACGTTAGTCGCCGTCAGGAGCAGCTAGGGGAAGGAGGTAGGGTGCAGGAGTCAGTGACTCCCTGCACTAGGCAAGCAGCCCCCTAAGCCCCAGACAGCCCTGAGCCACCAGTAGTTGTGTGTGTTGTAGGGACAGGCCCCAGGTTAGGGACCCTGCCCCTTACTACATAGAGTCAGTTAGGGACACAGCGGACGCTGCGCGCCCATCCAGAGATTTGGGCTCAGACTTCCGCTACTGCTGCAGTAGCCATCCGGGTGGGATCGCCCCGGACAGTAGTTCCTGGATTCGTCAGCCTTCGGATCCTTTGTGAAGCTCCTTGGCAGGCCCGGCACTGGAGTGCTCGGCATGTAACCATCAACAAGTGCACCAACGATCCTACATATATTATTATTACGGGACTAGTGGCTGCGCAGTCACACATATCCTCTCCCTTTAAGGGTGCGGGACATATTGTGTGGGGTATTGGACACGGGGTGGGATCACCCGGTGTAGGTGGGAGCATCCTGCGAGACGCAGTAGTCAGTGTCTCCTCTAGAGAGGGACACCTGTTTATATATGAATAAGTATACTGTATGCTATACAGTAAAGTCATTGGTTATTTTACATGCAGTGTGTGGAGTGATATATATATAGTTGTCCTGCAAGGAACCACTCCCCTCTGGCGGGAGCCGTCGCAGGTGGAGGCGTTGATATTAGATGAAAAGGAATACAAGTTTTTGTATCAGGAAAAAGCAAAGATGCCGATCTTCTATTTTCTTCCAAAGGTCCATAAAAGTGTAGTCAATCCCCCAGGCAGACCTATAGCCTCGGGGATTGACTCACTTACTGCTAATCTCTCTTTGTATATAGATACTTTTTTACAGCAACATGTGGTCAAACAAAAAGCTTATTTAAAAGACACGGTGGACATACTCAATTTGTTGAACGGTGTGAAATGGGAGAAACATTTTTTACTAGCAACATGTGATGTTGCATCACTTTATACAATTATCGAACACTCACAGGGATGTGAAGCAATTAGGCGAATTTTACAGGAAGATGACAGCTTACCAAAGGTACAGACTGAGTTTATTATTGAGAGCATTAGATTCATACTAGAACATAATTATTTTTGGTACTCACAAACTTTTTATTTACAGAAATGTGGGACGGCGATGGGGACGAGATTCGCTCCAAGCTACGCCAATCTGTTTGTAGCAGATTGGGAAAAAGATAACATCTGGTAGGAAGGAGAGCTTGGGGCGGATCTTGTCCTCTATCGCCGCTACATTGATGATATATTCTTTATTTGGAGGGGAGGAGAGGACACCCTCAAAGCTTTTTTGGAGAAAATGAATGCCAACACTTATAATTTGAAATTCACCAATGAATGGAGTCATGAACAAATTAATTTCTTAGACTTAACTATCTACATTGAAAACGAGAGAATAACGACAAAAACATACTTCAAAGACACAGATAAAAATAACTTTATTAGAAGAGACAGTTGCCATCTACCGAGGTGAATGGATAACGTGCCATCAAGTCAATTCACAAGAATAAGGAGAAACTGTACTGATAAAAACCAATTCGATATACAATCTGAAAAACTCAAAGATAGATTTCTGGAAAAGAAATACAAAAGAGAGAAAATTAATATAGCAAAGGAGAAGGCAAACAAACTTCAGAGAAGTGATTTATTAATACCAAAACAAAAAGATACGAAAATAAGCAATAAGTTTGACTTTGCGTTCCTAACTGGATACAGTAGAGAAGCAGGGAAAATTAGGAGTATAATTACCAAACATTGGGACATCCTCAAAAATGACCCGGTTCTTGGCCCTAACATTCCAGAAAGACCAAATGTGATTTTTAGAAAAGCCAGTAATCTTAAGAAAATATTAGCCCCTAGTGTGCTTAGGGAAATTAAATCCAGTGATAATGCATGGCTAAATAACAAAAAAAGTTTTTTTTGGTTGCACAAGGCATGTCGGTTCAAGTCATCAAATACAACTAAATTTGGTTCTAATGTCACAGGTGAAGTTTTCGATATTGACACTTTCATGACTTGCAGGACAGACCATGTAGTTTATCTGTTGGAATGTTCCTGCAAGTTACAATACATAGGAAAAACCACTAGACCTATAAGAACTAGGATTATTGAACACCTGAGTGGCATTAAGAGAAAACTAATGAATCATAGCATACCAAAGCATTTTACAGAATGTCATGGTGGAGAACCGACTTGTCTTAAATTTAAGGCCATTGAACATGTGTTACCACACTGGAGGGGAGGTGATAGGGGATCAGAATTACTCAAAAGGGAAACTTTTTGGATCCACCGCCTTAAGACACTGACTCCAAGGGGTTTAAATGCTGAGATAGATCTTGCACCTTTTTTGAGATAAATACATGTTCCTTGTTCTAACACAATTCCATCTTATTCCTTTCCTCCCATACATCTCTCTTGCTTTCCAGATTCACAAAATTGGCATCCAGTTTCGTGCGTTTCAAGTGATATAATTATGTCTATTATACTGCATGTACATGCTTATTTGTTTTGATTTTATCATGAAAGATAGTATAGGATGTTCATGTTCCATGTAAATGAAATATCATTATAGCGGTTTTCATTCTACACCATCTGCTCACCTTTGGGGCAGATCTAATTCAGTCCCTTCCCCCCATAAGGTTCTAATGCCCTCGGAACATAATGTAGGATAACATCCTTGAGTTAATATTGCAACTTGCATTATAATATGTGGAATATACTGTGGCAGGACGGCCTCGCGGCGGGGTCAGTAAGACGCTAGACACAGTGGGAAATGTTTAACTATAGTGGTTTATTAGCCACAACCAAAATAAAGTACAGGTGCACTGTCCCTTTAAGAAACTACTTTCTTGAAAATTAAAGCCTAGTCCCGTTAGGGACACTAACTCACTTCTTGAGCCCTTACTAACAGGACAGCCAGCTAACCTGGTCATGCCCAAAACATGCTATACAAAGGATAACGATAAGTATAATAATAAAGTCTTATCTGTTGCAGCTCCAGTAGCAAACAGGAACACGGTTCCGGGGAGCAGGCTATGTCCAGCCTCGCAGCGATCTTGATCTTTATCCTGGGTTGGGGTCCCAGCTGGTCCCAGCAGCCTAGCTCCTCGCAGGACTGGGGGACCAGAGCAACAGCAACGGCTTCCTAGCCGGGAGAGTTCTCTCCACCTTCCTGTGGAAAAACAAGCTCTTCGCAGCAATCTGTATCTGTATCTTTATCCTGGGTTGGGGTCCCAGCTGGTCCCAGCAGCCTAGCTCCTCGCAGGACTAGGGGACCAGAGCAACAGCAACGGCTTCCCAGCCGGGAGAGTTCTCTCCACCTTCCTGTGGAAAAACAAGCTCACCTTGTGTGAGCAACTTTCTGCTTTTTAAAGCACTTGTTTCACTGATAGTTCAGCCCCTGTTTAATCAGGCTGCAGGTGTGCTTTCTCTGTCTGAGGAGATTAACACTCGGTGAACTGGCTGCAGCGTCTCTCCATTCACTATTCCAGCCTACTGAGTTAGTGACTCTGTCACAATACTTATACCCATTTCTACATCGTATTAATAATGAAACATTTGTAAACGAATTACGAAAAAAGCTTTTTCAGACCAACCCTTTTGTAATGTCCTTGAACATAATGTGACCAGCATATATACACAAATTATGTTTTGCTACACCCAATGTCCCCTGTTTTTTTCCTTAAAATGAGCTCCCCACCCAATTTTTTCCCCCTTCTTTCAGAGGTCCTCTGCTATACATAAAAACTTTTTTTTAAATGTAATGTATATATAATTGTCCCCGTAAATAAATAATTATTTCACTAAACTAAGGTGATGACTTCATAAAAAATCCTTTACCAGATGTAACCGACCAATTTATTTCATAACTGACAATTCCCAGCAAGGGGATTGCGTTGTATTGTATTTACATCAAGATTGATTAACCTCTGTTGGATGTGTTGCCTGATATAGTAAGGATGAGATAACAACATATAGCTAATCCCATCAAGATAATCCTATGTAAATGAACAAATCTTTGTTTATAGTTTTGAACTCTACAAAACTACATATATATTTGATGCTATTTCATTGGAAGTTCCCTACTACACTCCATATAGACTGTAAAAAGATAAGTCCCTCATATCATTATCATAGTATGTCATGATGTTGATAGGATTCACCTATTTAAAATATAATTACATAATTGTTTAATCACATTTCACAACTGAATTGCATTATAGTACACAAATATTCCTCTATTTTTGGATGCATAGCATCAAATACAATGTGTTAATTTTCATCCATGTGTCTGAACTATTATATCTCATGTAAAGTTATGAAATCAAAATTCTTAAGAATATATGATGTCCTAGGCTTGTACCCAGACCTTTCCCCGAGTGCAATAAGAGTTAATTAGGTTTTTAGCTGATTATATAATTGATTGTTGAATTGTGACATGCATAGGGTATAAAAGAGCTATCTGTATACCATAACACACACTCCTGACGAAGCCGAGAACAGCTCTTGCCAGCTGGGCGAAATGCGTTGAGTGGACCAATTTTTGGACTTGGAGGCGATCCATAGCACACCAGCCCTGCAGCCGTGACGTCATCCTTCCGAACGGGAGCAAGGAGGGGAGTTCTGATTGCAGTCACCGAGCAGTGGGAGCCAGCCGAATATCCAAGGGAGGCAGTGAGCAGTTCGGAAAAACCTCCATTTTTCACCATTTGTGTGATACATGCATGATTTTAATTGACTTATTGTAAGTGCGCATTTTTTAAACCTTCGTTTTATAAAGATTTATGTACCATATTGATCGCACTATGTAGTCTTCTCTCTCATCTTGCATATAACACGTGTATTGCTGATGGAGTGTTTAAAGAGGGGTCCTGACTACCATGATCTATATGGGTGGCAACACAATTTGCCACCTGCCTTTGATTTGCTGACGTCCTGTGAGTAGATTAATCATATGAGCCAAGACACTGTCTGAAAAATTCATTGAATTCATTACGTCTGCACTTATTTGTGTACCATTTGTTTTCTTTTCCCCATATGCTCCCCCTGGATTGTTTGAGACTCCACTGGATTCTCCCCATACTTCCTCATGTTTGGGCGGGAAGCAAGACTCCCAGTAGATGTGCGTCTTCGAGTATCAACGGATGGGAAACACAATGCTACCCATTTCAAGTATGTGCAAAGGCTAAAGGACAGTTTGTAGCAAGCTTACCAACAGGCTGAGAAGTCTACAGCTAAACTGAATGCTGGCAATAAGAGACGATATGACAATAAAGTCAAGTATCGGGAGCTACGTCCTGGGGACGCTGTGTTGTTTCGTAATCTGGGAGTCCCCGGAAAACTGGGAACTGGGACTACACGGCACTATATACACTGCCTCCCTCCACATATAGCCAACATTCCACAATCACATCACTTGTGCAGGACATAGGGATCAATGGTTTAATCCCCAACACTAAGGGGCTGAGTCAGGGGTACTATTTACTTATTGTGAACAGCATTAGCTACTCATTTTCTATATATGCTCACATGTATGGAGATATAATATTACTAACCATTCAGTGAGTCCTACAACCTGTGTACTCATTAATAACTAATATTGACCCTGTTTGCCCTATGTCTTTTACTGGTTTCAAGTGAGGAGACTATGTTAATGATCTCTGCGCTAAATTATTAGCATGTTAATGAGGCTATAACTGGATACGGTCCTTGAACCGTGCCTCTGGGCATTCATAAGAGCACATTTTGTGCCTGCCCTTTGCAGAGCATTAACACCATCTAGCCAATTATTTTATTAGATTCTGTATATTCATACATTATTTTATGTGTGGTTATGTATTCACTTTATTTTCTTTTTGTTGTTGTTGACTTCACCCTGTTCTGGAGTTATTCTATACCCACCCTCAAAGTGGTCTAGTGATTACACACAGATTTATACTATCTGACCAGTCGGCTTTTAGTTTATCACCCCTTCAGATTTAGTTTCGGTATACCTGTACCATCCCAGGTTTATTGAATTATTGATAATAGGATTTCCATAGGTATTATGGGCCTCTTAGTCTGGAGTTACATACAGTACAGGGGATTTTCTAAGCGAGTAAGCCCACTTTAGGGTGGAGTACTGTTACTATCTTCCTACTAATGTTGAAGATTCTGTTGGTTTGTTAACAAGGGGCTGGTCCTGGACTATTTATACCACACCCCTCTATACAAATATGTTTTAACTTTCTTATGTGATTAAAAGGTTTTTAACTATAATTACCACATCACCCATTTAGCCACTCTGAGTGCATTCAAGGAGGTATCTTTTGTTTGTTTGTTTATCAGTATCCCTATCCTCTTTTGCACCAGTATTTGGCACTATTTACTTATCATCACTATTGTTACTTTTTGCTGATGCGGGAGCATCCCCCACCCATCTCTCTCCCCTCCCCCTTTGTTATAGTCCCCGGAAAACATAAACTGACGGACCGGTGGAGAGACGGTGTATATGAAGTAGAGTCACAGATGCCCGTCCTCCCGGTCTATCGCATCAAAGACAGTGACGGCCGGGTAAAGGTTTGGCATCGTAATCACCTTCTCCCCATTCCCCAAGTGGGAGATGAAGAAGCAGAAATACTTGGCACACCGCTCAACGGTGAGTCCAACTTATCAGAGATGGGTCAAGAGACAGTAAATAACGAAACCCACTCTGAAACTCCTGAAGACCCTATTGAAGGACCCTCGCAAAGGGACTATTCCACAGAAGGGGCATCTCCCGGAGGAGCTACGGGTAAAGGGCCCCATAGGCCAACGCCTACTAAGGTGGCACCAACAGGCCAGCCTTTGGATCCACAGAGCCCGTGCTTTGTGCCTAACAGAGACTTCAGAGACATTTCTCCCCTCAAGGGAAGAGGCTGAGCCTCCGGACTGTACTTATTAATCCCCAGAGGGAGTTGCTGAAGAACAGCTCCGTAGGAGCCAAAGAGTCAGGTACCCTCCAAATCGGTTAACCTATGATCAAATTGGGGCACCCCATTAGGAGGCTCAGCAGTGGTCTCGCAGCAGAATGCAGTCCGTCATTGTGATGTTCACTGAAATGAGCAATCTGATCTAGAAATGATAAGTTAAGATCGCATTGATTGTTGCATTTTTATTATATAACGATGTTGTGCCATTTTCATTATATAACTGATGTATATAGTTTTGAAGTTATGTGTCCCAAGCGGTAACGTTGGGGATTTTACCAGGGGGAAGATGTAACCATGTTCCCCCATTTGCTCCGCAACCCCCGTTACCTCCGCTGATGGTGGGGGCTGCTGGAGTCAAGCGGCAGCCACGCCGGCGTTCCTGGAGGGTGGGGGCCGAGCAGGGAGCACTCCGGTGCTCGGAAGGTCCCCGGCGGCTCCCGCGAGGGGCGCCGACATTGCCTATGTAGTTGCGCATGCACAATGGGTCTGGGCAGCTAATGGCCACTGCGGAGGTTGGCGCATGTGCAGAGGAAGTGCGCGCGAGGCGGCCATAGGGGAGAATAGCTCCCAAGAGATACAGCCCCCAGGGTGCAGAGGGGCAGAGTCAGGTGACGCCAGGTAGCCAATAGGGCTGTAGTATCTCCCTGCTCAGGAATAGATACATTTCGCGGGGTTTAGGAGCACGTTAGTCGCCGTCAGGAGCAGCTAGGGGAAGGAGGTAGAGTGCAGGAGTCAGTGACTCCCTGCACTAGGCAAGCAGCCCCCTAAGCCCCAGACAGCCCTGAGCCACCAGTAGTTGTGTGTGTTGTAGGGACAGGCCCCAGGTTAGGGACCCTGCCCCTTACTACATAGAGTCAGTTAGGGACACAGCAGACGCTGCGCGCCCATCCAGAGATTTGGGCTCAGACCTCCGCTACTGCTGCAGTAGCCATCCGGGTGGGATCGCCCCGGACGGTAGTTCCTGGATTCGTCAGCCTTCGGATCCTTTGTGAAGCTCCTTGGCAGGCCCGGCACTGGAGTGCTCGGCAGGTAACCATCAACAAGTGCACCAACGATCCTACATATATTATTATTACGGGACTAGTGGCTGCGCAGTCACACATATCCTCTCCCTTTAAGGGTGCGGGACATATTGTGTGGGGTATTGGACACGCGGTGGGATCACCCGGTGTAGGTGGGAGCATCCTGCGAGACGCAGTAGTCAGTGTCTCCTCTAGAGAGGGACACCTGTTGATTTATGAATAAGTATATGCTATACAGTAAAGTCATTGGTTATTTTACATGCTGTGTGTGGAGTGATATATATATAGTTGTCCTGCGAGGAACCACTCCCCCTCTGGCGGGAGCCGTCGCAGGTGGAGGCGTTGCACCACGAGATTGTGTTATATGTATGTACCCCAGGCTCCCCGAGCGGAGGCTTAGGCTCCTGAGAGCCACACAGGTATACACAGCAGGTAGTGGCGTCTGTATTCACAGGGAATACCCGTTACAGTTGTAAAGAATCAATAATTAAATCCATTATCTGTAATGTTCCCCAGGTAGCAAGCCCTCTGAAGCAGTGATTTTCAACCGGGGTTCTGCAAGCACCCCTCAGGGGATCCACAGCCGCCAGAGGAGGCAGCTGGGACAACTCTCCCAGCTGTCAGAGACCCGGTAGCATCCTTACATAGCAGTGACCCAGCAGCCACAGCAGCCGGTAGCTCTCTTTCCTCTCCCTGCTTCTGCCGTCAACTTCCGACTGACAGGAGAAAGAGGAAGAGGAAAATCAGTGCAAGAGCTGGCCCCCTTAAAGATAGTGTCTGTGTGTCTGTTTGTAAGGGGGAAAGAGAGTATGTGTGTGTATGTCTTTGTGGGGGAGGGGGAGAGAGTGTGTGTTTGTGTGTGTGTGTGTATAGAAGAGAGAGGGGGAGATGGAGCATAAGAGGGAGAGTGTGAGGGAGGAGTGACACGAAAGACGGGGTATGAGGGGGTGAGAGACAGGGGAGCGAGGGTTGGGGTTCCCCAGAATTTCACCAACCAAAAAAAGGTTTAAAACCTCAGCATCTGAAGTGTGGAGGCTTGGGTTAACAATCAGTGGCAGCTCAGTGTGGTCAAATTTAGATGGTCAATTCTTCTGCTGTGAAGATATTTGGCATGTAGATTGTTAGCTCTTTGGATCAGGGAGTCTGCCTGTGTTGAATGGGTAGTCTGCAGGCTGTAAAGCAGCAGGAAAAGGAGCACTGTGATAAGGCTGAAAGTGGTCACGTGTGCACTGCAATAATAAACCTAGATTTGGTTATTATAACGGAAGATATACTTTAAAATGGGCATTCCGTTGTATTTATTAGGGATTTATTAAGAATTAGCCATTCAAAATACATTTTTGGCAGGTTGTGTCATTGTGCGACTTGATCTTCAGGATTCATGCAGAACAACATGTGAAGCAGACTGTGACAATACAAGCACATTAAGCACCATATCATATTATCTCCTCAACTTTACAAATACTGTACCAGTTATTCATTTAAAGAAGTCATATCAAATCTATATAATTGGGTCACAAGAGTCTTTTTTTAAATTAAGAAATACTTAAATCATACATTTTCAATATCAACTGTTAAAAGTAGTGAATACGGATAGAAATGGTTATTTTAGTGTGGGGGGTTTATGTAGTGTGTGTGGGGAGGAGAGGTTATTGTAATGTGTGTGGGTGAGTGTGTGTAAGTTATTGTAGTGTGTGCATGTGGGGGGAGGTTAATGTAGTGTGCATGTGTGGGGGGGTAATGTAGTGTGTGCGTGGGACGGAGGTTAATGTAGTGTGTGGGGAGGGATGGAGGTTAATGTAGTGTGCATGTGTGGGGGGGGTAATGTAGTGTGTGCGTGGGGCGGAGGTTAATGTAGTGTGTGCGTGGGGCAGAGGTTAATGTAGTGTGTGCGTGGGGGGGGGGTAATGTAGTGTGTGCGTGGGGCGGAGGTTAATGTAGTGTGTGCGTGGGGCGGAGGTTAATGTAGTGTGTGCGTGGGGCGGAGGTTAATGTAGTGTGCGCGTGGGGCGGAGGTTAATGTAGTGTGTGCGTGGGGCGGAGGTTAATGTAGTGTGCGCGTGGGGCGGAGGTTAATGTAGTGTGTGCGTGGGGCGGAGGTTAATGTAGTGTGTGCGTGGGGCGGAGGTTAATGTAGTGTGCGCGTGGGGCGGAGGTTAATGTAGTGTGTGCGTGGGGCGGAGGTTAATGTAGTGTGTGCGTGGGGCGGAGGTTAATGTAGTGTGCGCGTGGGGCGGAGGTTAATGTAGTGTGCGCGTGGGGCGGAGGTTAATGTAGTGTGTGCGTGGGGCGGAGGTTAATGTAGTGTGTGCGTGGGGCGGAGGTTAATGTAGTGTGTGCGTGGGGCGGAGGTTAATGTAGTGTGTGCGTGGGGCGGAGGTTAATGTAGTGTGTGCGTGGGGCGGAGGTTAATGTAGTGTGCGCGTGGGGCGGAGGTTAATGTAGTGTGTGCGTGGGGCGGAGGTTAATGTAGTGTGTGCGTGGGGCGGAGGTTAATGTAGCGTGTGCGTGGGGCGGAGGTTAATGTAGTGTGTGCGTGGGGCGGAGGTTAATGTAGTGTGTGCGTGGGGCGGAGGTTAATGTAGTGTGTGCGTGGGGCGGAGGTTAATGTAGTGTGTGCGTGGGGCGGAGGTTAATGAAGCGTGTGCGTGGGGCGGAGGTTAATGTAGTGTGTGCGTGGGGCGGAGGTTAATGTAGTGTGTGTGCGTGGGGCGGAGGTTAATGTAGTGTGTGCGTGGGGCGGAGGTTAATGTAGCGTGTGCGTGGGGCGGAGGTTAATGTAGTGTGTGTGCGTGGGGCGGAGGTTAATGTAGTGTGTGCGTGGGGCGGAGGTTAATGTAGTGTGTGCGTGGGGCGGAGGTTAATGTAGTGTGTGCGTGGGGCGGAGGTTAATGTAGTGTGTGTGCGTGGGGCGGAGGTTAATGTAGTGTGTGCGTGGGGCGGAGGTTAATGTAGTGTGTGCGTGGGGCGGAGGTTAATGTAGTGTGTGCGTGGGGCGGAGGTTAATGTAGTGTGTGCGTGGGGCGGAGGTTAATGTAGTGTGTGCGTGGGGCGGAGGTTAATGTAGTGTGTGCGTGGGGCGGAGGTTAATGTAGTGTGTGCGTGGGGCGGAGGTTAATGTAGTGTGTGCGTGGGGCGGAGGTTAATGTAGTGTGTGCGTGGGGCGGAGGTTAATGTAGTGTGTGCGTGGGGCGGAGGTTAATGTAGTGTGTGCGTGGGGCGGAGGTTAATGTAGTGTGTGCGTGGGGCGGAGGTTAATGAAGCGTGTGCGTGGGGCGGAGGTTAATGTAGTGTGTGCGTGGGGCGGAGGTTAATGTAGTGTGTGCGTGGGGCGGAGGTTAATGTAGCGTGTGCGTGGGGCGGAGGTTAATGTAGTGTGTGCGTGGGGCGGAGGTTAATGTAGTGTGTGCGTGGGGCGGAGGTTAATGTAGTGTGTGCGTGGGGCGGAGGTTAATGTAGTGTGTGCGTGGGGCGGAGGTTAATGTAGTGTGTGCGTGGGGCGGAGGTTAATGAAGTGTGTGCGTGGGGCGGAGGTTAATGTAGTGTGTGGGGAGGGGCGGAGGTTAATGTAGTGTGTGCGTGGGGCGGAGGTTAATGTAGTGTGTGCGTGGGGCGGAGGTTAATGTAGTGTGTGCGTGGGGCGGAGGTTAATGTAGTGTGTGCGTGGGGCGGAGGTTAATGTAGTGTGTGCGTGGGGCGGAGGTTAATGTAGTGTGTGCGTGGGGCGGAGGTTAATGTAGTGTGTGCGTGGGGCGGAGGTTAATGTAGTGTGTGCGTGGGGCGGAGGTTAATGAAGTGTGTGCGTGGGGCGGAGGTTAATGTAGTGTGTGGGGAGGGGCGGAGGTTAATGTAGTGTGTGCGTGGGGCGGAGGTTAATGTAGTGTGTGCGTGGGGCGGAGGTTAATGTAGTGTGTGCGTGGGGCGGAGGTTAATGTAGTGTGTGCGTGGGGCGGAGGTTAATGTAGTGTGTGCGTGGGGCGGAGGTTAATGTAGTGTGTGCGTGGGGCAGAGGTTAATGTAGTGTGTGCGTGGGGCGGAGGTTAATGTAGTGTGTGCGTGGGGCGGAGGTTAATGTAGTGTGTGCGTGGGGCGGAGGTTAATGTAGTGTGTTCGTGGGGCGGAGGTTAATGTAGCGTGTGCGTGGGGAGGTTAATGTAGCGTGTGCGTGGGGCGTAGGTTAATGTAGTGTGTGAGTGGGGCGGAGGTTAATGTAGTGTGTGCGTGGGGCGGAGGTTAATGTAGTGTGTGCGTGGGGCGGAGGTTAATGTAGTGTGCGCGTGGGGCGGAGGTTAATGTAGCGTGTGCGTGGGGCGGAGGTTAATGTAGCGTGTGCGTGGGGCGGAGGTAAATGTAGTGTGTGCGTGGGGCGGAGGTTAATGTAGCGTGTGCGTGGGGCGGAGGTTAATGTAGTGTGCGCGTGGGGCGGAGGTTAATGTAGTGTGTGCGTGGGGCGGAGGTTAATGTAGTGTGTGCGTGGGGCGGAGGTTAATGTAGTGTGTGCGTGGGGCGGAGGTTAATGTAGCGTGTGCGTGGGGCGGAGGTTAATGTAGTGTGTGCGTGGGGCGGAGGTTAATGTAGTGTGTGCGTGGGGCGGAGGTTAATGTAGTGTGTGCGTGGGGCGGAGGTTAAAGTAGTGTGTGCGTGGGGCGGAGGTTAATGTAGTGTGTGCGTGGGGCGGAGGTTAATGTAGTGTGTGCGTGGGGCGGGGGTTAATGTAGTGTGTGCGTGGGGCGGAGGTTAATGTAGTGTGTGCGTGGGGCGGAGGTTAATGTAGTGTGTGCGTGGGGCGGAGGTTAATGTAATGTGTGGGGAGGGGCGGAGGTTAATGTAGTGTGTGCGTGGGGCGGAGGTTAATGTAGTGTGTGCGTGGGGCGGAGGTTAATGTAGCGTGTGCGTGGGGCGGAGGTTAATGTAGTGTGCGCGTGGGGCGGAGGTTAATGTAGCGTGTGCGTGGGGCGGAGGATAATGTAGCGTGTGCGTGGGGAGGTTAATGTAGTGTGTGCGTGGGGCAGAGGTTAATGTAGTGTGTGCGTGGGGCGGAGGTTAATGTAGTGTGTGCGTGGGGGGGGTAATGTAGTGTGTGCGTGGGGCGGAGGTTAATGTAGTGTGTGCGTGGGGCGGAGGTTAATGAAGTGTGTGCGTGGGGCGGAGGTTAATGTAGTGTGTGCGTGGGGCGGAGGTTAATGTAGTGTGTGCGTGGGGCGGAGGTTAATGTAGTGTGTGCGTGGGGCGGAGGTTAATGTAGTGTGTGCGTGGGGCGGAGGTTAATGTAGCGTGTGCGTGGGGCGGAGGTTAATGTAGTGTGTGCGTGGGGCGGAGGTTAATGTAGTGTGTGCGTGGGGCGGAGGTTAATGTAGTGTGTGCGTGGGGCGGAGGTTAATGTAGTGTGTGCGTGGGGCGGAGGTTAATGTAGTGTGTGCGTGGGGCGGAGGTTAATGAAGTGTGTGCGTGGGGCGGAGGTTAATGTAGTGTGTGGGGAGGGGCGGAGGTTAATGTAGTGTGTGCGTGGGGCGGAGGTTAATGTAGTGTGTGCGTGGGGCGGAGGTTAATGTAGTGTGTGCGTGGGGCGGAGGTTAATGTAGTGTGTGCGTGGGGCGGAGGTTAATGTAGTGTGTGCGTGGGGCGGAGGTTAATGTAGTGTGTGCGTGGGGCAGAGGTTAATGTAGTGTGTGCGTGGGGCGGAGGTTAATGTAGTGTGTGCGTGGGGCGGAGGTTAATGTAGTGTGTGCGTGGGGCGGAGGTTAATGTAGTGTGTTCGTGGGGCGGAGGTTAATGTAGCGTGTGCGTGGGGAGGTTAATGTAGCGTGTGCGTGGGGCGTAGGTTAATGTAGTGTGTGAGTGGGGCGGAGGTTAATGTAGTGTGTGCGTGGGGCGGAGGTTAATGTAGTGTGCGCGTGGGGCGGAGGTTAATGTAGCGTGTGCGTGGGGCGGAGGTTAATGTAGCGTGTGCGTGGGGCGGAGGTAAATGTAGTGTGTGCGTGGGGCGGAGGTTAATGTAGCGTGTGCGTGGGGCGGAGGTTAATGTAGTGTGCGCGTGGGGCGGAGGTTAATGTAGTGTGCGCGTGGGGCGGAGGTTAATGTAGTGTGTGCGTGGGGCGGAGGTTAATGTAGTGTGTGCGTGGGGCGGAGGTTAATGTAGCGTGTGCGTGGGGCGGAGGTTAATGTAGTGTGTGCGTGGGGCGGAGGTTAATGTAGTGTGTGCGTGGGGCGGAGGTTAATGTAGTGTGTGCGTGGGGCGGAGGTTAAAGTAGTGTGTGCGTGGGGCGGAGGTTAATGTAGTGTGTGCGTGGGGCGGAGGTTAATGTAGTGTGTGCGTGGGGCGGGGGTTAATGTAGTGTGTGCGTGGGGCGGAGGTTAATGTAGTGTGTGCGTGGGGCGGAGGTTAATGTAGTGTGTGCGTGGGGCGGAGGTTAATGTAATGTGTGGGGAGGGGCGGAGGTTAATGTAGTGTGTGCGTGGGGCGGAGGTTAATGTAGTGTGTGCGTGGGGCGGAGGTTAATGTAGCGTGTGCGTGGGGCGGAGGTTAATGTAGTGTGCGCGTGGGGCGGAGGTTAATGTAGCGTGTGCGTGGGGCGGAGGATAATGTAGCGTGTGCGTGGGGAGGTTAATGTAGTGTGTGCGTGGGGCAGAGGTTAATGTAGTGTGTGCGTGGGGCGGAGGTTAATGTAGTGTGTGCGTGGGGGGGGGTAATGTAGTGTGTGCGTGGGGCGGAGGTTAATGTAGTGTGTGCGTGGGGCGGAGGTTAATGTAGTGTGCGCGTGGGGCGGAGGTTAATGTAGTGTGTGCGTGGGGCGGAGGTTAATGTAGTGTGTGCGTGGGGCGGAGGTTAATGTAGTGTGTGCGTGGGGCGGAGGTTAATGTAGTGTGTGCGTGGGGCGGAGGTTAATGTAGTGTGTGCGTGGGGCGGAGGTTAATGTAGTGTGTGCGTGGGGCGGAGGTTAATGTAGCGTGTGCGTGGGGAGGTTAATGTAGTGTGTGCGTGGGGCGGAGGTTAATGTAGTGTGTGAGTGGGGCGGAGGTTAATGTAGTGTGTGCGTGGGGCGGAGGTTAATGTAGTGTGTGCGTGGGGCGGGGGTTAATGTAGTGTGTGCGTGGGGCGGAGGTTAATGTAGTGTGTGCGTGGGGCGGAGGTTAATGTAGTGTGTGCGTGGGGCGGAGGTTAATGTAATGTGTGGGGAGGGGCGGAGGTTAATGTAGTGTGTGCGTGGGGCGGAGGTTAATGTAGTGTGTGCGTGGGGCGGAGGTTAATGTAGCGTGTGCGTGGGGCGGAGGTTAATGTAGTGTGCGCGTGGGGCGGAGGTTAATGTAGCGTGTGCGTGGGGCGGAGGATAATGTAGCGTGTGCGTGGGGAGGTTAATGTAGTGTGTGCGTGGGGCAGAGGTTAATGTAGTGTGTGCGTGGGGCGGAGGTTAATGTAGTGTGTGCGTGGGGGGGGGTAATGTAGTGTGTGCGTGGGGCGGAGGTTAATGTAGTGTGTGCGTGGGGCGGAGGTTAATGTAGTGTGCGCGTGGGGCGGAGGTTAATGTAGTGTGTGCGTGGGGCGGAGGTTAATGTAGTGTGTGCGTGGGGCGGAGGTTAATGTAGTGTGTGCGTGGGGCGGAGGTTAATGTAGTGTGTGCGTGGGGCGGAGGTTAATGTAGTGTGTGCGTGGGGCGGAGGTTAATGTAGCGTGTGCGTGGGGAGGTTAATGTAGTGTGTGCGTGGGGCGGAGGTTAATGTAGTGTGTGAGTGGGGCGGAGGTTAATGTAGTGTGTGCGTGGGGCGGAGGTTAATGTAGTGTGTGCGTGGGGCGGAGGTTAATGTAGTGTGTGCGTGGGGCGGAGGTTAATGTAGTGTGTGCGTGGGGCGGAGGTTAATGTAGTGTGTGGGATGGGGCGGAGGTTAATGTAGTGTGTGCGTGGGGCGGAGGTTAATGTAGTGTGTGCGTGGGGCGGAGGTTAATGTAGTGTGTGCGTGGGGCGGAGGTTAATGTAGTGTGTGCGTGGTGCGGAGGTTAATGTAGTGTGTGCGTGGGGCGGGGGTTAATGTAGTGTGTGCGTGGGGCGGAGGTTAATGTAGTGTGTGCGTGGGGCGGAGGTTAATGTAGTGTGTGCGTGGGGCGGAGGTTAATGTAATGTGTGGGGAGGGGCGGAGGTTAATGTAGTGTGTGCGTGGGGCGGAGGTTAATGTAGTGTGTGCGTGGGGCGGAGGTTAATGTAGCGTGTGCGTGGGGCGGAGGTTAATGTAGTGTGCGCGTGGGGCGGAGGTTAATGTAGCGTGTGCGTGGGGCAGAGGTTAATGTAGTGTGTGCGTGGGGGGGTAATGTAGTGTGTGCGTGGGGCGGAGGTTGATGTAGTGTGTGCGTGGGGCGGAGGTTAATGTAGTGTGTGCGTGGGGCGGAGGTTAATGTAGTGTGTGCGTGGGGAGGTTAATATAGTGTGTGCGTGGGGCGGAGGTTAATGTAGTGTGTGCGTGGGGCGGAGGTTAATGTAGTGTGTGCGTGGGGCGGAGGTTAATGTAGTGTGTGCGTGGGGCGGAGGTTAATGTAGTGTGTGCGTGGGGCGGAGGTTAATGTAGTGTGTGCGTGGGGCAGAGGTTAATGTAGTGTGTGCGTGGGGCGGAGGTTCATGTAGTGTGTGCGTGGGGCAGAGGTTAATGTAGTGTGTGCGTGGGGCGGAGGTTCATGTAGTGTGTGCGTGGGGCGGAGGTTAATGTAGTGTGTGCGTGGGGCAGAGGTTAATGTAGTGTGTGCGTGGGGCGGAGGTTAATGTAGTGTGTGCGTGGGGTGGAGGTTAATGTAGTGTGTGCGTGGGGCGGAGGTTAATGTAGTGTGTGCGTGGGGCGGAGGTTAATGTAGTGTGTGCGTGGGGCGGAGGTTAATGTAGTGTGTGCGTGGGGCAGAGGTTAATGTAGTGTGTGCGTGGGGGGGGTAATGTAGTGTGTGCGTGGGGCGGAGGTTGATGTAGTGTGTGCGTGGGGCGGAGGTTAATGTAGTGTGTGCGTGGGGCGGAGGTTAATGTAGTGTGTGCGTGGGGAGGTTAATGTAGTGTGTGCGTGGGGCGGAGGTTAATGTAGTGTGTGCGTGGGGCAGAGGTTAATGTAGTGTGTGTGCGTGGGGCGGAGGTTAATGTAGTGTGTGTGCGTGGGGCGGAGGTTAATGTAGTGTGTGTGCGTGGGGCGGAGGTTAATGTAGTGTGCGCGTGGGGCGGAGGTTAATGTAGTGTGTGCGTGGGGCGGAGGTTAATGTAGTGTGTGCGTGGGGCGGAGGTTAATGTAGTGTGTGCGTGGGGCGGAGGTTAATGTAGTGTGTGCGTGGGGCGGAGGTTAATGTAGTGTGTGCGTGGGGCGGAGGTTAATGTAGTGTGTGCGTGGGGCGGAGGTTAATGTAGTGTGTGCGTGGGGCAGAGGTTAATGTAGTGTGTGCGTGGGGGGGGTAATGTAGTGTGTGCGTGAGGCGGAGGTTGATGTAGTGTGTGCGTGGGGCGGAGGTTAATGTAGTGTGTGCGTGGGGCGGAGGTTAATGTAGTGTGTGCGTGGGGAGGTTAATGTAGTGTGTGCGTGGGGCGGAGGTTAATGTAGTGTGTGCGTGGGGCGGAGGTTAATGTAGTGTGTGCGTGGGGCGGAGGTTAATGTAGCGTGTGCGTGGGGCGGAGGTTAATGTAGTGTGTGCGTGGGGCGGAGGTTAATGTAGTGTGTGCGCGTGGGGCGGAGGTTAATGTAGTGTGTGCGTGGGGCGGAGGTTAATGTAGTGTGTGCGTGGGGCGGAGGTTAATGTCGTGTGTGCGTGGGGCGGAGGTTAATGTAGTGTGTGCGTGGGGCGGAGGTTAATGTAGTGTGTGCGTGGGGCGGAGGTTAATGTAGTGTGTGCGTGGGGTGGAGGTTAATGTAGTGTGTGCGTGGGGAGGTTAATGTAGTGTGTGCGTGGGGCGGAGGTTAATGTAGTGTGTGCGTGGGGCGGAGGTTAATGTAGTGTGCGCGTGGGGCAGTGGTTAATGTAGTGTGTGCGTGGGGCGGAGGTTAATGTAGCGTTTGCGTGGGGCGGAGGTTAATGTAGTGTGTGCGTGGGGCGGAGGTTAATGTAGTGTGTGCGTGGGGCGGAGGTTAATGTAGTGTGTGCGTGGGGCGGAGGTTAATGTAGTGTGTGCGTGGGGCGGAGGTTAATGTAGTGTGTGCGTGGGGAGGTTAATGTAGTGTGTGCGTGGGGCGGAGGTTAATGTAGTGTGTGCGTGGGGCGGAGGTTAATGTAGTGTGTGCGTGGGGCGGAGGTTAATGTAGCGTGTGCGTGGGGCGGAGGTTAATGTAGTGTGTGCGTGGGGCGGAGGTTAATGTAGTGTGTGCGCGTGGGGCGGAGGTTAATGTAGTGTGTGCGTGGGGCGGAGGTTAATGTAGTGTGTGCGTGGGGCGGAGGTTAATGTCGTGTGTGCGTGGGGCGGAGGTTAATGTAGTGTGTGCGTGGGGCGGAGGTTAATGTAGTGTGTGCGTGGGGCGGAGGTTAATGTAGTGTGTGCGTGGGGCGGAGGTTAATGTAGTGTGTGCGTGGGGTGGAGGTTAATGTAGTGTGTGCGTGGGGCGGAGGTTAATGTAGTGTGTGCGTGGGGCGGAGGTTAATGTAGTGTGCGCGTGGGGCAGAGGTTAATGTAGTGTGTGCGTGGGGCGGAGGTTAATGTAGCGTGTGCGTGGGGCCGAGGTTAATGTAGTGTGTGCGTGGGGCGGAGGTCAATGTAGTGTGTGCGTGGGGCGGAGGTTAATGTAGTGTGTGCGTGGGGCGGAGGTTAATGTAGTGTGTGTGCGTGGGGAGGTTAATGTAGTGTGTGCGTGGGGCGGAGGTTAATGTAGTGTGTGCGTGGGGCGGAGGTTAATGTAGTGTGTGCGTGGGGCGGAGGTTAATGTAGTGTGTGCGTGGGGCGGAGGTTAATGTAGCGTGTGCGTGGGGAGGTTAATGTAGCGTGTGCGTGGGGCAGAGGTTAATGTAGCGTGTACGTGGGGCAGAGGTTAGTGTGTGCGTGGGGCGGAGGTTAATGTAGTGTGTGCGTGGGGCGGAGGTTAATGTAGTGTGTGCGTGGGGCGGAGGTTAATGTAGAGTGTGTGCGTGGGGCGGAGGTTAATGTAGTGTGTGCGTGGGGCGGAGGTTAATGTAGTGTGTGCGTGGGGCGGAGGTTAATGTAGTGTGTGCGTGGGGCGGAGGTTAATGTAGTGTGCGTGGGGCGGAGGTTAATGTAGTGTGTGTGCGTGGGGAGGTTAATGTAGTGTGTGCGTGGGGAGGTTAATGTAGTGTGCGCGTGGCGCGGAGGTTAATGTAGTGTGTGCGTGGGGCGGAGGTTAATGTAGCGTGTGCGTGGGGCGGAGGTTAATGTAGTGTGTGCGTGGGGCGGAGGTTAATGTAGTGTGTGCGTGGGGCGGAGGTTAATGTAGTGTGTGCGTGGGGCGGAGGTTAATGTAGTGTGTGCATGGGGCGGAGGTTAATGTAGTGTGTGCGTGGGGCGGAGGTTAATGTAGTGTGTGCGTGGGGCGGAGGTTAATGAAGTGTGTGCGTGGGGCGGAGGTTAATGTAGTGTGTGCGTGGGGCGGAGGTTAATGTAGTGTGTGCGTGGGGCGGAGGTTAATGTAGTGTGTGCGTGGGGCGGAGGTTAATGTAGTGTGTGCGTGGGGTGGAGGTTAATGTAGTGTGTGTGCGTGGGGCGGAGGTTAATGTAGTGTGTGCGTGGGGCGGAGGTTAATGTAGCGTGTGCGTGGGGCAGAGGTTAATGTAGTGTGTGCGTTGGGCGGAGGTTAATGTAGTGTGTGTGCGTGGGGAGGTTAATGTAGTGTGTGCGTGGGGCGGAGGTTAATGTAGTGTGTGCGTGGGGCGGAGGTTAATGTAGTGTGTGCGTGGGGCGGAGGTTAATGTAGTGTGTGCGTGGGGCGGAGGTTAATGTAGCGTGTGCGTGGGGCGGAGGTTAATGTAGTGTGTGCGTGGGGCGGAGGTTAATGTAGTGTGTGCGTGGGGCGGAGGTTAATGTAGCGTGTGCGTGGGGAGGTTAATGTAGTGTGTGCGTGGGGCGGAGGTTAATGTAGTGTGTGCGTGGGGCGGAGGTTAATGTAGTGTGTGCGTGGGGCAGAGGTTAATGTAGTGTGTGCGTGGGGCGGAGGTTAATGTAGTGTGTGCGTGGGGCGGAGGTTAATGTAGTGTGTGCGTGGGGCGGAGGTTAATGTAGTGTGTGCGTGGGGCGGAGGTTAATGTAGCGTGCGCGTGGGGCGGAGGTTAATGTAGTGTGTGCGTGGGGCGGAGGTTAATGTAGTGTGTGCGTGGGGCGGAGGTTAATGTAGTGTGCGCGTGGGGCGGAGGTTAATGTAGTGTGTGCGTGGGGCGGAGGTTAATGTAGTGTGTGCGTGGGGCGGAGGTTAATGTAGTGTGTGCGTGGGGCGGAGGTTCATGTAGTGTGTGCGTGGGGCGGAGGTTAATGTAGTGTGTGCGTGGGGCAGAGATTAATGTAGTGTGTGCGTGGGGCAGAGGTTAATGTAGTGTGCGCGTGGGGCGGAGGTTAATGTAGTGTGTGCGTGGGGCGGAGGTTAATGTAGTGTGTGCGTGGGGCGGAGGTTAATGTAGTGTGTGCGTGGGGCGGAGGTTAATGTAGTGTGTGCGTGGGGCGGAGGTTAATGTAGTGTGTGCGTGGGGCAGAGGTTAATGTAGTGTGTGCGTGGGGGGGGGTAATGTAGTGTGTGCGTGGGGCGGAGGTTAATGTAGTGTGTGCGTGGGGCGGAGGTTAATGTAGTGTGTGCGTGGGGCGGAGGTTAATGTAGTGTGTGCGTGGGGCGGAGGTTAATGTAGTGTGTGCGTGGGGCGGAGGTTAATGTAGTGTGTGCGTGGGGAGGTTAATGTAGTGTGTGCGTGGGGCGGAGGTTAATGTAGTGTGTGCGTGGGGCGGAGGTTAATGTAGTGTGTGCGTGGGGCGGAGGTTAATGTAGCGTGTGCGTGGGGCGGAGGTTAATGTAGTGTGTGCGTGGGGCGGAGGTTAATGTAGTGTGTGCGCGTGGGGCGGAGGTTAATGTAGTGTGTGCGTGGGGCGGAGGTTAATGTAGTGTGTGCGTGGGGCGGAGGTTAATGTAGTGTGTGCGTGGGGTGGAGGTTTATGTAGTGTGTGCGTGGGGAGGTTAATGTAGTGTGTGCGTGGGGCGGAGGTTAATGTAGTGTGTGCGTGGGGCGGAGGTTAATGTAGTGTGCGCGTGGGGCGGAGGTTAATGTAGTGTGTGTGCGTGGGGCGGAGGTTAATGTAGTGTGTGCGTGGGGCGGAGGTTAATGTAGTGTGTGCGTGGGGCGGAGGTTAATGTAGTGTGTGGGGAGGGGCGGAGGTTAATGTAGTGTGTGCGTGGGGCGGAGGTTAATGTAGTGTGTGCGTGGGGCGGAGGTTAATGTAGTGTGTGCGTGGGGCGGAGGTTAATGTAGTGTGTGCGTGGGGCGGAGGTTAATGTAGTGTGTGCGTGGGGCGGAGGTTAATGTAGTGTGTGTGCGTGGGGAGGTTAATGTAGTGTGTGCGTGGGGAGGTTAATGTAGTGTGTGCGTGGGGCGGAGGTTAATGTAGTGTGTGCGTGGGGCGGAGGTTAATGTAGTGTGTGCGTGGGGCGTTGGTTAATGTAGCGTGTGCGTGGGGCGGAGGTTAATGTAGTGTGTGCGTGGGGCGGAGGTTAATGTAGTGTGTGCGTGGGGCGGAGGTTAATGTAGTGTGTGCGTGGGGCAGAGGTTAATGTAGTGTGTGCGTGGGGCGGAGGTTAATGTAGTGTGTGCGTGGGGCGGGGGTTAATGTAGTGTGTGCGTGGGACGGAGGTTAATGTAGTGTGTGCGTGGGGCGGAGGTTAATGTAGTGTGTGCGTGGGGCGGAGGTTAATGTAGTGTGTGCGTGGGGCGGAGGTTAATGTAGTGTGTGCGTGGGGCGGAGGTTAATGTAGTGTGTGCGTGGGGCGGAGGTTAATGTAGTGTGTGCGTGGGGCGGAGGTTAATGTAGTGTGTGCGTGGGGCGGAGGTTAATGTAGTGTGTGCGTGGGGCAGAGGTTAATGTAGTGTGTGCGTGGGGGGGTAATGTAGTGTGTGCGTGGGGCGGAGGTTAATGTAGTGTGTGCGTGGGGCGGAGGTTAATGTAGTGTGTGCGTGGGGCGGAGGTTAATGTAGTGTGTGCGTGGGGAGGTTAATGTAGTGTGTGCGTGGGGCGGAGGTTAATGTAGTGTGTGCGTGGGGCGGAGGTTAATGTAGTGTGTGCGTGGGGCGGAGGTTAATGTAGCGTGTGCGTGGGGCGGAGGTTAATGTAGTGTGTGCGTGGGGCGGAGGTTAATGTAGTGTGTGCGCGTGGGGCGGAGGTTAATGTAGTGTGTGCGTGGGGCGGAGGTTAATGTAGTGTGTGCGTGGGGCGGAGGTAAATGTAGTGTGTGCGTGGGGTGGAGGTTTATGTAGTGTGTGCGTGGGGAGGTTAATGTAGTGTGTGCGTGGGGCGGAGGTTAATGTAGTGTGTGCGTGGGGCGGAGGTTAATGTAGTGTGTGCGTGGGGAGGTTAATGTAGTGTGTGGGGAGGGGCGGAGGTTAATGTAGTGTGTGCGTGGGGCGGAGGTTAATGTAGTGTGTGCGTGGGGCGGAGGTTAATGTAGTGTGTGCGTGGGGCGGAGGTTAATGTAGTGTGTGCGTGGGGCGGAGGTTAATGTAGTGTGTGCGTGGGGCGGAGGTTAATGTAGTGTGTGTGCGTGGGGAGGTTAATGTAGTGTGTGCGTGGGGAGGTTAATGTAGTGTGTGCGTGGGGCGGAGGTTAATGTAGTGTGTGCGTGGGGCGGAGGTTAATGTAGTGTGTGCGTGGGGCGTTGGTTAATGTAGCGTGTGCGTGGGGCGGAGGTTAATGTAGTGTGTGCGTGGGGCGGAGGTTAATGTAGTGTGTGCGTGGGGCGGAGGTTAATGTAGTGTGTGCGTGGGGCAGAGGTTAATGTAGTGTGTGCGTGGGGCGGAGGTTAATGTAGTGTGCGCGTGGGGCGGAGGTTAATGTAGTGTGTGCGTGGGGCGGAGGTTAATGTAGTGTGTGCGTGGGGCGGAGGTTAATGTAGTGTGTGCGTGGGGCGGAGGTTAATGTAGTGTGTGCGTGGGGCGGAGGTTAATGTAGTGTGTGCGTGGGGCGGAGGTTAATGTAGTGTGTGCGTGGGGCAGAGGTTAATGTAGTGTGTGCGTGGGGGGGGTAATGTAGTGTGTGCGTGGGGCGGAGGTTAATGTAGTGTGTGCGTGGGGCGGAGGTTAATGTAGTGTGTGCGTGGGGCGGAGGTTAATGTAGTGTGTGCGTGGGGAGGTTAATGTAGTGTGTGCGTGGGGCGGAGGTTAATGTAGTGTGTGCGTGGGGCGGAGGTTAATGTAGTGTGTGCGTGGGGCGGAGGTTAATGTAGCGTGTGCGTGGGGCGGAGGTTAATGTAGTGTGTGCGTGGGGCGGAGGTTAATGTAGTGTGTGCGCGTGGGGCGGAGGTTAATGTAGTGTGTGCGTGGGGCGGAGGTTAATGTAGTGTGTGCGTGGGGAGGTTAATGTAGTGTGTGCGTGGGGCGGAGGTTAATGTAGTGTGTGCGTGGGGCGGAGGTTAATGTAGTGTGTGCGTGGGGCGGAGGTTAATGTAGTGTGTGCGTGGGGCGGAGGTTAATGTAGTGTGTGCGTGGGGAGGTTAATGTAGTGTGTGCGTGGGGCGGAGGTTAATGTAGTGTGTGCGTGGGGCGGAGGTTAATGTAGTGTGTGCGTGGGGAGGTTAATGTAGTGTGTGCGTGGGGCGGAGGTTAATGTAGTGTGTGCGTGGGGCGGAGGTTAATGTAGTGTGTGCGTGGGGCGGAGGTTAATGTAGTGTGTGCGTGGGGCGGAGGTTAATGTAGTGTGTGCGTGGGGCGGAGGTTAATGTAGTGTGTGCGTGGGGCGGAGGTTAATGTAGTGTGTGCGTGGGGCAGAGGTTAATGTAGTGTGTGCGTGGGGGGGGTAATGTAGTGTGTGCGTGAGGCGGAGGTTGATGTAGTGTGTGCGTGGGGCGGAGGTTAATGTAGTGTGTGCGTGGGGCGGAGGTTAATGTAGTGTGTGCGTGGGGAGGTTAATGTAGTGTGTGCGTGGGGCGGAGGTTAATGTAGTGTGTGCGTGGGGCGGAGGTTAATGTAGTGTGTGCGTGGGGCGGAGGTTAATGTAGCGTGTGCGTGGGGCGGAGGTTAATGTAGTGTGTGCGTGGGGCGGAGGTTAATGTAGTGTGTGCGCGTGGGGCGGAGGTTAATGTAGTGTGTGCGTGGGGCGGAGGTTAATGTAGTGTGTGCGTGGGGCGGAGGTTAATGTCGTGTGTGCGTGGGGCGGAGGTTAATGTAGTGTGTGCGTGGGGCGGAGGTTAATGTAGTGTGTGCGTGGGGCGGAGGTTAATGTAGTGTGTGCGTGGGGTGGAGGTTAATGTAGTGTGTGCGTGGGGAGGTTAATGTAGTGTGTGCGTGGGGCGGAGGTTAATGTAGTGTGTGCGTGGGGCGGAGGTTAATGTAGTGTGCGCGTGGGGCAGAGGTTAATGTAGTGTGTGCGTGGGGCGGAGGTTAATGTAGCGTTTGCGTGGGGCGGAGGTTAATGTAGTGTGTGCGTGGGGCGGAGGTTAATGTAGTGTGTGCGTGGGGCGGAGGTTAATGTAGTGTGTGCGTGGGGCGGAGGTTAATGTAGTGTGTGCGTGGGGCGGAGGTTAATGTAGTGTGTGCGTGGGGAGGTTAATGTAGTGTGTGCGTGGGGCGGAGGTTAATGTAGTGTGTGCGTGGGGCGGAGGTTAATGTAGTGTGTGCGTGGGGCGGAGGTTAATGTAGCGTGTGCGTGGGGCGGAGGTTAATGTAGTGTGTGCGTGGGGCGGAGGTTAATGTAGTGTGTGCGCGTGGGGCGGAGGTTAATGTAGTGTGTGCGTGGGGCGGAGGTTAATGTAGTGTGTGCGTGGGGCGGAGGTTAATGTCGTGTGTGCGTGGGGCGGAGGTTAATGTAGTGTGTGCGTGGGGCGGAGGTTAATGTAGTGTGTGCGTGGGGCGGAGGTTAATGTAGTGTGTGCGTGGGGCGGAGGTTAATGTAGTGTGTGCGTGGGGTGGAGGTTAATGTAGTGTGTGCGTGGGGCGGAGGTTAATGTAGTGTGTGCGTGGGGCGGAGGTTAATGTAGTGTGCGCGTGGGGCAGAGGTTAATGTAGTGTGTGCGTGGGGCGGAGGTTAATGTAGCGTGTGCGTGGGGCCGAGGTTAATGTAGTGTGTGCGTGGGGCGGAGGTCAATGTAGTGTGTGCGTGGGGCGGAGGTTAATGTAGTGTGTGCGTGGGGCGGAGGTTAATGTAGTGTGTGTGCGTGGGGAGGTTAATGTAGTGTGTGCGTGGGGCGGAGGTTAATGTAGTGTGTGCGTGGGGCGGAGGTTAATGTAGTGTGTGCGTGGGGCGGAGGTTAATGTAGTGTGTGCGTGGGGCGGAGGTTAATGTAGCGTGTGCGTGGGGAGGTTAATGTAGCGTGTGCGTGGGGCAGAGGTTAATGTAGCGTGTACGTGGGGCAGAGGTTAGTGTGTGCGTGGGGCGGAGGTTAATGTAGTGTGTGCGTGGGGCGGAGGTTAATGTAGTGTGTGCGTGGGGCGGAGGTTAATGTAGAGTGTGTGCGTGGGGCGGAGGTTAATGTAGTGTGTGCGTGGGGCGGAGGTTAATGTAGTGTGTGCGTGGGGCGGAGGTTAATGTAGTGTGTGCGTGGGGCGGAGGTTAATGTAGTGTGCGTGGGGCGGAGGTTAATGTAGTGTGTGTGCGTGGGGAGGTTAATGTAGTGTGTGCGTGGGGAGGTTAATGTAGTGTGCGCGTGGCGCGGAGGTTAATGTAGTGTGTGCGTGGGGCGGAGGTTAATGTAGCGTGTGCGTGGGGCGGAGGTTAATGTAGTGTGTGCGTGGGGCGGAGGTTAATGTAGTGTGTGCGTGGGGCGGAGGTTAATGTAGTGTGTGCGTGGGGCGGAGGTTAATGTAGTGTGTGCATGGGGCGGAGGTTAATGTAGTGTGTGCGTGGGGCGGAGGTTAATGTAGTGTGTGCGTGGGGCGGAGGTTAATGAAGTGTGTGCGTGGGGCGGAGGTTAATGTAGTGTGTGCGTGGGGCGGAGGTTAATGTAGTGTGTGCGTGGGGCGGAGGTTAATGTAGTGTGTGCGTGGGGCGGAGGTTAATGTAGTGTGTGCGTGGGGTGGAGGTTAATGTAGTGTGTGTGCGTGGGGCGGAGGTTAATGTAGTGTGTGCGTGGGGCGGAGGTTAATGTAGCGTGTGCGTGGGGCAGAGGTTAATGTAGTGTGTGCGTTGGGCGGAGGTTAATGTAGTGTGTGTGCGTGGGGAGGTTAATGTAGTGTGTGCGTGGGGCGGAGGTTAATGTAGTGTGTGCGTGGGGCGGAGGTTAATGTAGTGTGTGCGTGGGGCGGAGGTTAATGTAGTGTGTGCGTGGGGCGGAGGTTAATGTAGCGTGTGCGTGGGGCGGAGGTTAATGTAGTGTGTGCGTGGGGCGGAGGTTAATGTAGTGTGTGCGTGGGGCGGAGGTTAATGTAGCGTGTGCGTGGGGAGGTTAATGTAGTGTGTGCGTGGGGCGGAGGTTAATGTAGTGTGTGCGTGGGGCGGAGGTTAATGTAGTGTGTGCGTGGGGCAGAGGTTAATGTAGTGTGTGCGTGGGGCGGAGGTTAATGTAGTGTGTGCGTGGGGCGGAGGTTAATGTAGTGTGTGCGTGGGGCGGAGGTTAATGTAGTGTGTGCGTGGGGCGGAGGTTAATGTAGCGTGCGCGTGGGGCGGAGGTTAATGTAGTGTGTGCGTGGGGCGGAGGTTAATGTAGTGTGTGCGTGGGGCGGAGGTTAATGTAGTGTGCGCGTGGGGCGGAGGTTAATGTAGTGTGTGCGTGGGGCGGAGGTTAATGTAGTGTGTGCGTGGGGCGGAGGTTAATGTAGTGTGTGCGTGGGGCGGAGGTTCATGTAGTGTGTGCGTGGGGCGGAGGTTAATGTAGTGTGTGCGTGGGGCAGAGATTAATGTAGTGTGTGCGTGGGGCAGAGGTTAATGTAGTGTGCGCGTGGGGCGGAGGTTAATGTAGTGTGTGCGTGGGGCGGAGGTTAATGTAGTGTGTGCGTGGGGCGGAGGTTAATGTAGTGTGTGCGTGGGGCGGAGGTTAATGTAGTGTGTGCGTGGGGCGGAGGTTAATGTAGTGTGTGCGTGGGGCAGAGGTTAATGTAGTGTGTGCGTGGGGGGGGGTAATGTAGTGTGTGCGTGGGGCGGAGGTTAATGTAGTGTGTGCGTGGGGCGGAGGTTAATGTAGTGTGTGCGTGGGGCGGAGGTTAATGTAGTGTGTGCGTGGGGCGGAGGTTAATGTAGTGTGTGCGTGGGGCGGAGGTTAATGTAGTGTGTGCGTGGGGAGGTTAATGTAGTGTGTGCGTGGGGCGGAGGTTAATGTAGTGTGTGCGTGGGGCGGAGGTTAATGTAGTGTGTGCGTGGGGCGGAGGTTAATGTAGCGTGTGCGTGGGGCGGAGGTTAATGTAGTGTGTGCGTGGGGCGGAGGTTAATGTAGTGTGTGCGCGTGGGGCGGAGGTTAATGTAGTGTGTGCGTGGGGCGGAGGTTAATGTAGTGTGTGCGTGGGGCGGAGGTTAATGTAGTGTGTGCGTGGGGTGGAGGTTTATGTAGTGTGTGCGTGGGGAGGTTAATGTAGTGTGTGCGTGGGGCGGAGGTTAATGTAGTGTGTGCGTGGGGCGGAGGTTAATGTAGTGTGCGCGTGGGGCGGAGGTTAATGTAGTGTGTGTGCGTGGGGCGGAGGTTAATGTAGTGTGTGCGTGGGGCGGAGGTTAATGTAGTGTGTGCGTGGGGCGGAGGTTAATGTAGTGTGTGGGGAGGGGCGGAGGTTAATGTAGTGTGTGCGTGGGGCGGAGGTTAATGTAGTGTGTGCGTGGGGCGGAGGTTAATGTAGTGTGTGCGTGGGGCGGAGGTTAATGTAGTGTGTGCGTGGGGCGGAGGTTAATGTAGTGTGTGCGTGGGGCGGAGGTTAATGTAGCGTGTGCGTGGGGCGGAGGTTAATGTAGTGTGTGCGTGGGGCGGAGGTTAATGTAGTGTGTGCGTGGGGCGGAGGTTAATGTAGTGTGTGCGTGGGGCAGAGGTTAATGTAGTGTGTGCGTGGGGCGGAGGTTAATGTAGTGTGTGTGCGTGGGGAGGTTAATGTAGTGTGTGCGTGGGGAGGTTAATGTAGTGTGTGCGTGGGGCGGAGGTTAATGTAGTGTGTGCGTGGGGCGGAGGTTAATGTAGTGTGTGCGTGGGGCGTTGGTTAATGTAGCGTGTGCGTGGGGCGGAGGTTAATGTAGTGTGTGCGTGGGGCGGAGGTTAATGTAGTGTGTGCGTGGGGCGGAGGTTAATGTAGTGTGTGCGTGGGGCAGAGGTTAATGTAGTGTGTGCGTGGGGCGGAGGTTAATGTAGTGTGTGCGTGGGGCGGGGGTTAATGTAGTGTGTGCGTGGGACGGAGGTTAATGTAGTGTGTGCGTGGGGCGGAGGTTAATGTAGTGTGTGCGTGGGGCGGAGGTTAATGTAGTGTGTGCGTGGGGCGGAGGTTAATGTAGTGTGTGCGTGGGGCGGAGGTTAATGTAGTGTGTGCGTGGGGCGGAGGTTAATGTAGTGTGTGCGTGGGGCGGAGGTTAATGTAGTGTGTGCGTGGGGCGGAGGTTAATGTAGTGTGTGCGTGGGGCAGAGGTTAATGTAGTGTGTGCGTGGGGGGGTAATGTAGTGTGTGCGTGGGGCGGAGGTTAATGTAGTGTGTGCGTGGGGCGGAGGTTAATGTAGTGTGTGCGTGGGGCGGAGGTTAATGTAGTGTGTGCGTGGGGAGGTTAATGTAGTGTGTGCGTGGGGCGGAGGTTAATGTAGTGTGTGCGTGGGGCGGAGGTTAATGTAGTGTGTGCGTGGGGCGGAGGTTAATGTAGCGTGTGCGTGGGGCGGAGGTTAATGTAGTGTGTGCGTGGGGCGGAGGTTAATGTAGTGTGTGCGCGTGGGGCGGAGGTTAATGTAGTGTGTGCGTGGGGCGGAGGTTAATGTAGTGTGTGCGTGGGGCGGAGGTAAATGTAGTGTGTGCGTGGGGTGGAGGTTTATGTAGTGTGTGCGTGGGGAGGTTAATGTAGTGTGTGCGTGGGGCGGAGGTTAATGTAGTGTGTGCGTGGGGCGGAGGTTAATGTAGTGTGTGCGTGGGGAGGTTAATGTAGTGTGTGGGGAGGGGCGGAGGTTAATGTAGTGTGTGCGTGGGGCGGAGGTTAATGTAGTGTGTGCGTGGGGCGGAGGTTAATGTAGTGTGTGCGTGGGGCGGAGGTTAATGTAGTGTGTGCGTGGGGCGGAGGTTAATGTAGTGTGTGCGTGGGGCGGAGGTTAATGTAGTGTGTGTGCGTGGGGAGGTTAATGTAGTGTGTGCGTGGGGAGGTTAATGTAGTGTGTGCGTGGGGCGGAGGTTAATGTAGTGTGTGCGTGGGGCGGAGGTTAATGTAGTGTGTGCGTGGGGCGTTGGTTAATGTAGCGTGTGCGTGGGGCGGAGGTTAATGTAGTGTGTGCGTGGGGCGGAGGTTAATGTAGTGTGTGCGTGGGGCGGAGGTTAATGTAGTGTGTGCGTGGGGCAGAGGTTAATGTAGTGTGTGCGTGGGGCGGAGGTTAATGTAGTGTGCGCGTGGGGCGGAGGTTAATGTAGTGTGTGCGTGGGGCGGAGGTTAATGTAGTGTGTGCGTGGGGCGGAGGTTAATGTAGTGTGTGCGTGGGGCGGAGGTTAATGTAGTGTGTGCGTGGGGCGGAGGTTAATGTAGTGTGTGCGTGGGGCGGAGGTTAATGTAGTGTGTGCGTGGGGCAGAGGTTAATGTAGTGTGTGCGTGGGGGGGGTAATGTAGTGTGTGCGTGGGGCGGAGGTTAATGTAGTGTGTGCGTGGGGCGGAGGTTAATGTAGTGTGTGCGTGGGGCGGAGGTTAATGTAGTGTGTGCGTGGGGAGGTTAATGTAGTGTGTGCGTGGGGCGGAGGTTAATGTAGTGTGTGCGTGGGGCGGAGGTTAATGTAGTGTGTGCGTGGGGCGGAGGTTAATGTAGCGTGTGCGTGGGGCGGAGGTTAATGTAGTGTGTGCGTGGGGCGGAGGTTAATGTAGTGTGTGCGCGTGGGGCGGAGGTTAATGTAGTGTGTGCGTGGGGCGGAGGTTAATGTAGTGTGTGCGTGGGGAGGTTAATGTAGTGTGTGCGTGGGGCGGAGGTTAATGTAGTGTGTGCGTGGGGCGGAGGTTAATGTAGTGTGTGCGTGGGGCGGAGGTTAATGTAGTGTGTGCGTGGGGCGGAGGTTAATGTAGTGTGTGCGTGGGGAGGTTAATGTAGTGTGTGCGTGGGGCGGAGGTTAATGTAGTGTGTGCGTGGGGCGGAGGTTAATGTAGTGTGTGCGTGGGGAGGTTAATGTAGTGTGTGCGTGGGGCGGAGGTTAATGTAGTGTGTGCGTGGGGTGGAGGTTAATGTAGTGTGTGCGTGGGGCGGAGGTTAATGTAGTGTGTGCGTGGGGCGGAGGTTAATGTAGCGTGTGCGTGGGGCGGAGGTTAATGTAGTGTGTGCGTGGGGCGGAGGTTAATGTAGTGTGTGCGCGTGGGGCGGAGGTTAATGTAGTGTGTGCGTGGGGCGGAGGTTAATGTAGTGTGTGCGTGGGGCGGAGGTTAATGTAGTGTGTGCGTGGGGTGGAGGTTAATGTAGTGTGTGCGTGGGGAGGTTAATGTAGTGTGTGCGTGGGGTGGAGGTTAATGTAGTGTGTGCGTGGGGAGGTTAATGTAGTGTGTGCGTGGGGCGGAGGTTAATGTAGTGTGTGCGTGGGGTGGAGGTTAATGTATTGTGTGCGTGGGGAGGTTAATGTAGTGTGTGCGTGGGGTGGAGGTTAATGTAGTGTGTGCGTGGGGAGGTTAATGTAGTGTGTGCGTGGGGTGGAGGTTAATGTAGTGTGTGCGTGGGGCGGAGGTTAATGTAGTGTGTGCGTGGGGCGGAGGTTAATGTAGTGTGTGCGTGGGGCGGAGGTTAATGTAGTGTGCGCGTGGGGCGGAGGTTAATGTAGTGTGTGTGCGTGGGGCGGAGGTTAATGTAGTGTGTGCGTGGGGCGGAGGTTAATGTAGTGTGTGCGTGGGGCGGAGGTTAATGTAGTGTGTGCGTGGGGCGGAGGTTAATGTAGTGTGTGCGTGGGGCGGAGGTTAATGTAGTGTGTGCGTGGGGCGGAGGTTAATGTAGTGTGTGCGTGGGGCGGAGGTTAATGTAGTGTGTGTGCGTGGGGAGGTTAATGTAGTGTGTGCGTGGGGCGGAGGTTAATGTAGTGTGTGCGTGGGGCGGAGGTTAATGTAGTGTGTGCGTGGGGCGGAGGTTAATGTAGCGTGTGCGTGGGGCGGAGGTTAATGTAGTGTGTGCGTGGGGCGGAGGTTAATGTAGTGTGTGCGTGGGGCGGAGGTTAATGTAGTGTGTGCGTGGGGTGGAGGTTAATGTAGTGTGTGTGCGTGGGGCGGAGGTTAATGTAGTGTGTGCGTGGGGCGGAGGTTAATGTAGTGTGTGCGTGGGGCGGAGGTTAATGTAGCGTGTGCGTGGGGCGGAGGTTAATGTAGTGTGTGCGTGGGGCGGAGGTTAATGTAGTGTGTGCGTGGGGCGGAGGTTAATGTAGCGTGTGCGTGGGGCAGAGGTTAATGTAGTGTGTGCGTGGGGCGGAGGTTAATGTAGTGTGTGTGCGTGGGGAGGTTAATGTAGTGTGTGCGTGGGGCGGAGGTTAATGTAGTGTGTGCGTGGGGCGGAGGTTAATGTAGTGTGTGCGTGGGGCGGAGGTTAATGTAGCGTGTGCGTGGGGCGGAGGTTAATGTAGCGTGTGCGTGGGGCGGAGGTTAATGTAGTGTGTGCGTGGGGCGGAGGTTAATGTAGTGTGTGCGTGGGGCGGAGGTTAATGTAGTGTATGCGTGGGGCGGAGGTTAATGTAGTGTGTGCGTGGGGCGGAGGTTAATGTAGTGTGTGCGTGGGGCGGAGGTTAATGTAGTGTGTGCGTGGGGCGGAGGTTAATGAAGTGTGTGCGTGGGGCGGAGGTTAATGTAGTGTGTGCGTGGGGCGGAGGTTAATGTAGTGTGTGCGTGGGGCGGAGGTTAATGTAGTGTGTGCGTGGGGTGGAGGTTAATGTAGTGTGTGTGCGTGGGGCGGAGGTTAATGTAGTGTGTGCGTGGGGCGGAGGTTAATGTAGTGTGTGCGTGGGGCGGAGGTTAATGTAGCGTGTGCGTGGGGCGGAGGTTAATGTAGTGTGTGCGTGGGGCGGAGGTTAATGTAGTGTGTGCGTGGGGTGGAGGTTAATGTAGTGTGTGCGTGGGGAGGTTAATGTAGTGTGTGCGTGGGGCGGAGGTTAATGTAGCGTGTGCGTGGGGCGGAGGTTAATGTAGTGTGTGTGCGTGGGGAGGTTAATGTAGTGTGTGCGTGGGGCGGAGGTTAATGTAGTGTGTGCGTGGGGCGGAGGTTAATGTAGTGTGTGCGTGGGGCGGAGGTTAATGTAGCGTGTGCGTGGGGCGGAGGTTAATGTAGCGTGTGCGTGGGGCGGAGGTTAATGTAGTGTGTGCGTGGGGCGGAGGTTAATGTAGTGTGTGCGTGGGGCGGAGGTTAATGTAGTGTGTGCGTGGGGCGGAGGTTAATGTAGTGTGTGCGTGGGGCGGAGGTTAATGTAGTGTGTGCGTGGGGCGGAGGTTAATGAAGTGTGTGCGTGGGGCGGAGGTTAATGTAGTGTGTGCGTGGGGCGGAGGTTAATGTAGTGTGTGCGTGGGGCGGAGGTTAATGTAGTGTGTGCGTGGGGTGGAGGTTAATGTAGTGTGTGTGCGTGGGGCGGAGGTTAATGTAGTGTGTGCGTGGGGCAGAGGTTAATGTAGTGTGTGCGTGGGGCGGAGGTTAATGTAGTGTGTGCGTGGGGCGGAGGTTAATGTAGTGTGTGCGTGGGGCGGAGGTTAATGTAGTGTGTGTGCGTGGGGCAGAGGTTAATGTAGTGTGTGCGTGGGGAGGTTAATGTAGCGTGTGCGTGGGGCAGAGGTTAATGTAGCGTGTACGTGGGGCAGAGGTTAGTGTGTGCGTGGGGCGGAGGTTAATGTAGTGTGTGCGTGGGGCGGAGGTTAATGTAGTGTGTGCGTGGGGCAGAGGTTAATGTAGTGTGTGCGTGGGGCGGAGGTTAATGTAGTGTGTGCGTGGGGCGGAGGTTAATGTAGTGTGTGCGTGGGGCGGAGGTTAATGTAGTGTGTGCGTGGGGCGGAGGTTAATGTAGTGTGTGCGTGGGGCGGAGGTTAATGTAGTGTGTGCGTGGGGCGGAGGTTAATGTAGTGTGTGCGTGGGGCGGAGGTTAATGTAGTGTGTGCGTGGGGCGGAGGTTAATGTAGTGTGTGCGTGGGGCGGAGGTTAATGTAGTGTGTGCGTGGGGCGGAGGTTCATGTAGTGTGTGCGTGGGGCGGAGGTTAATGTAGTGTGTGTGCGTGGGGAGGTTAATGTAGTGTGTGCGTGGGGCGGAGGTTAATGTAGTGTGTGCGTGGGGCGGAGGTTAATGTAGTGTGTGCGTGGGGCGGAGGTTAATGTAGTGTGTGCGTGGGGCGGAGGTTAATGTAGTGTGTGCGTGGGGCGGAGGTTAATGTAGTGTGTGCGTGGGGCGGAGGTTCATGTAGTGTGTGCGTGGGGCGGAGGTTAATGTAGTGTGTGCGTGGGGCAGAGGTTAGTGTAGTGTGTGCGTGGGGCGGAGGTTAATGTAGTGTGTGCGTGGGGCGGAGGTTAATGTAGTGTGTGCGTGGGGCGGAGGTTAATGTAGTGTGTGCGTGGGGCGGAGGTTAATGTAGCGTGTGCGTGGGGAGGTTAATGTAGCGTGTGCGTGGGGCAGAGGTTAATGTAGTGTGTGCGTGGGGCGGAGGTTAATGTAGTGTGTGCGTGGGGCGGAGGTTAATGTAGTGTGTGCGTGGGGCGGAGGTTAATGTAGTGTGTGCGTGGGGCGGAGGCTAATGTAGTGTGTGCGTGGGGCGGAGGCTAATGTAGTGTGTGCGTGGGGCGGAGGTTAATGTAGTGTGTGCGTTGGGCGGAGGTTAATGTAGTGTGTGCGTGGGGCGGAGGTTAATGTAGTGTGTGCGTGGGGCGGAGGTTAATGTAGTGTGTGCGTGGGGCGGAGGTTAATGTAGTGTGTGCGTGGGGAGGTTAATGTAGTGTGTGCGTGGGGCGGAGGTTCATGTAGTGTGTGCGTGGGGAGCTTAATGTAGTGTGTGTGTGGGGCAGAGGTTAGTGTGTGCGTGGGGCGGAGGTTAATGTAGTGTGTGCGTGGGGCAGAGGTTAATGTAGTGTGTGCGTGGGGCGGAGGTTCATGTAGTGTGTGCGTGGGGCAGAGGTTAGTGTGTGCGTGGGGCGGAGGTTAATGTAGTGTGCGCGTGGGGCGGAGGTTAATGTAGTGTGTGCGTGGGGCGGAGCTTAATGTAGTGTGTGCGTGGGGCAGAGGTTAGTGTGTGCGTGGGGCGGAGGTTAATGTAGTGTGTGCGTGGGGCAGAGGTTAATGTAGTGTGTGCGTGGGGCGGAGGTTCATGTAGTGTGTGCGTGGGGCAGAGGTTAGTGTGTGCGTGGGGCGGAGGTTAATGTAGTGTGTGCGTGGGGCGGAGGTTAATGTAGTGTGTGCGTGGGGCAGAGGTTAATGTAGTGTGTGCGTGGGGCGGAGGTTAATGTAGTGTGTGCGTGGGGCAGAGGTTAATGTAGTGTGTGCGTGGGGCGGAGGTTAATGTAGTGTGTGCGTGGGGCGGAGGTTAATGTAGTGTGTGCGTGGGGCGGAGGTTAATGTAGTGTGTGTGCGTGGGGCGGAGGTTAATGTAGTGTGTGCGTGGGGCGGAGGTTAATGTAGTGTGTGCGTGGGGCGGAGGTTAATGTAGTGTGTGCGTGGGGCAGAGGTTAATGTAGTGTGTGCGTGGGGCGGAGGTTAATGTAGTGTGTGCGTGGGGCGGAGGTTAATGTAGTGTGTGCGTGGGGCGGAGGTTAATGTAGTGTGTGTGCGTGGGGCGGAGGTTAATGTAGTGTGTGCGTGGGGCGGAGGTTAATGTAGTGTGTGCGTGGGGCGGAGGTTAATGTAGTGTGTGCGTGGGGCGGAGGTTAATGTAGTGTGTGCGTGGGGCGGAGGTTAATGTAGCGTGTGCGTGGGGAGGTTAATGTAGTGTGTGCGTGGGGCGGAGGTTAATGTAGTGTTTGCGTGGGGCGGAGGTTAATGTAGTGTGCATGTGTGGGGCGGAGGTTAATGTAGTGTGTGCGTGGGGCGGAGGTTAATGTAGTGTGTGCGTGGGGCGGAGGTTAATGTAGTGTGTGCGTGGGGCGGAGGTTAATGTAGTGTGTGCGTGCGGTGGAGGTTAATGTAGTGTGTGCGTGGGGCGGAGGTTAATGTAGTGTGTGCGTGGGGCGGAGGTTAATGTAGTGTGTGCGTGGGGCGGAGGTTAATGTAGTGTGCGCGTGGGGCGGAGGTTAATGTAGTGTGTGTGCGTGGGGCGGAGGTTAATGTAGTGTGTGCGTGGGGCGGAGGTTAATGTAGTGTGTGCGTGGGGCGGAGGTTAATGTAGTGTGTGCGTGGGGCGGAGGTTAATGTTGTGTGTGCGTGGGGCGGAGGTTAATGTAGTGTGTGCGTGGGGAGGTTAATGTAGCGTGTGCGTGGGGCGGAGGTTAATGTAGTGTGTGCGTGGGGCGGAGGTTAATGTTGTGTGTGCGTGGGGCGGAGGTTCATGTAGTGTGTGCGTGGGGCGGAGGTTAATGTAGTGTGTGCGTGGGGCGGAGGTTAATGTTGTGTGTGCGTGGGGCGGAGGTTCATGTAGTGTGTGCGTGGGGCGGGGGTTAATGTAGTGTGTGCGTGGGGCGGAGGTTAATGTAGTGTGTGGGGAGGGGTGGAGGTTAATGTAGTGTGTGCGTGGGGCGGAGGTTAATGTAGTGTGTGTGCGTGGGGCGGAGGTTAATGTAGTGTGTGCGTGGGGCGGAGGTTAATGTAGTGTGTGCGTGGGGCGGAGGTTCATGTAGTGTGTGCGTGGGGCGGAGGTTAATGTAGTGTGTGGGGAGGGGTGGAGGTTAATGTAGTGTGTGCGTGGGGCGGAGGTTAATGTAGTGTGTGCGTGGGGCGGAGGTTAATGTAGTGTGTGCGTGGGGCGGAGGTTAATGTAGTGTGTGCGTGCGGCGGAGGTTAATGTAGTGTGTGCGTGGGGTGGGGAGAGGTGCTTACTTTAGTGTGTGTGTAGGTGGTTATTCTAATGTGTGTATTGTGTGTGGGGGTACTGTATTGTAGGGGAGGACTTGTATGTGTGTGCAGGGAAATTGTGTGTGTGGCCCAGGGAAGAGGGGAAATGAATGTGAGGAGGGGAGGCTTGAGAGAGCTGGATTGAGTGTGGAGGAGGGGGGTGGGGGGTGAGGTTACTGAGTGATAGTGGAGGGGGGGGGGGGAGAGTGTGAGAGGAAAAATGGGGTAGTGAGAGGGAGGGGTTGTTAGAGGGGGGAGAGAAATACATGGAGAGAGAGGGGTGAATAGAGGAGAGTGAGGAGGTGTAAAAGAGGGGGGGCTCGTGGGGTCACCAACACTCCTGAATCTACACAATATGTTCACTGGTTTCATTATTATTTGTTATGCTTTTTTCTTAAAAAATACAATGTCAATTTGACCCAACAAAATCATTCATTCCTAAAACTCCATGGAGGTACATTACAGCCGATCATGCCTCTTCTGATAAAGTAAATACCATGTCCAATTGTATAACAAAGCAGACAAACTATGATATAACTGATTTCCAGATGTTTGAATTCATAGGTATGACCCATTACATTTAAACCCATGTACAAGGCCCTTTTTAAATGTATTTATTAACGACCACTTTACACAAACTAAGGGGGTTATTCATTAAAGTGTGACTGTGCTATTCGGGACTTAATGAGGTGGTCAATGGGAGTTTCTATAAAATAGTGCTAGATCTGAACTATTCAACTGCAATGAATAAACCCCTACTGTACGTCTCTCAAGCTTTCCCTATTTGTGTGGCAAAGTGGTTATCAAGTTGGTGGTCATTGTGTTAACGGAGAGTTTAATTCCAATGAAAAGCAACAGAATTGAGTATATAAAGAAAACAACATATCAGTCACTGATTATATATTAGAACCTAAACCATGCTTTAAATTGGTATGCATTAACATTACCCAAAGTTATTTCTCATGCACAGCGCATTACAGCCCCATGGAAAATCCTATAAACACCTCTGGTGATGGAGAAAATAAAAGATTTATTGTTCTTCTTTGGCAAAGAGTACGTTTCACTGTGCCTGAAGCAAAGGTAAAAGAATAGGAAACAAACTGTACTTGGTATGATAGAAATTATTTTCCCAGCTATGAAAAATGTTGCAGCGATATGTTAAATGACATCTACTGCATGAGAATGGCTATTTCAACCTTCAATGCTTACGGCTTATACATACAATAATTCACAACTGAATGTTGACCGTTTTTGTTGATAATTTGTGTGGTGATTATAGTTTAGTTTAAAGGCAGAATGAAGATGAAATTCGGCAACATGGTTAATTCTCCTTTCCATAATTTTATTGAAAATTGCTATTCAATACTGAATACGATTTGCATTTTTCAATTTAGGACTATTAAAAATGAGGCATGAATACTTGTATCTCACTTTTTGTGTGTGAGTAGTGTAAAATTTTAAACACCTGCCAGGTTAAAATCTATTATCCTAGGTAGTTTGTGATACAGTAGGGCCCCGCTTCTCAGCGTCTCACCGATACGGCAGTACCGAGAAGGGGGATACCATGTCTGCGCATGGGCAGAACAGGGTAATCCGAGGTCGCGCATGCACAGAATGGGGGGGGGGATGGCAGTGCTGAGGTCGCGCATGTGCAGAACGGAGGTCACGCATGCGCAGAAGGGGGAATCACAGGTCTGCGCATGCGCACATGCCGAAAATCGCAGGTTCTGCTTTCCATTCCATCGATTTGCTCTGTGCGGCAGGTCCTTAGAACAGAACCCACCGCATGCCCGGGGCCCTCCTATATCTGAAAAAATGTATAGGTGCAGGCAAGGTCAATTATCAGAAGAAAATAGATGCCCTTAAAAACATTCAAGCAACCAAAAATGGTCTCTAGCAGAGACCTGGGAAAGAGTAACAGCAATTCCACACAAAAAAAAAAAAAAACACTATTAATCCATTCTCAAGAGGTAATACATTTTTTTCCTGGAATTGTTGCAGTGGCAAAAAAATATGAATCAATTTTTAGTTCTTAAACAACTGCATTATTTACACTGCTTTCCCCCCGTTATTCTCATGCATATTAAAATGAATAAACAAACATAGATGGTGATATAACTGTACCCTAATCTTTGCTGGATGATAACTGGCATGTTATGATAAACTGAACCATTTTTAAACGTGTGATTGTTTTAAGATGCTATAAACAATTTAAGGTGCAGTATTCCAGTGTTGAGTATAGTATATAGTAAATATAGAAAGAGACACTGGAGATGAATAGCTGCCAAAAATGAAGGGCTGGAAAGCGAAAAAATACTAATACAATTGTTTAATTAACACATACTGTAGACAATAGTTCTATCTAACGCGTTTCGTGCCACAACAGTGCTTTATCAAGCATAAAGTATACTGTAGTATATACTATCTACTATATATTTTGGGTAGTTTGTCTGTTTGTTATGCATTTGGATATCTCTTAAGATATTGTAACCACATTTTGCATGATGGTTCCTGAGATCAAGGAGCAGGTTTTGTGTCTATGTTTGGATACAATTGGATACATCTCTATTTTTACTTCTATGAGTTATTACACTTTCTCTAAGTAAGTCAGCCACTGGGTGTTGTACCTGGTTGGCTATGTATCTAGCACGTGACATCATACTGGTAACATCATAATGCACATAGCCTGGTGGCAGATAAGGAGAGTCCGATAGCTATAAAGTTTACAAAGAAAGCAGATGAAGAAAGAAAGAGAGGAAGTCAGTTGGCACAACAGGAGAACGTACAAATACTGAAGAAAGAGAGAGAGAGGCGGCAAGAATTGGGGACATCATAAGGTATTATTAAAGGAAAGTGATGGGAGGGAAAGAGATGAGGGTAAGGAGAAAGAAGAGGGGGAGAGAGAAAGGGTAGGTGGGTGAGAGGAGGAGGGGAGCAATGAGCTTGGTTTCTTAGAATTCATGAGCAACGCCAGGTTCTTTCAGCTAGTAGTGAATATATAGCCAAACAGTCAGAACAGTGTGTGGTGTAGGCGTTTAGTCAATGTACAGTAGTTTCCACATTTAATGTACAGTATCTGAAATGCATAATATGTTTACAGCCTCAGCTACGTACACACCACACTACCATTAGCTGCCACATTGCACAATTTCACAAAAAGGAGGACACTTACAATAGTTACAGTATGCCACATACCAAACAATGAGTAATGTTTTTTTTTTTACTTACCGGCCCCCGATTCTGACCCACTGTCCACATGCCCAGAACTTTTAAGTAGTATATCTGGTGGCTTCTTGGCTATCTTTAAAACCCTTCTGCATCTTTTACGGCTTGCCAAAGTTACGGTTCTTTGCTGCTGGGTGTAGTAGGCCTCAGTGAAGGAAGAAGTGAATAAGTCCCAGGCTGCAGGATGCCACTCTTCTAGTGTTGCCATGTAATTTGTGAAATCCGTCTCTTCATTTTAGCCTGGGGA
The DNA here is from genome assembly GCF_040206685.1 of Ascaphus truei. Classification (NCBI taxonomy): domain Eukaryota; kingdom Metazoa; phylum Chordata; class Amphibia; order Anura; family Ascaphidae; genus Ascaphus; species Ascaphus truei. Next base: position 237,504,113 of record NC_134484.1, on the reverse strand, counting down.
GTAAGTGATCCAGTAAAGCAATCTAAACTAACCAAGCTGCGCTGCTGTCTTCCAACTTTAGCCCCTTTATTGCAAAGTTCATTAGTTCACACATCCACAGCCATTGCACTTGTGGGAACTTAATACTACTAGATTAAGATTACTCAATAAGATATTTTACACACTCAGTGTGCTGCAGTTTCTTCCAGGTCACGGAAAGCTTTTTAAATGACACCCAGGACGAAGAATATGACCCTTCTGGACTGCCATACTCACACATACCTCCATGTTTCTCAGAGGAGTCATTTTGAATTTGCCTAACTGAATGGTGATAATTAATAGTTTTATACTCCCAGTAATACACCACACTCCATGACGTTTCACAGTCTACCTATCTGGGTTTAAGGAGTGCAAGGTGTGCGCTAGCCACAATCTATTAATCCAGTTTGTCTCTTAGCGCTGCTTGGTCATTAGCATTTTTGTTTGTTGATGTTGGCATTTGGTTTCTTTGTCCTCCTTGTGCACTGAATTTGTAGAAAAGTTTCAACATGTCGAACAGGCAAATGCATTGACAGCAATAGTATGCACTGGGTTTTCATCAGGTATTGCAGTTACAGTGTATACTGTAACTGCTTTCAATGTCAGTCAATATAGCACCAGTATTTCAGAACACTACATGTAGCACAGCAACGCTCTGTTTATGTGATGTAATTAAATAGCTCCGTATTTGCACACCGGGACTGCATACACAGTCTAAAAGTGAAATACTGTAACTGTGGGTTTATTGAGTAATTTGGAATGCGATCAAGAATTAGAACGCTTACTTCTGACTAGCAAGTTGTGTGGAGGCTGAGTTGATTGCCACCTATTAAACCACCACAGGGCTTTAAGAAACGCTTCAGTTGTGCGTAATATATGTATCAGGGCTCTTGCACACAGTCTGTGCTGAATTCTGATGAAGACAATAGACATTAACTGATTACAGCTGCACCTCTGCAGAGGGCTGGTGTTAACCACTTCAGCTCTATGCAAAAGATCTCTCTCCAAATACAATTCTAGATGCACAACCACAGTACCATTTCGTTAATAGTCCAGCCTGTATGAGTTTATGTCAAATAGTAAGTGTAAACCCCCCCCCTCTAAAGCGTTACTAGTATGGTTAGTGTGTACCTGGCCCCACCATGTGTTGTCATGGGACCATGACATCCCAGAGAGAGTATATAAGGGGAGAGGAAGTTCAAGAAGCTTGGGTTTCAGGAGGACAAGAGGAGAGGAGGTTTGGGGAGCCAATACTGGTTATAAAGTAATAGCACAGACCAGGCCCCCTTTTTTATTATGTTTTAGATAGGGACAGTACCTTTTAAGTAAGGATCACCAAAAGAATGAATGGAATCCTGAATATTACAGGAAAGGGCCCACCAAAGAGGGCCTCAGGAAAGAGGGCGCCGTGTGTCAGCGGATCAGCTCTAACCACGGATCTGCACTAATATTCCTCATATGTCTGTATGGAAGTGGCAGTTCCCAAACAGGCCAAAAGTATCGAGTCATGTCAGAAAGATGCGCCAGGAGTTCCGTAGGTGCCTAGTGAAATCGGATTAATACTGATTTTGACCCAAAGCAACAAAGTGTCCCAAATCTACGTAGAGCAACTAAGTTAATTCGAGTGTTAAGAGTGGGCACTAATGGAAGAACCATATTCATGTATATCTGATAAAAAAATATAGTGCAACGTTGTCAAATATGTATGAGTGGTCCCTGTGCTTGGGGACCAGAATAAATGACAGTTTTACTACAAATGTTCCTGGCGTCCATTATTCTACCACCTAGCTACCTCATCGCCCAGCCGCCTGATTCCAGCCCTTGACTCAAGGTAACCCGTGCAGCGTAGCCATAGATAACACGCCAATGTAATCTCCATAGAAGCCAGGCAGGGAGGGTTACAAAAGTAAACATGGAATATAACTTCTCACACAAAAATGCCACATTCCAAACCACTCCATATATATTTATATGGAAAAATATACTCCATCTACTGTATAAGCTGTTACGAAGTTACAGGCACCTATTCATTATGCTATGAAATCGATTACTCCTCAGAGAAATGCAATCTAAAAGAATTGTAAATCCTTATAATAAATGTATCAATGTCTTAACTCCTGTATAATGAACTGATTTATACATGGATTAACGATGTCATCAAAATATCTATATGTAGCCAGGTTCCCCCCTTCCGTTGCGGACCCCCCCCTCCTTGTACTCACTGCCGTTTGCGGAGAGGTGTGGGGGCATGTGAGCGAGCAGTGCGCTATCGCAGGAATGCGGCCGGTTGCCAGGGACGCGTCCGGGCCGTTGCTAAGGCTGCGGTCACGTTGCGAGGGTCCGGCGGCGCGCGGTGCAGGACGCCGTCATGGCAGTTGCGTTGCGCATGCGCAGTGATAAGCGCGCGAACGCTAGCCTACCAGGGAAGGCTCTTGGAAGGGACTACAAGTCCCATGAGCCCCTGAGCGCCCCACGTGACGCCAGGGAGCCAATAGCCCTAGAGTATCTCCCTGCACAGAGAGATTGATACATTTTGCGGGCTGAGCACGCTAGGCAGTCGGCGCCAGGAGCAGCTAGGGGAAGGAGGTAGGGTGCAGGAGTCAGTGACTGTGACTCCCTGTACTAGGTTAGCACCCCCCTGGGCCCCATATAGCCCTGAGTCACCAGTAGCTGAGTGTTGTAGGGACAGGCCCCAAGTTAGGGACTCTGCCCCTTACTACACAGAGTCAGTTAGATACACAGTGGACGCTGCGCGTCCTTCCAGAGGTTTGGGCTCAGACCTCCGCTACCGCTGCAGAGGCCTTCCGGGTGGGATCGCCCCGGACGGTAGTTCCTGTATTCCTCCGTCATCGGATCCTTTGCGAAGCTCCGTTGCAGGCCCGAGCACTGGAGTGCTTGGCAGGTAAACTTCAACAAGTGCACCAACGTTCCTACTATACTAGTGGCTGCGCAGTCACACATATCCTCTCCCTTCAAGGGTGCGGGACATATTGTTGGGATTATTGGACACGGGGTGGGATCACCCGGTGTAGGTGGGAGCGTCCTGCGAGACGCAGTAGTCAGTGTCTCCTCTAGAGAGGGACACCTGTTGATTTATGAATGAATACATGCCATGCAGTAAAGTCAGTTCTGTTTCACCACTGTTTGCTTAATGTGATTGTTTCCTGTGAGGGCCTCCTCCCACTCCGTTGGGATCCCTCTCAGGTGGAGGCGTTGCACCACGAGATTGTATTATATGTATGTACCCCAGGCTCCCCAAGCGGAGGCTTAGGCTCCTGAGAGCCACACAGGTTATACAGCAAGGTAGTAGCGTTTGTATTCACAGGGAATACCCGTTACATATATATAGTACTAGTTGAAGTCAGACAGTGGATCTATTAGCTCTGATTACAGACACGCATTGATAATTATGTGCACACTGAAATATATATATATATATATATATATAAAAAAAAATATATATATATATATATATATAAAATCAAAGGCTCCTTACCAGGCAGACCAGAGAATCCAAAGTAGGCACAGCAAGGGAGAGACAGCACACTTATTAGCAAAAAGAATTGTATTGGTAAAGCAGGCACAAAACACCAACGTTTCGGTCCTAAAAACAGGACCTTTAACAAACAAAACACAAACCTGTTTTCTTTAGTTGATGTTCCTTTTGGGGAGCATATTACTGGTTTGCAACAAGAGGTATTTTTAGGTTGCTAAAATAATATATTTGTTAATTTAATCATGCGTTTCCTAAGCCAATTGTCCTGCGCTAAGTAAATCATTTGTCAAAAAGCATAACCTTCATTATTGATTTACACAGCAATTTAATATTTGATGAACAATTTCAGAGACTATAAACCATTACTATACATATTTAAAATAATGGTCATAATTATTATATTTCAGACAAATTGTGATTGATGACTTTGTATTCTATTTAAATCACTGAGCATTATAATTTTTTCTTACTCTCAAATTTTGCTATTACTAACAATAAAGACATAATGTCAGGGATCTTCATGAAATGGTCCAGCAGCTTCTCTGTGGTTGAACAGAACTCCAGCCTGCATTGCCTTCAAAATCCTGTTTGTGTTCTTATTTTATAAATCAGTTGTGTAGTATTAGATAATACTTTCTGCGTTTTTTTTTAGTTATTTTTTCCACTCTTTATGCTCTTTTTAACGAGTTTTAATGTATTACGGCTCCTTGGGATTCTTTACCAAGCATTTAGGAAGATACAGCACTTGCACTTTTTAAAAGGCAGCCATATTGAGTGCCCTGGGAAGCGGGATTTTCCCAGATCAATCACATGAAAATGGATCGATCAGCAGCATAGATAACTACATTGCTTTAAAGCAGGCCTGCACAACAGCAGTCCTTGAGGGCCGCAAACAGGCCATGTTTTCAGGATATCCCTACTTCAGCCCAGCTGGCTCAATTAGTGGCTCAGTCATACTGAGCCACTAATTGAGCCAGCTGGGCTGAAGTAGGGATATCCTGAAACCTGGCCTGTTTGCAGCCCTCGAGGACTGGAGTTGTGCAGGCCTGCTTTAAAGTTAAGTTAATCTTGCAGGGCTCCTGCCAGGGACTGGACTTCTCCCCACAAACCCTCCTTCTCCATAAACACGCATAGGCAGATGATAATACAACCAGTGTTTATTGAGATAGTCACAGCCACTCCATTAACCTACTT